>NW_026575043.1:30382500-30982500 GCF_905146905.1 Nyctereutes procyonoides
CAGAAGCAGATTGCTCTTGGCCTCCATTTGAATTTCTGAGTCTTGCCTTTGTTTTATCTTCACTCTGATTTTTTAAAATTTTGCTTCTGCCTTCATTGGGTTCAAATGATCTAGACCTACATTTAAGTCAGGTTTGGTGCTAGAATGTCATCACACATAAAATAATAGAGAATCATTAACGGTGGAAACTATGGCACCCACTGAACATTCTTTCCTTTTTTTTTTTTTGGGAACCATTTTAATCCTTAAGATCATATTTTGATTGTACCACACTATAATCTACCTCTTTCTGCTCCATCCTCAGACCCTGTGGCTTTTCCTCCATCCTTATTATATCATTTATTATGTTTCAAAAGCTTTGTAAAACAAGTTATAAAATACATCTATCCTCATATAATGTAGAATTCTTAAGGGTAAAGTCATTTTTTAATTCATCTTTTTAAAAGATTTTATTTATTTATTCATGATAAACACAGAGAGAAAGAGACATAGGTAGAGGGAGAAGAAGGCTCCCTGCAGGGAGCCTGATGCGGGACTTGATTCCAAGACCCCAGGATCACACCTGAGCCGAAGGCAGATGCTCAACCACTGAGCCACCCAGGTGCCCTCATCTTTTTTTTTCCTTAATAAGCCATCTAAATTGATTCTAATCAATAGATGTTTAAATATTTGTAGATATATATTTGTGTATATATATACAGATATTATGCATAAATATATCTATTTACATATCATAAACAAATATATATTTCTTCAAATTATCCTAGTGCAATTTCATACACCCAACTATAAAAAACAAATGTAAAATATATCCTATTTTTATCATCACAGCATAAGTTTCTGACACTGTGAGGCACACAGTTCCATTGATGAAGTAATTCACCTAGTTCTTAATAAATAACGACAGGTTAAAAGTCAGTTTTCTAAAGATAGAAGTATCCATGAAAAATCTTCACATGATTTCTTTGTTCATTTTTAATGAATTTGCTCATTGTGCACACCTAAAAAAATCCCACTGGAAAAATATAATGCAGTTCAAAAAGAATCAAAAGCATAAGTCTTATGGATTTTTAGAATGACGCTTAATTTAAGACCTGCTTTCCTTTTTAAATGTCTGTCTTTTGGGAGTAACTGCATGCATATATGACACATCCCAAATTTCCCTTTCCTTCTTCCTAGTTGAGAATTCATTGTTAAAAAGAAGGAAAGACAAAATAGAAGAAGAATAATGATGTAGACCCTGTCCACAATATTAATACAAAAGTTCTTATTTTCATGAATTAAAAAAAGTAATGTAATGCCTCTATATGTTTCAGTTTTCTGGAAAAGGCACTAGAATAAAGCATTACAATTATCAGTCAGTTAGGCATTTGACTGACTCTTGGTTTCAGCTCAGGTCATGATCAGGATCATTAGATCAAGCCCCTTTTCAGGCTCTGTGCTGGGCATGGAGCCTATTTAAGATTTCCTTTCTCCCTCTCCCTCTGCCCCTCCCCCCACTCTCACACTTTCTCTAAATAAATAAAATATTTTTTAAAAAATATCTATAATAGGAAACCAAATTATATTCCATTGGGGGAAAAACACAAGAATAAAATATATTTTAGGAAAAGCAAAAATGATATAACCTATTATCGAATAACCATGAATGTGTGATCTCTAGGCATCTGAATAGAAAATGATGAATAATTCAAAGCTATATCATTATGTTTGTTTCAAAATGGTATAGACTTACAGTCATTATCAAAGATTGCATCAGCCATAGTTCAATAGCAATAATTACAACGAATCATTACCATAGACTATCCATAACTGTGGAAATCTGCACATGGACCCCTACCTCCCCATTTCAACAGCTTATACAAATATTTATTCCCAAAATAAAACATTGCAATACAGTTCTTCATGATTTGAAGAACATAAGATGAATAAAATCTGAATTATTTGTTGTGTAAGTGGTACTGACAATGCAAGCCAATACTATGTACACGTGTCATCTACTGTCAAAACACATTATTTCATTTTATTCTTATAGGATTTTTTTATCAAGTGTTTATTAATTGAGAATGCTATACTTACGTTAGTATGTATGACTAACTGACTTGTAGGTAAGTTAAATAGGTTGCTGAAAGTCAACAACTATAAGAGGAGGGGACGTAAAAGGTTCTCCAAGTTCCCCACATTGTACGCTATACCTGGGTTCTGTCCTAGCTGGACAGGGAGCTGGACCCAGCCCTCATTTCCCTCACTGGACTGTATTCCATTGGCAATGCATCCACTTGGAGGGATACCTTTGCCTAACTTGCTCTGGTGGCCATCCTTGGACATTGATCTATATGATTCCAGAATTTCCAGTAATAATCATGCATTTTGACATTTGAAATAAACATAACTGAGTTGCTTTGCCAAGTATTTATGACCATTTGAAAAGTCAGATTTGGGGATCCCTGGGTGACTCAGCAGTTTAGCACCTGCCTTCGGCCCAGGGCATGATCCTGGGGTCCCAGGATTGAGTCCCACATCAGGCTCCCTGCATGGAGCTTGCTCCTCCCTCTGCCTGTGTCTCTGCCTCTCTCTCTCTGTCTCTCTGTGCCCCTCATGAATAAATAAATAAAATCTTTTAAAAAATAAAAAATAAAAAGATTCTAAAATGATTTATTTAGTAAAATAGCTTAAAGGAGTCCATCTCATACAAAAGATAATAGGGCAGTTAATAAGAGAGAATCATATGGAACATTCTCTTTTTTAAAAATACTAATTCCAATATAGTTAACCTACAGTATTATATTAGTTTCAGGTGTACAATACAGTGATTCAACACTTCCGTACATCACCTGGTGCTCATCATGATACATGTACTCTTGATCCTCTTGCCTGTTGCACTCATCCCCCCACTCGCCGCCCCTCTGGTGACCCATCTATCTGTTCTCTGTATTTAAGAATCTGTTTTATGGTATGTCTCTTTTTTGTTCCTCTGTTGTTCAATTGTTTTGGTTCTTAAATTCCACCTATTCATGAAATCATATGGTATTTGCCTTTGTCTGACTGACTTATCCCACTTAGCGTAACACTCTCTAACTCCAACCATATGATTGCAAATGGTAAGATTTCATTCTTTTTTGGCTGAGAAACATTCCATTGTATATGCACACCACATCTTCTTTATCCATTCATCTATCACTGGACACTTGGTCTGCTTCCATAATTTGACAATTGTGCATAATGCTACAATAAGCATAAGGGTACATATATTCTTTTGAGTTAGTGTTCTTGTATTCTTTGGGTAAATATCCAGTCGGGGAATATACTGGATCATATTGTAGTTTAATTTTTAACTCTGTGAGGACTCTCCATACTGTTTTCCACAGTGGCTGCACCAGTTTGCATTCCCACCACAGTGCAGGAGGATTCCTTTTCCTCCACAGTCTCACCAACGCTTATTGTTTTTTGTGTTGTTGATTTAGCCATTCCGACAGGTGTAGGGTGATAGCTCATTGTAGTTTTGATTTCCATTTGTATGATGATGAGTGATGTTGAGCATGTTTTCATGTGTTGGCCGTCTGTCTTCTTTGGAGAATTGTCTGTTGATGTCTTCTGCCCCTTTTTAAATCAGATTATTTGGTTTTGGGTGTTGATTTGTATAAATTCTTTATATATTTTGGGCACTAACCCTTTATTGGATATGAATTTGCAAATATTTTCTCCCATTCTGTAGGTTGTCTTGTAGTTTTGTTGATTGTTTCCTTTGCCGTTCAGAAGCTTTCTATTTTGATGTAGCCACAATAGGTTCTTTTTTGCTTTTGTTTCCTTTACCTTAGGAGACATATCTACAAAAAAAAGTCATTACAGCTGATGTCATAAAAATTACTGGGATGCCTGGATTGCTCAGCTGTTGAGCGTCTCCCCTCAGCTCAGAGCTTGATCCCAGGTCCTGGGATCGAGTCCCACATCGGGCTCCCTGTGAGGAGGCTGCTTCTCCCTCTGCCTATGTCTCTAACTCTCTCTGTGTGTTTCTCCTGAATAAATAAATAAAATCTTAAAAAAATAAGGAAAGAAGAAAGAAAGAAAGAAAGAAAGAAAGAAAGAAAGAAAGAAAGAAAGAAAGAAAGATTACTGCGTGTGTTCTCTTCTAGGAATTTTATGGTTTCAAGTCTCACATTTACGTCCTTAATCCATTTTGTGTCTCTTTTGTATACGGTATAAGAAATTGTTCTAGTTTCTTTCTTCCATATGTTGCTGTCCAATATTCCAAACACCATTTGTTGAAGAGACTATCTTTCTTCCATTACGTAATCTTACCTCTTTTCTCAAAGGTCGCTTGACCATATAACTGTGGGTTTATTGCTGGGCTTTCTGTTCTATTCCATTGATTTATGTGTCTGTTTTTGTGCCAGTGCCATACCATTTTGATAGCTAAGGATTTGTTACATATCTTGAAATCTGGAATTGCGATATCTCCAGCTTTGTTTTTATTTTTCTTTTTTTTTAAACTTTTTTTATTTATTTTTATTTTTATTTATTTATGATAGTCACAGAGAGAGAGAGAGGCAGAGACACAGGCAGAGGGAGAAGCAGGCTCCATGCACCGGAAGCCCGATGTGGGATTCGATCCCGGGTCTCCAGGATCGCGCCCTGGGCCAAAGGCAGGCGCCAAACCGCTGCGCCACCCAGGGATCCCTGTTTTTATTTTTCAAGATTGCTTTGACTCTCCTGGGTCTTTTGAGGTTCCATACGAATTTTAGAATCATTTGTCCTAGCTATAAAAAATGCTGTTGTTATTTTGATAGATTGCTTTAAATCTGTAGATTGTTTTGGGTAGTTTAGACATTTTTTAATAAAGATTTTATTCGTATTTATTCATGAGAGACACAGAGAGAGAGGAAGAGACATAGGCAGAGGAATAAGCATGGTCCATGCAGGAAGCCTGATGTGGGACTTGATCCTGGGACTCCAGGATCATTCCCTGGGCCTAAGGCAGGCACTAAATCACTGAACCACCTGGGGATCCCCTAGTCTAGACATTTTAACAATATGTGCTCTTCCAGTCCATGAGCATGGGATGTCTTTTCGTGTGTTTGAGTTGTCTTCAATGTCTTTCATCACAATTTTAGACTGCAGGGTTGAATGCAATTTTCAGATATGCATGATATTGGGAAACATGTTCACATTGTGTGGTATGCTTTCAAACGCATGCTGAGGTCTTAACATATTAAATGTTTATTTTTTATTATTAAATGGTTTTTAAAATAGTTCTGTAACAACTTAGGTTCTGGCTATGATCCCAAAATATGTGCAACAGAAAGAGGGACCAAAATGTAATAAATATCCACTATGTGCCTAGATATAGTTCAAGAGACTCTGAAAATATAGTTTACTTCATCCTTCACAATAAACTGACAAATGTTCATTATTTCCATTTGATAAATGAGAAAACTATATTATGGTTAAGTTGCCCAAGTTCACATTCCCAAAGGCCACATTCTTTCCTCTGGGGCATGAAAGGTGACATAATAGAGGGAACATTGTTTTCTGGGTCAAATCATTTTCTCTAAACATGCCTCACTTAGACAAGGCCAGTCTTATATCACCAGAAATGCATTTCCTATCCTCTCCTGTTTCAAAACCCTGCTCAAAAATTTTCTTCAGAAAATATAATGGATCGAAAGAAAAAGAAAAAGAAAAAGAAAAGAAAAGAAAGGCAAAACAGAAATCCTCTATGTACTTGGTATTTCATATTGTCAGTGTTCTAAATTACATGTTATGTAGTGCAATGCATTGTGTTATTTCCGAGTTAATTCACAGAATAAGGAGACTATAAATTAGTGTAATTCTTTTCTATTTATTCTTTTCTTGTTCACCATGCCCTTTATAGTATGTGCACGCTCAGGAAATGATGGTGAAGCCACCAGATATTAAATCGTTTGGCCCAGCTTGACATACACACAGTTGTGAGCTATTCAACTAATATAGATTGAATACCCACCTGGAGCCAAACCCCCCCTTTAGGACAGGTGTTAGTGCCCCAGCCGCTCAAGGGTTCAGGCACCTCATTGGGCCGCATGGATTGGGGGAAAATGGAGACAAAGAGGAAAAGAAGAGGAAGCAGAAACAAAGGGAATTCAATTCGGACTCGTGCAATTTTATTTAAAGCCAAGAACAGTGACAGTTAGTGATTGCAAGAAAAGATGCTTTACTTGCAATAGAAACATTTTACTGCTGAAAACATCTCAGGACTCCGAGGGTAAAATAGAAAGCTGGACTGGAATCTAGCTTTGGTCCTTACTTGCCAACTTTGGCTATGTCCCCTAACCCTCCTAAGCCTTACATTTTATTCTTTTTTTCCCCCCGATATAAATCAGAAAGAATGTAGGCAACCTCACAGATTTTTCAATAGCAACTAAATGAGAAGATGTATGTAAAATATATAGCATAGCCTTGGAAGTTAATAGATGCTGATTTCTCCCCTCTAATAAAAATTTTGAACAGATGTCTGGTTTGGGCTGCATTTGGTCTGGTTTTTAATTATGTGAAAATATATACTTCTCTTTGGAATTAACTCTTAGTATTTTCAAAACACTGGCATGGTTTTCCCCTGGAAGTTGTCAAAGAGGGAGCAGAGTCCCTGCAGTTTCATGGAGGAAAAAGATCACTTAAATGTTTGCCAGTTGATTTCTTAACTCCCTTGTAAACTGCTGTTGACCCTTTCTCTTGACTCTGTTTACCTGATTGAAATAATCCATTGGGCCTTTCCCTTTACCAAAGTGAGGGTGTCATGTTATTCTATTCCTATAGGAAAATTCTTTCCAGTAGGCCACCTCCCCCATTGCCATGTGCTCCCCTCAGAGATTTACCTGGAGAGAGAGAAGCTTGCTAGCTCAGAAATCAGTCTCACCACGATCCAAAAGATCTAGATAATTCCTGTGGAGTCACATTGATAGTTTTCTTAACATCCGAAGCAGTGTTCTTTGAAAAAGCACACAGCAGGGCAGGCTTCTAAGCATTTGTGGGTTGGCGAATGCTATCACCTGTGACTTCCAAATCAGAGCATTAAACTATTGCTAATTCATATAGCTGTTTCAGTAATTAAATTGTTGGAGACTGATGACATTTAACCTTGGCATTCTGTTGGAGGAAGGACAAACAAGGGAATTCATCTTTCCTTTTTTAATTTGATAAGAAGGTAGATTGAGACATATTTTAATGGAACACAATTATTAGTTTTTAATTTTAAAATAATCACACCTGTCTTAACATTTCCCCATATAATTATTAACTGGTAAATGCTAACATGAATTATAAAAAATATATCTTGAAGATGATTGCTTCGTCTGTTTTATTTCTTTTTTGCTGTACAATTTAATGCAGACTGGCCTGGAAAGGCTGTGGTTTAATACCTCAAAATGGCATGACCCAGCATGATTATGTAGCCTAGAGTTTCAAGGAGTCATTGACATCTAGTACCAATAGCATTAATTAGAGAGCATTTCCTTATAAACACAAAATGGCATCAAAGTTATCCTAGAATATCATGTTGGGGTCTTACTAGGAGTGTTAGGTTCAGTTATCATGAAAAACTGCCTTTCTCCAAAAGCCAAAATTAAAAAAAAAATCGCTATTGCTGAAGAAAGTTAGCACATGGAATTTGCTAGTGAATATTTGCAAGTAGTACAAACACTCAAAGATGAGAGATAACGACTCTACAGGTGGAACCCTCAGTTGATGCTGAGCAGAAGAGCAGTGCCAGGAAGAGTTCAGATTACATAACGTCACTGGCTCCTAGGTCAGCGTCCATAAGGTTGATACTAGAGACCACATTATTTCCCAAGTGTGTTTATGTGTATTTTAATTAATATACATATTGTACAGTGAGAGACCTCGGTTAGCTTGTCCAAAACGATGTATCATAAGCGGGGCCGGGAATTCCCAGCTCAGATCATTTTAGGATCTTGTTAGCTAAGTGCTATGTATTTGTATTGTGCTTTAAACTTTCTAAGAATCTTTTATTGTGTCATCATCTCCAAAAATACAGTGACGGTGAATATTTAACTCATGTTAAAGTTATAAAAAAATAGCTTTAGAAATGTTAAAAGTCAGACAACCTATTGTGATTTCTTTTTTCCAAATCCTTAGACAATTGCAATGGATCAAATAATGTTCAGATAACATTCATGTCTAGCTGATGATGTGCCAGTGTGGTAATTGTTACTCTGTGAGGACAAATTAAATATATATTGCTATGAAATAAAATGAATTCATTGAAAAACAAAAAAAAAAAATAAAATGAATTCGTTGAAAGTGTATTTATTTTATGTCAATCAGCAGTTTTATATTGTTGTCTTTAGTCAATAAAGAACCGAGTAAATCTGACACCATATAAATTTTGTATTTTAATGAAAAACTTTATTCCCTCTGGAATGTACCATAAAGGTGATTCTGTTACTATATCCTTAATGCAATGGCTGCTTCTGTTTGCTTATAAATAACATTTTGAACATGATAAAGCAAATTCATATTTTTAAAATGTCTTTTGAAAAAAAAAACAGTTTCTAAAACATTCCCTTGAGTTCTGACAGTTCATCATCTATCCCATGTCTATGTGTGTGTAGAGATATATAAATCGAATATTACTAATACGTTGGGTAAGAGTTTAGCTGTTCATGTGCTTGTGTCCTTTCTCTTGTTACCTACGGCTTTATGACTTCCGGAAATCATGTAGTAAAGTAAAACCCACTTTGTCAGATCCTGAGGATGCTATTCTTTTTTTCTAACTGACTTTAAATAATTAAGACTTCTGCATGTTTGAGCTACAAATTCTGTCTTTCAGAAGCCACTTTGATTCTTGTTTTGAGTCAAGAAGAGGCTTGCAATTTGGGAGGTGTCAAATGCAGCTACATCCTTCTATGCTCTGCTGGTTAACAGCTCTACAGGACTTTGACTAAGGTCCATAAAATGCAGACGTTTAGTAAAAGATAACAATCTTTAAATGCTACATGACTTACAGACCATAAAGCTATAAGAAAACTTTTCTTTTTTAAGATTTTATTTATTTACTTTATTTGGGGAGAGGCAAAGGATGAGTGAGAGAGAATCCCAAGCAGACTACCTACTGAGCACAAAGGCCACCTCGGGCCGTGCTCACAACCCTGAAAGCACAGCATGAGCCAAAATCAAGGGTCAGACACTTAACTGACTGAGCCACGTGGGCATCCCTAACAAAACTCTCCCCCTCCCTCTTAAATAGGGTATAGCTCTGGTCTTACTTTGAAAGCTCAGAAGGTGCTGATATCTCGGCAATTACCGTGAACATTTGAAAACTATGAACTTTTCCCAAAATGAGTGTTAAGTAGGAAATAGTGTCTCCAAGTGACAGATTTTCATTTTCTTCTTCACTGAAAACTAACAGAACACTTTGATGTATGTCCCCAAAGATTCTTGATTGTAATAGAAGGATAAATATTTTTAAAAATGAGAAGCAGCTAATAATTTAGTTATGATTTGTTATGAACTAATAAAAGTTAAAAAAAAATAAGTAATGGCCAGGGTGTCTGGGTGGCTCAATCAGTTAAGCATCTGCCTTCAGCTCAGGTCATGATCCTGTGGTCCTGGGATCCAGCCCCACATAAGCTCCCTGCTCAATGGGGAGTCTGATTCTCCCTTTGTCTCTGCCCATCGCCCCCATTTGTGTGGTCACACACTCTCTCTCTTTCAAATAAATAAATAAATTCTTTTTAAAAATAATGACCACTTACTTTAAAATCATTGTCATATTTAAAATTGTCATTGTTGGGCATCCCGGGTGGATCAGTGGTATAGCACCGCCTTCAGCCTGGGGTGCGATCCTGGAGCCCCAGGATTGAGTCCCACATCAGGCTCCCTGCATAGGGCCTGCTTTTCCCTCTGCCTGTGTCACTGCCTCCCTCCCTCCCTCCCTCCCTCCCTCCCTCCCTCCTTTCCTCCCTCCCTCTCTCTCTCTATGTGTCTCTCATGAATAAATAAATAAATAAAATCTTTAAAAATAATAACAAAAATAATAAAATAAAATAAAATTCTCATTGTCCTATGATGGCATGCTCTGAAAAAGTACACCTAGAGGTATTACATGCTTTGAACTGTTCTTTGCAACTGGGGCTTTTACTACTTGTTTTTGCATGCAAAAATATTGTCCTGGTTGGCATTCCAGGCTAATGTCTTGTGCTGTTTGTGTAGCTGGAGAGCACTTCATGCAGTAAACCTAGTCTTCAGACCTCAGGGAAATGAAAAGCCTTTTTTACCATAGTGAATGTTTGCCATCATTCTCTAATAAGTTTCATCCCTAGCTCCAGCTAAGAATGAAATAAATCCAGGTGCCATTTACCCGTGGAAGTTATTACTACAAGGCATAGTTGGGTTTCTGGTCCTACAAAGTCACCTAGAGAGGAAAGCTACCAACCCCATTGTTCAGAACTTCAGATCTATATATACGTCTCTAAATAGCTTAGAATTTGTACTTTGATTATGATGGTTGCAGACTGATTTTTAAAGAGCTTATAAAAATAACGACTAGTTCTTCATAGAGCTGAAAATTTGGTCTGTTTGGCTTTTGCATAAAATTGTGAGGTTTAAAGGCCAACTTTTAACTACTTCCAATTTCCAGCGGACATGACTTGGGAGATGGGAAATTGAGAGAAAAGTCGTGTCAACATTCATTTTAGGGATCTGGGGAGAATATTCCACTTTTCAGAAAGTTTAGGACACACTTATATAATAGATTGCATTAGATTCCAAGTTCCCAAATATCTGTGTTGGCAATAACATCTCCAAAGAATGATGTTGTGTTGTCGAAAGTCAAGGAAGATGGTGGGCCAGAAGAACATTCCTTGGTTTGGACAGAAAGGTGTGTGTGTGTGTGTGGGGGGGGGTTGGCTAAGAAATCTCCATTAATGAACTTTGAAGCAGCTCCTAATGAGCATAATTAGAGGCAGGGATGTGGGATGCATCTAGGAGTAAGAAGCAAAATGCCAGCAACTCTGTTGCAAACTCTCAACAGGAGTTTGCAGCCATGGCCTGCCTCATCCTTAACTAAATCACTGATAAGTTTGAGCTTGAACATTCAATAAAGGGGAAAAGATCATTTTATCAAATAGTGGACAACAGGCACTAAGTGTTGGCCGTGGTGATAAAGTATACGTGTGGTATGTGGTGCTTTCCATGAGCTATTCCACAGCTCTTCTTGACCTAATGGCTGAGTAGCTGGAAGTGGAACCAACCAGAGATGCTCATTTCCCCTCCATGCGAGCACACTGTCACAAGGAATCAGGAGCCACAATGACTTCACACTGAAATAAATGTGAGATGATGAGTGAAGTGAGATTACGAGGGTATTTTTGAAACAAACAGGTCGTGTAACCCTTTAAATATACTAAAAGCAATAAGCATGTAGGTGATGCTATTAAAGTGGAGGATGATGTAGCTGAGAAAATCTTTGTTCATTCAGAAAACAAAGTTTTGGGCAGCCCGGGTGGCTCAGTGGTTTAGTGCCGCCTTCAGCCCAGGGCCTGATCCTGGAGACCTGGGATCGAGTCCCATATCGGGCTCCCTGCATGGAGCCTGCTTCTCCCTCTGCCTGTGTCTCTGCCTCTCTCTCAATCTCTGTGAGTCTCTCATGAATAAATAAATAAATAAATCTTAAAAAAAAAGTTTTCATTATGGCTGCACAGTATTCTCTGGCATGGATGTGCCATACTTTATTCTACTGTTCTCTCAGGTCTATGTGTTTCAATTATTCCCAGTATTTTTCAGTCACAAGAGGTGATGTAATAAATAACCTTATTCATATGTATTTTAGTGACTGGTGGAGTGAACTCTCAGACAGACCTAAAAGTGAGATTGTTGTGCAGAAATTAAGTTCATATGTTTTGTGAGGTGTTAGCAAAACCTCTTCAGAAAGTTTGTATTTCCTACCAGCAATACGAAATTGGCCATTTCCCTACATTCCCAGAGGTAGGCTCCCTAACAGGATGTGTTGTCATTCTTTTTAATCTTGGTCAATGTGGTAGTAGGAGAAAAACAAGCATCTCAACCTTGTCTTCATTGTGTTCATAAGTTGTGAACAAGTTTAGATATTTTTTTTCAAAGGCCTCACTTATACATGTTTTGGAAATCTTTGTTCATGTCTTTTTCATATTTTTATATTTGACTTTTGGTACTTAGTCCTTCCATATTTATGAGTCTTTCATATATCCAAGTATATTATCCCTTTGCCAATAGTGTGCATGGCAGATATTTTCCCCCAATGTGTAATTTGCTTTTGGCTTTATGGAGAGTTTGCCAGGCTTATTTTATTTTATTTTATTTTATTTTATTTTATTTATTTTATTTTATTTGTTTTTTTAAGGAATCAGATGTATCAGTCTTTTCTTTTGCCAGCTTGGGATAAACATCATCTGGAAAACCTTCTCTTTATGCTAATGAAAAACCTGTCCATATCTTTTTTTCTGGTACCTACAAGATTCATCTCAACATTTAGGTCTCTAACCCACTTGGAATTACAACTTGTGTGTTGCTTCAGGTCTGCATCCAGTCTATCTTTTTCTAAGCAGTTGTCTGGTTGTTCAAACATTATTTGTCCATTTATTAAAAAGTTCATCTTTGCCCCAGTCATTTGAAATATCATTTTTATCACACACCAGATTTTCACCCTCTTTCTGGGCTTTCTACTCAATTCCACTGGTGTTTTGTGTTTTACTCCAGCACCACACTGTTTTAATTCCAGAGGTCTTTATCACATGCTTTAATTTCTGGTAGGGTTAGTCACCTTTTCTAGTGTTTTGTTTGTTTTTTTATTTATTTATTTTCAGTATTTTCCTTACTATTTTCACATGCTTTTCTTTACATCTGAACTTTCAGATAAATATTCAAACTCTAAAAAAAAAAGCGTATTTGTATTTTTACATACAGGTAAGCATGAAACATAAAGAGAATTGATATCTTTATAATGTGTGATCCTATCTAAGAATAAGGAACATCATTCCATTTGTTTAAATCTACTTTTGTATCTCTCAGAAATTTTTCAGTGATCCCTTAGATAAGTTTTAAACAATTCTTAATTTTATTTTCGTTGCAATTTTAAATAGAGGTTTCTCTCGTGTTGTATCTTTTAATGAATTAGTGCTGTATGTACAAAGGCTGTTGATTTTTTCCTGTTAATTTTATTTTCTTTTCATCTTTTTCTTCAACTTTTTAATTTAAATTCCAGTTGGTTAGCATACAGTATGGTATTAGGTTCAATATGGTGATTCAACAATTCCAAACATCAACTTGGTGCTCATCACAAGTGCCCTCCTTCATCCCCATCACTGATTTCACCCATCCTCCCACTCCTGTCCCCTCTGGTGACCTACAGTTTATTCTCTATAGATTAGAGTCCACTTTCTGGTTTGCCTCTCTTGTTGACCTTATGTTCATCTGTTTTATTTCTTAAATTTCACATATGAGTGAAAACACATAGTATTTGTCTTTCTCTTGACTGACTTACTTTACTTAGCATAATACTCTAGCTTCATTCCCATTGTTGCAAATGGCAAGATTTCATTCTTTTTGGTGGCTGAGAAATATTCCACTATATTTTATATATACATATATAAATAAATCCTATATATATATATATATATATATATATATATAACATCACATCTTCTTTATCCATCGATGGACACGGGCTGTTTCCATAATGTGGCTGTTGTAGATAGTACTGCTATACACATCAAGGTGCATGTATCCCTTCAAATCAGTATTTTTGTGTCCTTTACCCAGGACTAGGACCTCAACAAATTTTCCTTCATTTAAAATGGTTCCACACAACTTGAAGTAGAGTAAGAAAAGATATTAGGGAAATGGGTGCAAATAATTTTGAGTAAACTTAAAGAAAACCATTTTATTCTACACTGGTCTATGAACTTAAACCAAACTCTTCGGTAACTTACTATATAATAATTTGACTACTATAATAAAACATATATCTTGATTGAAGTGTTCCACCCACACACTATTTGGCTTTCCACGTTACTAGTGCAACATGTCCAACAATTACATGTGCCAGGAGCTATCATTATCCCCATATTATAGATAAAGAAATTGAGTCACAGAAAGTAAAGTATCATATTTCTTCAATTCCGAGATGCACACATTTTTACATTTTAAAATCTTCGAAATAAGACTGTTTCTCAGGGTGTCTTCCTCTAAGACCAATAACCGAGGATGGGGTCAGGATGCTGTTATCAGGCCTGACATGCTCAAACCTTCTGTTACTCCCAGGGCCACAAAGGGGCAGCTACAGACCCTTGGGGTTTCAATTAACAAACCACATATCTATATATGGGGAAAGAAATATGAGTCCCAGTTGTCATCTCTCCAGGCTCGCCATAGGTAGAGATTTAGGTCAGGTGACTGGGTGATAAGCTTGAGAAGGAAATGTCTATACAAGTGACTTAGTGAGAGTGCCCTTGGGAGAAATAGTACACACAAGTACCCCACAACTTTCTGAAAGTAGAGCGTTCTCATGAAAACTTCCTCCTAAGTGAAATGGCCTGATTGAAGAGGCAATGACTATTAATTTATATATAAAAAAAATTTTTGAGTGTTTCCAGACCTAAAAAAATAACTCTCTTAGACATTTGTAGTACTGAAGGACACATCTCTGTAAGGGTTCCACACAGTAAATCAAGGAAAAGTGTGCATGCAGGTGCAGCTAGGAGCCCTGGCAGATGGATACTTGGGATACAGAGTGCGGTTCTGGGAGAGGCACTGGGGGCCTGGAAGCATGCTGCCCTAGAAAGGCTCCCTGCAAAACACACACTGAATGCTAGTTCTGTTCTGTTGCTTTTTTCCTTAAAAGCAAACATCTTCAGATTTTCTTCAGTTACTGAAAACGGGCCTTAAGGTAGGTCTTCCATGCAAGTGAAGCCGTGTGACACGAACCGTTGGAAAGAGGGTGTCACCAGTGGAGGAAGGCTGGAACTCTGGGCACCCGGATGGGGGAAGCTCTTGGGAAACAGGGCATACGGTGATGTCAGAATGAAGACAGACGTGAGTGTCAAGAGAAGTAAACAGACTGCAAATGTGAGAAACCAGTAACAGCACCAAATCCTGAAAGTCACCAATTTTTTAAATTTTGACATTTACAAAAACATGTAGTTATTTTCTGTTACTCCACATCTGTGTTCTGGGGAGAATCCAGACTATAAAGGTAAGATAATCAGGTAATTATCTTTAGATCAAGCAAAACCTACTTGTCTGTGAGCCTACAGTGCAAGTCAGATACGAAGGAGGGGACGCATGATACCGTGATGGAGGGACCCGGCTGCTGCACTGTAGGCAACGCTCCCGAGCAGGCTCTCCGTGTCTCCTGGTGCCACTGATCCACTTGGCCATCATTTTACCTCCTAGCTGCCCTGACCCTGACAAGATGTATATTCAACAAAATGATTTCGTAGCTTGAAATTCCATGCTCCAGCACATTCCAGGAGTTCATATATTGCTAACGATTCTTTCAATAGGCCCACACCGACTGCCAGTACATCCCTGATTCTATACGAGTACCTTCCAGTGGTGGGCTCTGCTACCCAAGGACATCTTCACGTGGCTGCAGAGGTGATTTCTGCTGCCAGCATGAGTGTCTCACAACCGGGTCATTTTTCTAAGAAGGTGTATGCCCATGTGTGCACCTGCACCTGCACACGCACACACACACACACACACACACACTCACACCTCAGCTGTCCATCCCGAGTTGACTCTGCGATTTCTCTGAGCCCAAATGCAGTTGCTATCATCCATGTCCATTGTCATTTTTGCTGCCCATCTTCTGCTATTTTCATCCTCAAATATCACTAGCAGTGAGAGATAGAGAAATGAGACTACGTGGGGCCATTGGGCCTAATGCAATCACCATGGCTCACAGGGACGATGGTGCTAAAGTGTCAGTAATTCTTCCTGTGGGCCTTGGCAGGGAGGCAGGGAATGGGCCTTAAGTAGCCTGTCAGTCAGCTGAATACAAGGGGGGAAGTGAGGCACCCAACACGGTGCTGTGGGCAGAGGGCCGGCTGAAGAGCCCCCAGAAAGAGGCAGGACCTGGGGGTCTGAAGGTGCTGGGGCCCAGCTAAGCTACCGGAGGGGACATTCACCACTTGGGAGCACTAGGGAATAGTTTAACTGTATTTAACCTAACTAGGGGAATAGCATAAGAAGTGATTCTTAGAAACTCTCTGCAGGGGGCACCGGGTGGCTCAGTGGTTGAGCATCTGCCTTCAGCTCAGGTTGTGACCCCGGGGTCCTGGGACTGGGTCCTGCCTGCATCAGGCTCCCTGCAGGAAGCCTGCTTCTACCTCTGCCTGTATCTCTGCACCTCTCTCTGTCTCTGTCTCTGTCTCTCTCTCTCATGAATAAATAAATAAAATCTTAAAAAAAAGAGAAAATATTACTTGTGCTAGATATCTTTAGGGACACAGAGATTGAATGTATTCCAAATGCCATCTTCACTCAAAATTCTCCAGGTTAAATTGTTAAGTGTAAATTTACTTACACATGAACAACTGAGGGAACATAGTCTTTACCCCAACTCCATGGAGAGAAAACCCAAATGAATGAGTCAAAAACTTATGTAAATCTGGTTAATTATTATGTGCCTAAAAGTAATTTGATATGGAGCAAGGAAAAAGAAAAAAATGTCAGGGCAGCCCGGGTGGCTCAGTGGTTTAGTGGTGTCTTCAGCTCAGGGCGTGATCCTGGAGACCCAGGATCAAGTCCCATGTCAGGCTCCCTGCATGGAGCCTGTTTCTCCCTCTGCCTGTGTCTCTGCCTCTCTCTCTCTCTCATGAATAAATGAATAAAATCTTAAAAAATAAAAAACATCATGGACTGTGCTTTCAGAAGATAGTATTACTTGAGAAATGAGATACTTAGATATAAAAAAATTACAAGGAAACTAAAGACAATATATGCTCATTGAAAACTTTGTTTTGATGAAAAGTACTGTGGAGACTCATGGAAAGGAATGGAAAATTGAAGTGGCAAATGGTTTAAGCAAGAATTGATGAATATATTTAAAATAATTGCCTCATTTATTCAAAGTATGGATTTTTTTTTTTTTGCAACTCTTTGGTACAGACACAAAATCCACTATCAAAAACTAAGCATCCTAAATTTCTTTGCAAGTATACTTATAATTGCAGGCATTCAATAGCCACTCTTTCCAAATAGCTATATGACAGTAATTTACAATTTAGTTGTATATTTAGGTAAAAGGTATTTATCTTCAGGGATAGGTATTTCTGCAGCTTACATGTTTCCAGGATATTCCTGGCCAAAAAGCCTCAAAAATATTTGTAAATTGAACTGATCTATTTAACTGAAGGAGGGGGTAATTTCTGCTTCCTTTTTTTCTATTTCACCATTAAGATATATTAAATAACTGTTGGGAACAAAGAAATGGCCTCTGAATTGGCAGCCATGATATTTATGATGGTTTCATCCTGTCCCAGTTTCAGTTTTGAAATATAGGGGAAAGTAAGAGAAAAAGCAACTTGATGTTTACTCCAATTAGCTTTAAAAGATAAGATACTTGGGATGCCTGAGTGGCTCAGCAGTCAAGTGTCTGCCTTCAGCTCAGGATGTGATCCTGGAGTCCTGGGATTGAGTCCCCCATTGGGCTCCCTGCAGGGAGCCTGCTTCTCCCTCTGCCTGGGTCTCTGCCTCTCTCTGTCTCTCTCATGAATAAACAAATAAAACCTTAAAAAAAAAAAGAGAAGATACCTGTCAGAGATATATTGGAGCATAGCATCTGATTTAACTGCAGGGAGGGTGCTCGTCCGGCTTCTGTTAGGGCACAGATTCTGTGATCAACTATCGACTTTCCTGGTCTCTGTATTTAGAACAGAACCTGCACCAGTCTCTTCACACTTAAAAAAAGACTCAGTAAATGTTCATTGGATGTTGTAGTCTCAAAATTATTTTCATTTTAATTTGGAGTGAGATGGGCAGAAACACTTATTTACTCATCCAATTCTAGGATAGCTGGACAGTGGGCTACGGAGCATCACATCTATAGTCTAACAGTAAGACAACTAGTTGCAGAAACCTAAATGTTGGGACACATATGAACATCAAGAAAACCGAGCTTATGGATCCACTCATACTCCATGTATTTTTAAGTCAATTCTCTAGATTTTAAGTCAATTCTCTGGAAGCACTGCTTGAGGCACCCAATTCTTCTTGGGGTTTAGATGTGCACTGTCCACTGTGGTAGACACCTGTTCCCCTCCCTGTAGCTGTTGAGCACAAAAAATGTGGCTAGTGCAACAGAGAAGCAATATTTAATTTTATTTAATCTTAATTAAATAAAAAATGGGTACACAGTTCAATCCTTGGAAAACTTTTAAGTACACGTATCATAGCTCGGGTAGGAGAATCCACTTTTGAAATGTAAACTTCATGAAACCAAAATACAGATCAAATATTTACAAAGAAAATTTAGTGTTTGAATTGAGATACACTGTTAATGTAAAATACACACCAGATTTTTAAAAATAATATGGGAAAAGAATGTAACAAATCTCATTATTAATGCTTTCTGTTGCATACTTTTGAAAGCTCCATTTTGGTAATATTGAGTTCTGTAAAATAGATTATTAGACTAAACTTTCTCTATCCTTACTTTTAAAAAGTGTGGTACTAAAAGTTTATAATCTGTATGGGGCTCACACTGTGTTTCAGCAGCTGTGGTTTATAGCTTGTATAACTCTCCCCTAAGCTGTCCACCAGGACTCCTGATGTTTGAATCTGTTCTTGGCGGTCCTCCTCCCATTTCAGGACCATTTCACGACCTGCTGAACAGGCTCTTGACTCCCCTCAATAGCTGTCAAAAACAGCTCAACCAGCCCTGCTGCAAACCCTACACTCATAGGAGTCAAATCCATGCTCTGGTATTAAGAGAACTATACAGGGTTCCTTGGGGGTCGTAGTTCTCTTCTGTTATAATATGACGGCCATGGATTACAGATATTTTACTGCTTGTATGAGGTTTATTGAACTATCCCCAATTAAGGTTAGTTCTAGGTTAGAGAATGGATGGGAAGAGATGGAAAGAGAAATCTTCCAATAACTATAACTATATATATATATAACTATATATATATATAAATATATATATAGTTATTGTTTTCCAAAATAACATCCCAATTAACATTCAACAAACATGCAAATATCTGCTCTCGTACCAGGCAGAGCACAGAGCACTGAGTACCTAGACAGACCCGAATCCCAGGCCTTGGTGTGAGGCAAGGACAGATGAATGACTGGGGGTCAAAATCAGGTGTAAAGACTGTGATGGGAAGAAGAGTGAACACTGGGAGACACGCGCTTGGATTTCAGGGTCAGGGAAGACTTCTCAGAACAGGTGTCATGAGTAGGGCTCAACCAGCAACAGCTGAATATGCCAAGTTGAGTTTCTGCAAACATTTATTGAATGCCTGTGATGTGCCGAGGCATAGTCATATGTACTGAGGCTGAGAAATTAAACAGGAACAAGACAACATTCCTGCCTTTTCTGTGTCTATCTTCGGAGGTAGGGAAGGCAAAAATGAATGAATGACTTCGACATTAAATCATAAATAGTACAAATGTAAGTACAAATTGCTATGGTTTTTAAGAGTTACGGGTGAGAAGGCTTTGATGGCACCAGGGACAGATACTTTCTTGTTAGGCAGAAGGAGCATGATCAGTGAGGTTTGCAAAGTGAGAAATGCTGCTGCTGTCAGGACTGCAGAGCGTCCTGGGGAGCTGCAGATGGGAAGGCTGATGGAGAATTGGAGGACACAACTTTTGTAAGGAATCTGTGTTTGTATCCTGGTGGTTCCAAGGAGCCACCTTATTCTAGAAGCCATAAATGCCTCCTGAAATGTGGTGATAGAAATGATAGGACCTCAGGATTCCTTCTTACTCTATCAACAGACCCCAGGTGCATTTATCTACCGAAACTATCAGAAAAGTCACATCATTGGTGAGTGCATGTATGAGTTCTTGGCAAAACTCCCTTAGAAGTCAGTGCGAAATGCTTTAATTCTCCCGAGGTAAATACATCTCCCTAACTAATCATTGCTTATTATTGGAATTTACAATAATGACAGCAACTAAAAAGCTGAAATCCATTTAGGCAATTAGACATCATATTCAGGCAACATTCTGAAACAGAGCTTCCATTCTGATTCCATTCCAAATGCTCTTAGAAATAAGAACTCTACGCTGATGGTAATCTTAAAAGGCTTCCTATTATGCCCTCTTAAATGATCCATAAAGAGTTTCAGTGTCATTATCATTCCTGGATGGTGACAGCTGCCAATCAAACAATCGGCATCCCCCTGGAAACCATGACTTACCATCATCTGTGCCCACAGCTCTACCTTCTTCATAACGCATTAGCCACCCGATGCTCCTTAATTGACTTTTTGAAGACAGGAGCTGGGAAGGATTTTCAGCAGTGCACAGGCACCAACCGTGTCCATGGACCAATCCACTTCTCAGGGTTTAGGAGACTGAAAACTGAAAATAAGACATTAAAAACTCTTCGTTTCTAACGCTATTTACATTAATAATTAGTGACATTCTTATACGTATCAATCAGCAGAAGTGTGAGCTGTGGTTTTTAAGCGATACCTTATGGCTTCTACATTTGTGTTTAATCAAGTGTAACAATATTCAGGGAGGAGAGGAACTTAAAATGGAGGGAATCTGTATTTATTGGTATTTTATCACCTGTGGCAAAAACAACGTATTTCCTTACTTCTTGGATTCAGAAGAATGATTTTTTAGTTTGGTCAAAAAGACCATCCTGAATGATTTTTTAATTTGGTCAAAAAGACCATCCACAATGTAAGAAGACATCTATTCTCCTACCACCTCTCCTGACTTCACCCCCAACTCAGGAATTCTCGGTCCCAATTCACTAACAAAGTTTCACATTTGTAGTTGTGGTGGTAGAGGCTGTGCTGGTAGACTGGTTAGGGAAGAAGAGGACATTAAGCTTACAATAGCAAAAAATACACTGATTCTTATATATAATTAGACCATTAAATTTAATCTCATTAAAAGGAATCTCAGGTAAATTTACATGTATTTGCATAGCTAGACATTGCAGAAAGTGTCTGAATTAAAATATATTTTTGGCCCTTATTTTACACTTTTATAGATCTGTATGTAACCAGTTCCAAATTAACTAGGGCTTTCTCCCTTTTTTTAAAGCCTTTTTACAAACACTGATATGTTCTGGAAGACATAACGATTAATTAGTCATCACATCTGTAAAGTTCGATAGAACTATTTAATGCTAACATTTAGACTTCAAAACCAGTTCCACTGAGTATCCAAAATGGATAATACTCACATATATCCTAAAACTGAGCAGTCATTGCTGCCTTGACAATTTAATTTCTTTTATTTTATGTCATATTTATTTTTTTTTAGGAAGAAATATCGTTTCAATCACGAAAAGACCTGGAAGCATTTTAACTCTGTCACAGGGCCAACTACTAGCTTTTACTTTGACTTCCTATTCACTTCTGATGAGATTAATTGAGATCCTGGGTCATTTTGCAGCTCAGTTTCAGGAGCATCTCTCCCTTTTAGGTTTCTTGGAATTCAAAGCCATTTTCCTTATGAGTTCTTGTCTTAACGAGACAATGTCAGGGCTCTGTGAGGAAAATTGTGCACCTGTCTTTGTTTGTTCTTAAACTTGGGTCTGCAGAAGACTACCTAGCATTTTCTTTGTGTAAGTGGCCAGCCAGGGTGAAGTAAAGAGAAGACCATCATAAAGAAAACCTAAAAACAAAATTATTGCTAATTGTCATGCTACACTTTGTTCTCAGAAACACGTACCTGTGACAGAAGCCTATATAAACATTTTCCATTCTTCCCATAAACCCTCCAGATGCTTTTACCTCTAGCTTCTATGTGTGTGCTCTATACTGTGTTAAACTTTTCTAGCAACCATTTACCAAACCAGTCAGTCATTACATCTGTCCATCTCACTACAGTATTGTGCCTGTTTAAGGAAAACACGTATACAACACATATGGTAACTTCCTCAGTGATGATTGGTCTGACTGGCACATACATCAAGTAATGATGAGTGAAAATATTTATTTCCCTATGCCTTTTGTGAGCATTTTGAATGTGTTTTTTATATACCTTCTTTCTTTCTTTTTTTTTTTTTTTAAGAGAGAGTGTGTGACCTAGAGGGCAGAGGCAGAGAAAGAGAGAGACAGAGAATCTCAAGCAGACTCTGTTCCCAGCACAGAGCCCAACATGGAGCTCAATCTCACCACCCTGAGATCATGAGCTGAGCTGAAACCAAGAGTTGGATGTTTAATTGACTGAGCCACTCAGGCACCTCTATTTATTTACTTTCTTAAAGATTTTTTTTAAGATTTTATTTTTTAGATAACCTTTAGGCCCAACGTGGGGCTCAAGACAATAAACCTGAAATCAACAGTTACATGCTCCACTGAGCATGGCATCCCTGAGTGTTTTTAAATAGATTTTGAACACTATATTTTCCTTCATGGAAAGATTCTTTGAAGTCCACTTGAAATTCATGAGCCAATGACCCAAAATTGTGATCGAAGCAAGAAGGACACATAAAGATAAATACTATGATTACCTCTCTAACAAATCAAATAACCCTTAGGTTGGAAAAATTAAAGCAAATTTATTTTACCTTCTTAAATTTAAATGATAATTTTTATATATTTTTTTACAAATGAGCAAAATAGAATTTGATTCATATAAGTGTAAACTGGTCAGTTAAAATAGTTATTGCTAATTTTTAAATGACCTATTATTTGTATTATTACCATTATTTGTACTGGTAGGGTTTAAAATGATAACTATTACTTTAACCAAGAGTTCATTAATTTTAGGTTAGTGTATATCTCAGTGATTTGAGCAAGCAATATAAAACCAAAAGAATGTGACTATGTAGTAGACAAAATGCTACAAAAGCTCCCAAGATTCCTGTTTCTGGTTACAATTCCCTCATCTTGAGTGTGGGCAGTGACTGTGACTTGTTTTTAAATAATGGAAAATGGCAGAGATGCAGGGACTTTGCAGATGTAATTAAGATCTCTCATCATTTGACCTTGAGTTGATCAAGAAGGCACTTCCTTCTTGATCAGCAGTCCCAGGACTGACCTGATTAGTGTGGAGGGTTCTGATGTGTCAAGGGGTGACACAGAAGGCAGAGATTCTCTCATTCCACTGCTGGCTCTGAAAGGCAAGCTGCCCTGGATTCTGAAACTGCCATGAAATGAGTTCTGACAACCATCTGAGAAAGCTTAGAGATCCATACTTCCCTGGTGGAGTCTCCAGGTGAGATGGTCAGCCTTGGAAGAGCCTGAGCAGAGGACTCAGAGATGTTCCATCACTTTAGGAAGCCTTTAGGGCCAACCATGTACCTGCGACCATCATATTCATAAGTTGTTTTTAAACCACCTCCAAACTATATTATGTAAGATGCATTATTCCATCTTTTGTGCCCATTATGCTACGGTAAAATTGCAGAAATAACAGCGCCTGTCTCACATGGAGCTCTGATATGGAGGGATAGATTTGCTGTTTAAAATCTAATAGTGTATGTGCAGGATATCTGCCCCCACCATCATAATCAACAAGAGGACCTCTCCTTTTCTATTTGAGGCAAATATATTATTTTGGAAGGCAGTGAGTGACTCTAAGCTCATTGCTCTCTAACTTTGGTGTGCATAAGAAACACTTGATGGTACTTTTTAAAAATGATGACTGGAGATTTCTGGCTTCTACTTGCAGCATAAGATGCTGAAAAACCATAGCTATCATGCTTAAAAATGCCAACCGTCTACAAATTCAGAGTTTCTTGAACCTGTTAGAGAGCTGATGTCACAGACAACCACTTAACCTGAAAGGTAGAAAGGGATGGATGCTTCCAAAGAGTGAAGGCACGTGGGCTCTGACTTATCTGGGCAAGCAGTGTCCAATATAGGTAAGAAACATGGGAAATGTGAGTGAGGTGCTCAAGGCTGAGTTTGAGTTAGCAAAAGAATACAGGATCCCTGGGGACTGCTGACTAAGGAGATTTCACACCCAATCATCCACAGATACCACTATGAGCTCAAGAAGGATTGGAAGTGGATCAAAATCCTGAGAAGGGGTCTCTCAAGGTGTAGGTCCTAAAGCTTGGGAAGCACCAGTCTCTACAGGGTAGGTTCATAGTCTGCGAAGATCAACCTCTCCTTCCTGTCCTAAGGAATATAAGCCTGAAAAAGGGGCAATAAACCTAAAAAAAAAAAAAAAATGAAGTTACTAGTGAAACTCACTACAGTTGGAATAAAGGAACATTTTAAAAAATATCCTACCAGTTGGTGGGTTAAAAAAATACATGCTGGATCTAGACCTACTGCTGAGGCAGGGCCAGTTCACAGAGAAATCTCCACTCCCGAGACCCCAGTGAACAGTGTTTGCCCAAGACAAAGGCTGAATCCAAGCAGAAAATGCCACACACTCCCAATTTTTACTTGTGTCAATCAATTAACAAGAGGTGTCCACTGTGGGAGAGAGACAAAAGCATCAAGAGCACCCCTTGTCTGAGGAAGACCTAAGGCTAGAGTTGAGTGGACACAGAGAATTTTCTGGCAAGTCCCCAAATTAAGTATAAAGTATGTTAGAGAATTTTTTTAAAGGTTATTTATTTGAGACAGAGAGAGAGAGAGCAGGAGTGGGGGGGGGGCAGAGGGAGAGGGAAAAGCAGACTCCCCACTGAGCAGGAAGCCTGACCATGCAGGCCTCTATCCCAGGACACTGAGATCATGACTGGAGCCGAAATCAAGAGCCTCCTGCTTCACCAACTGAGCCTCCCAGGTGCCCCAGGAATGTCAGAGAACTTTGACACCCCTGGTTCAGTGGGGGTCAACCTTAGCAGTAAAAAAACTGGAACTCAGCTCTACTTTGCAAACTTGGCGCATATTCCATCCTAAATCCCTAGCAGAAGCAGAAACATGCCCATTTTCAAGAGGAAAAGTGATATACCTTCCTCTCAATTTTGTTGCAAAACCAAAAGCTGCTCTTAAAAAATAAAAAATCTAAAAAAAGGAAAAAATAGCTGGTAAGTGTTTCCTTTAAATCTAGTGCAGTTCACATACAGCATTATATTAGTTTCGGGTGCACAATGTAGTGATGCCCAATTCTATACGTGACTCAGTGCTCATCACGACAAGGGTACTCTTCATTCCCATCGCCTATTTCACTTCCCACCCCTCTCCCCGCTGGTGACCTTCAAAATGTTTTTTATAGTTAAGAGTCTCTTTTTTGGTTTATATATTTTTGTCTGGGTTCATTTGATTTGTTTCTTAAATTCCACACATGAGTGAAATCATACCGTAATCTGCCTTTCTCTGAGTGACATTTTACACAGCATCGTACTCTCTAGCTCCACCTATGTTGTTGCAAAGGGTAAGATTTCATTCTTTTTTTGTGAATAATATTCCTTTGTATATGTACACCATATTTTCTTTATTCATTCATTTCTGGATGGACTCTTGGGCTCCTTCCATAATTTAGTTATTTGCATTCCCACCAACAGTACCCAAGGATCCTTTTTCTCCATATTCTCACTAACACTTGTTTCTTGTGTTGTTGATTGAATCCATTCTGACAAGTATGAGGTGGTATCTTATTGTAGTTTTGATCTGCATTTGCCTTATGGTAAGTGACGTTGAACATCTTTTTTTGTGTCTGTTGGCCATCTGGATGTCTTCTTTGGAGAAATGTCAGTTCCTGTCTTCTGCTTATTTTTTAATCGGGCTATTTGGTGGTTTTTGGTATTGAGTTGTGTCAGTTCTCTCTATATTTTTACACTAACCCTTTATTGGAAATATTTACAAATATCTTCTCCAATTCCGAAGCTTGTCTTTCAGTTTTATTGATGGTTTCCTTTGCTGTGCAGGAGATTTTTATTTTGATGTAGTCCCCGATAGTTTATTATTTTATTATGTTTACTTTATTTATTTATCTTAAGGACATTTCTAGAAAAGTGTTGATACAGCCAATGTCAGAAAAATTACTCCCTGTGTTCTCTTCTGGGATTTTTATGGTTTCAGGTCACACATTTAGATCCTTAATCCATTTTGTGTCTCTTTTGTTTATAGTGTAAGAAATCGGTCTAGTTTCTTTCTTTTGCATGTCATTTTCCAAATTTCCAAGCACTAATTTGTTAAAAGAGACTGCCTTTTTCCATTGCATATTCTTGCCTTTTTGTTGTTGTTGTTGTTGAAGATTAATTAACCATATATGTCTTTTTTCCCCATCACTCTATGTCTTTTGATTGAGTATTTAGTCCATTTACATTCAAAGTAATTGTTGACAGGTATATATTTATTACCATTTTGTTACTTGTTTTGTGGTTGTTTTGTAATTTTTCTCTGATCCTTTCTCTTCTTGCTCTGTTTTCTCCTGATTAGTTGACTTTCTTTAGTGATGTACTTGGATTCCTCCTCTTTATTTTTTACATACCTATTATTGGTTTTTGATTTGTGGTTATCATGAGGTTTGTATATAACATCTTCTGCATATACCAGTCTATATTAAGTTTATGGTCACTTAAGTTTGAACCCTTTTACCCCACATTTTAGATCTATGGTGTCATTTCATATCTTTTTATTTTGTGAGTTCCTCGAGTAATTTTTACAGATATACTTATTTTATTTTATTTATTTTATTTTATTTTATTTTACTACTTTTGTGCTTCCTACCTTCCTTACTCTTTCTTATAGTCTTTATTTTTCACTCAGAGTCCCTGTTATAATTTCTTATAGGGTCAGTTTAGTGGTCTTGAATTTCTTTAATTTTTGTTTGTCTGGAAAATATCTCTTCTTCTATTCTGAATGATAGCCTCCTGGATAGAGTAGTCGTGGCTATAGATTTTCCCTTTCAGCACTGAACTGCATATCATGCCACCCTTCTGGCCTGCATTGTTTCTGCTGAAAAGTCAGCTGATGGCCTTATGGAGTTTCCCTTTTATGTAACTAATTTCTTTGCTGCTTTAAGTTCTCTATCACTCCATTTTGCCATTTTAATTACTATATGTTTTGGTGTGTACCTCCTTGGGTTGATTTTGTTAGAGGATCTCTGTGCCTCCTAGATCTGGATTTCTGGTTTGGTCCCCCCCCCCCCCCAGATTTGGGAAGTTTTCAGTTATTATTTCTTCATATAAGTTTTCTGTCCTCTTTTCTCTTTCTTCTTCTGGGATTCCTATAATGCAAATGTTAATTTGCTTGATGGAGTCACTGAGTTCCCTGGATCTGTTCTTGTTTTGCATAATATTTTTTCTCCCATCTGTTCAGTTTGATTACTTTCTATTCTCAGTCCTCCACATCATTCTTTTGTTCTTCTGCTTCCTTTAGTCTACTATCTATTTCATCTAGTGTATTTTTTTCTTTTTTAAAAAAGATTATTTATTTATTTTTATTTATTTATTCATTCATTCATTCATGAGACACAGAGAGAGACTGAGAGTGAGGCAGAGACACAGGCAGAGGGAGATGCAGGCTTCATGCCGGACTCGATCCCGGGTCTCCAGGATCAGGCCCTGGGCCAAAGGTGGTGCTAAACCACTGAGCCACCCGGGCTGCCCTCATCTAATGTATTTTTAATTTCATTTGTTGTGTTCTTCATCTCTGGTTGGTTCTTTTTTGTTTGTTTTCTATCACTTTGGTAAGGGTCTCACTGTGATCCTCCACTCTTTCTCAAATCCAGTGAGTATCTTTATGACCACCACTTTAAATTCTCTATCAGGCATGTTATGTCTCTCCATTTCACAGCAAGGTCTCTTCTTGTGGTTTTGTCCTGTTCTTTCACTTGAAACATATTTCTCTGTCTCCTTATTTAATCTAACTCCCTCTGTATGTTTATGTGTGTTAGGAAAATCAGCTATGTTTCCTGCTTTTGCACGTAGTGACCTATGAAGAAGAGTTCCTGTAGAGCCCTGCAGAGTGGTGTCCCCTGTTTACCAGAACTTGGTGCTTCAGGAGTGTATCCCATGTATGTTGAACATGCCCTGCTCTGTGGCTCTGCCACTTTTGCCTTCAGCTCAGTCATCTGCAGTACTCTCTTTGTCTTTTGTGGGTAGTATTTGGTCCTTGTGGTATTAGTGAACTTGAGTTGAATTAGACGAAGTGTTGGCCAGAGATGCAGTAGCACCAAACTTCGGGGTGTTCTCTCCATGTTGTTCCCTTAGAAGCTTTTGTTGGTGGATGGGCATGCAGTCAGAACAGATATCTGCTCTCAATCCACTGCTGGGGTCATGGTCTGACTGGTGTAGGTGGTTATCTTCTCCCCTCCCTAGTCAGGAGTTACTTTGGAGTGGTGCCGGCTCCTGTTGGTGCTGCTTGCACACTGCCAGGCCTGTGGCACTGCCCTGGGTGAGCTCTGGCCAGGAACCTCCTGGAGGAAGCAGATCTGCAGTGTGCTCCATAGTGCTGTGGTGTTACCAGGTTCACACACTTGCAAGCTGGGACTAAGCCGGACCTGGCTGGAGGGGGTGGATCTGCCCATGCCACGGTGAGTAGGGAATGAGGTAAGAGTTTTAGGAAGTTAGCTAGTGCTGTGCTGGCTCTTGCAGGTACTTGTGTGTTTATGCTTGGGGTGGGGGAGGGCGTGGGCAAGGGAGGAAATGGTATTTGCCAGCTTCTATGTTCCTCAAAAAGCCCCCCAGTGATCTCTGTCCCTCTAGGACATGCTCTGAAATAAATAAACTACTCTCCCTCCTGTAGGAACTAGGTGTTTTTTAAACTGCTGCTTCCATGCAGTATCACCATGGTCTATTTGTTGTGCTGTCTCCTTAAGGGCAGGGACTCAGTTTCCTCTGACTTTCCTGCCTCTCCCAGAGCTGAACCCACTGATATGTTAATTTCCATGTTTTCACATGATGCTTGTTGTAAGAACTCACAAAATTTGGTCCCTCTAATTTTCAAAGCCAGATATTATATTGATTTGTCTTCCCTGTTCTGGCTTCCTGGTGTGAGAATCTGTTTTTTTTCTTTTTTCCCCTTCTCCCTACCCACAACTCCCGCTCCAAGACTCCAATCCCACTGGTCTCTTTAGTTCCCCACTGTAGCTCCATGCTTCCTACCCTCTTCAGTGTTGCCCGTTCTGTACGTTTAGTTATGGAGCATGTTTTTCAGTCTTCAGGTCATTTTCTGGGTTATTTACACTGGTGTGAATGTTATCTAATCATATACATGGGACAAAGTGAGCTTTCGATTCTCCTACTCTTCCATCTTCACCGGAAGTCCTGGCTGAGAAGTTTTCAAAATTACCAATAAGCTCCAAACCACAGATCCAAAAAACTCAAGGAGGATACAAACAATAGGAAAACTAGGCAGATTATATTCAAAAGGTTATAAACCAAATAATAGAGAAAATTTTGATGGCCCCCAGAGGGGGAAAAAAGATACCTTCCACCTAGCATATAGAAACAAAGGTAAAAATAATAGCTGAGCTTTTGTTGTCGTTAGAAATGATGTAATCCAGAAAACAATGGAGTGTTTTTTTTAAAAAACAACTTTTAATAGTTTAAAAAAATAGCTTCATAATAGCTTTATTGAGATACATTTTACATACCATACAATTTACCTATTTATAATTGTACAATTCAACAATTTTTAGTGTAGTCAGAGTTGTGCGATCATCACCGCGATCAATTTTAGAACATTCCCATTACTTCAAAAAGACACCCTGCTCCCTTAGTCATCATCCTTCAAATCCCCCTACCACCCATTCTCCAGCCCCATACAATCATTAATCTACTAAAGTGAAGGAAAAAGTGCCAGAGGAGGAGTGATTATGTTTCACTCTTAGATTGTTAGCACCAGCATCTGTGGAGTGCAGTGTTATTATCTAAGACAGGGAGATGAAGAGACACAGCTCAGTGAGGGAATTATCAAGAATTTCTTTTTGGCCTTATCTTTATAAACATGAGGAGAGTATAAAATATCTATGTAAAAATGTTAAATAGCCAACTGGTTATGAGATTCTGGGATCCAACAGAATGTTCAGGGTTTACAGGTCTAAATTTAGAGACATTGGAGTATAGATTTTGTTTAAAGACACAGAAATGTGTTTGTTTGTCATGAAACAGGAAAGAAGACCTCATATATACCCATGTAGAATAATGCCACATTTCCAAGCTAAGAGAAGAAGAAACAAAGGGAAGAGAGAGGAGCCGTTGAGAAGCAATGACAAAGAAGATTGAGAAAGAGAGAATGATTACATGGGAGGAGAAGTTTGTGTTGGTCAGCTGGCAGGCATGTGAGTGAGGCCACCTTAGACTAGTCCATTCCAGCTAACCAGTCAACTTACCCAGACGCATGAGTTCAGGCAGATTCAGTGCAGAGCAGCAGAGACATCCCGTTGACTGTGGGGCAATAGTAAATGGTTTGTTTCAACCCACTAAATTTTGGAATAGCTTAGTGTGCAGCAGAGCATGACTAATATAAATGAGGACCAGAATCCTTATGATTATGTAGAGGTTGTATTCCACCTACCATGCTGTGTAGCTTCTAATTTGCTGGGATTTTAGGCAGTATTAGGATGCCCATTTTGTTTGCCTTCCACCATTTCTCTTTCTCCACGTATTATAGAACCATTATTAGGGGTATGCAGCTGCTAAGTGTATCTATCCAAATTATGCACTTGGGGGCCAGGGAAGTGACCATAAGGCAGGGCTGCAGACCTTTTGCATTCAGTGTGAGTTGAAATAGGACCAGAACTCCATTAATCATCTGGTATCCATATGCCACTGGTTGAGGACTACTCCCAGAGGCATGAATTTCCCACAGCCTCTACCCAGAGCATGTTCCCTCAGCCAGAGAATATAGCCATGCAGAGAATATCCACAAAAAGCTGCAGCAAAAAACTGCTTGACATACATAGGAAGAATGAATTCTGAAAGCTTAATGGTAGGCCACTGACATTGTCTTGGATAATAATATTCTTCAAGAATTTGTGAAAATTGACATGGAAAGGATATTTAAGTTTATTTAAAATATAACTAAAAATAAAAAATCATTATCGTATACTAATTATCTATTAAAATGCCTAGACCCCATTAAATCCATTGATGGTAGGCCGAATTATCCACTATCAGAAAAACAGTTTCTCTGCCTATGTTCACAGTGTGAATAACCAGCAAACTAGAGATTTTAATCCTGATTTGTATGACTCTACATGCCAGGCTATCTCAGGTGAAAAGCATGCCTAATTATTTCCGTTACGTTAAATGTCATAAAATAACTAGGAAATAAATAAATAGTTTTTGCCTTGGTTTCAGATGATAAATTAATTTCGGACAGTTTGCTTAAGCTGGTGGCTGACAATTCAGAAAAACTTGGGTATTGAGATAAAAGGTATAAACATCCCAACTCAGATTCCTATCGATTTATCACTTAAACTACATTATTTCACCAAAGAATAAACCCTTAGGAAAAGTCTAATATAAATAGAGATGAGTGGGTGTGTTTGAAATATTTTGTTGAGAGAGAATAAAAGTAAATAATTCTCTTATTCAAATGACATTGTTATAAATTATGGACAGTGAACCACCAGAATACAGAAAGATACATGATGATAGATAGATAGATAGATAGATAGATAGATAGATAGATGATTAAGAGAGACAGAAAGAGGAAGGAGGGAGAGAGAGAGAGAGAGAGAGAGAGGAGGGAGGGAGAGAGACAGGAGAGAGACAGACAGAGGGGGGAGTCCGAGGAGAGAAAGAGAGAGAGAGAGAGGGAGTTTGAGGGGCACGTACACATACATACACAGAGCACACACATGGCTATCAGAATACTTAATCAAGTGATAAGAAAAAGAGAGGTCAGCAAAATTGATGAATTCTGCACTTGAACAGTCTCTGCTCTTCTAAACTCAGTTTCTTATATCTTCAGTTTCCTTCCTCAAAGTTGGTGAAAATTTCTATTGACTCTACTTTGCTAAGAAGGGACAAGAAATAGAGAAAGGCAATTATGCTAAAGTAAAGAATATTTAATCATTAAGGACCAGTCTTTATAATTTGGGGCAATGAACCACATCCTTAAGTTTCTGCTTCTTGTGATTTCCCTGGGAAAGATGCAAATAATAGATTAATGGAATTCCTTTGTTGTCTAAATCATGCCAGACACTCATCTGGCTGTTGGGGTTCCATAAGTAAAACGAACTAACCTCTTGCTCTTAGTGAGCTTACATTCTAATGGAGAAACATCATAAGGAAAAAAATATCTAGATTATATTTCCCAGCAGCAGTATAAGGGGAAGAAGTAGGCCAGGGTTGAAATGAAATGACGTTGGTGACCAAGGAAGATGACAATGACAGTGCAACAATTGAGCAAAATCTCAAATAAAGGAAAGCAGAAAACCAAGAGAATGTGTGGGAGGGTCATGTTCTGAAGGATGAGCTGGTAAGAACAAAGACCCTAGAAATGGAGGAGTTCTTAAGATTTTTGTAAAATGGTTAGATTTGCTGAGAGCAGAGAAAGTAAGGGGAGAGAAGTATGGAATATGTCTGAAAGAAAGTCAGGACCAAGATCATACAGGGCTCCATCCTGAAAGGACGGTCCATGGTGAGAAGTTTGAATTCTATTCTGAGTGTGACAGAAGCCTTGTGAGTATTTTGAGCAAAAGAGTGAAGTGATCCTGACTCATATTTTGTAAAGATCACTTTAATCTCTATGTCAAGAATAAATGGGTGATAGCAAGAGTGAAAATAAGGATAGTTAGGAGCCTATTGCAGTACTAAGGTAGAAAATGATGGAACTTTAGGGTCAGGTGGGATAGTAATGGGCTGTGAAATGGTCTGATTATGGATGTATTTTTAAAATATGTATATATTCTCATATTCCTGTTATGTGCACAGCAGTATTGCCATTTTCTGGGAAACTGATAGCCTACCATGGCCCTAACTGATTTGACATATTTACAGTCATTGTCTTTATACACCTGGAATACTATTTTTATGATGCCATGTGATATATCCTAAATAATAAACATAATATTTAAAAGAGATGTCAGAAAGAACTAGAAACAGAACATTCCCTGACTTGAACATTTTGGCAAAGCAGAGACGGGTAAGATGACAGGGAGAATGTGGGGTGGTGGTGGTCTGTCTCCCTCTCTCATCCTGTGGTGGTCATCCCCATGTCTCTCCAGACAGATAGATCAGCTCCTGGCAGTAGGACCTGATTGGGTCTGTGATCATGACCAGACTTCCCTGGACTTGATGTTTAATGCCTGCTGAGGGAACTCAGGAGAAATGCAGATTGACAGCCGTTTAGATAGGCTTCCAGTGGGGACAGAAAACACTCCCACAGCTACACTTATCTGTCTGGTGACAACTGGTTTCCCATACTTCCGGGGACATCTAGACCTAATGAAAGGCACTTCCAATTTACATTATCCAGATCCAGAATCCCAGAAGTTATGTGATGGATGTTGCCTTGAACATTATATCTATTAAAAGGAAAGAAGAAAAAAAAAAGATAGTGAAAGAAAATAGAATGGCTGGTATCAGAGTTGAATGGAGGCCTAACCATAGGATTAGTGGGATTTCCTTTGAAAAGTGAATTTCAATTCAAAAAAATTTAACTGGGCAGTAGTTGGGGATGGTGGGTCTTTGGGAATGATGTCTATCTCAAAGTGAAAAAAAAATAGAAAATTAATACTTAACACTAATTATAAAAAACACTAATTATAAACATTACCTATTTTTGTGGAAAATGGAGAGAAGAGGTGGATCACTGGGTAACACATTGTAGATAGCTAAATTTCTTGCTAGGTAAAATTATAAGTGAAATAAATGCTTACACCTGTGTCATGCGAACAATCACTCCTCTGTGGAGGCCAGGATGCTCATGACTACTGGAATTGTACAGAGGATAGTTTTGTGTGTGTGTGTGTTTGTGTGTGTGTGTGTGTGTGTGTGTGTTATTCCCTCTCTCAATTCAAGTTCAGCCAGGTTTGTCAGACACATTATGTACTTTCAAGCTATTTCATACCACAAAAGTATCAAAATGGGCCTATTTAGATATATTAATTTTTTCCCTACCTCGCATTGATGTAAAATATTTGTTTTATAAGCTTACAAATGTTTTAATATTACATTTTCCCTGAATGAGGTTGCCAGATTTAGCAGGTGACAATCCAAGATGATATGTAAAATCTTAATTATTTCAGATGAAAAATGAGTAACTTTTTACTATGAGTATGTCTCAAATACTGCCTGGGGCATATATACACTAAAATATTGTTGTTTATCTAAAATTCAAATGTAACTAGACATTTTCTTTTTTTTTTAATTTTTATTTATTTTATGATAGTCACACACACAGAGAGAGAGAGAGAGGCAGAGACATAGGCAGAGGGAGAAGCAGGCTCCATGCACCAGGAGCCTGACGTGGGATTCAATCCGTAGTCTCCAGATCGCGCCCTGGGCCAAAGGCAGGCGCCAAACCGCTGCGCCACCCAGGGATCCCTAGACATTTTCATTTTATATCTTATGACTCTAGTCCCGAGGCAAAGTGTGAAGAAATCATTCTTGGAAATCAGATAAATAACACACATTTGTTACTGAAGGGTGGTGTGGTGGCATAAAGGAGACCAGAGTGGCCATGGGTTACCTCAGTCCTGGGGAAGAATAAGGACTAAGTAAAGTTACTTCTATTAGTATTATTTTTAATTGTCTTGATTCAAAATACAAAAAGTCTGGACATAATTTTGTGGCATCCTTATGAAAATGAAGTCATCCAATATTGTTGCCAATATCTGCGACTTTGCAAACTACAATTTGACAACATACTCATATCAATGAATTCATGATAATAGCTAATTATTAATTTTCTACTTCTGCATGTCGAGAACTACATTAAGTACATAGTATTGCATCACTTAATATGCACTCCGACACTTTCATGTGTCAAATCCATTCTCCATGTTAAGATAATGAGCTCCACAGAATTCAAGAACCTGTCCAGAATCTCAGCGAGTGGGAGTATGGAATTCACACTGGACTTTCTTTGATCTCCATGCCCCTGTTGATTCCTACACTGTGGTTCCACTGACATCTAATATAGAAGAGAGACTGCAAATGCATAGATGCCCCTTTTGGAATGTGTATTTTGAAAGACCGAATGTTCAGTAATTGTTCAACAACTTTAATTGGGTTCATAGAAAAAAAAATTACTACCTTCTTTTAAAAAAAAGATTTTATTTATTTATTCATGAGACAGAGAGAGAGAGAGAGAGGCAGAGACACAGGCAGAGGGAGAAGCAGGCTCCTCGCAGGGAGCCCAATGTGGGACTCGATCCCTGGACTGGGATCACACCAGAGCCTAAGGCAGATGATCAACCGCTGAGCCACCCAGGTGTCCCAAAATTGCCACTTTCCTAACACTTTCCATGAACCTTGTTTTTGTGAAGAGTGCATTTCTTGGTTGCAGTAATACTGAATTCATTTATACCCTTCATTGCTGGGAGAACCAAAGTGTTTACTCTCAGATTTTCCTTCTGGAATTTACCCCCCTGTGGCTGGGGGAGAAGGGGAGATCATTTGGATTTTCTTGAAACCATTGAAAATGAGTAAACTGGCTAACTGAGGGTTTACTCTTTGGTACACTATCCTGGGATTGATGATAAAAATTTGAGGCCTGTCATATTATTTTTCTATTGCTGTAAAACACCTGACCAAATGTAATGGCTTGAAACAACACCTACTTTATATAGGTCAGAGGTCAGGGTGCAGCTATGCTGAGTGCTATGCCCAAGGTCTCACACTCAGGGTTCCTTACACTAGAGACTCAAAGGTCATTCAGGTAATAGAATCTAGTTTCTTTGCAGGCGTAGGACTGAAAGCCCCATTTCCTTGCTGACTATCAGTTGGGGACTGCCCTCAGCACTCTAGGTGATCTGTTATGGATCAGGCGTGATAGAACCAAAAACAGTATGAAAAGAAAACGGGAAACTTGCCAAGGGCACAAAAGTGTACGCACTCTTGAATGCATTCATTAGAACTACCTGTGCTTCCTCTTCCCCATTTGGAAGATGGACATAATGACATTGCCTGTTTCCAAGGGCTGTTGTGAGGATTCATATGGATAAAGCAGTTAGAGCAATGTCTGGCACATAAGTAGTGTCATACAGATGCTGGCTATTACGAGGCCCAGGTGCACCATTAATTCTGGTTACGTAAGGATAGTAAATGGCAAAGGAGTAGCAGAGTACACTAGAATAAATGATGGGAAGTTAAGGAAGTAACCATCCTGCATGTGCTAAATACAGACACGCTTTCATTGAGTATAGATATAGCATATAGATATAGATATAGATAGATATAGATAGATATAGATATAGATGTAGTATAGAGGCAAAACACATGTGAAGACACACTAATCACCATTCCTGTAGCAACTGCATCATGGAATATTCCCCATTATTTAAAACTATAATAATTTAGCACTAAAATCCTGACAAAGAACAGAGAGTAATGTTGTTCATTAACTACAGTGGTTTTAAGAGGTGATGTCAATGCAAACACAGCTTACATGTACTCATCCAGGCTTCCTTGTAGACATAAGGTGAGCAATTATTATTTTTTGGGGTGAGGTATCAGTGGAAATTTTAAATCATATCAAAATTTGTACATAAAATAAAATTGTATTGATATGTTCCATCAGGACATTTTAAAGTAGTGGATTTCTAAGGCATGGAAGGCAGTCATTCTGATGAATTGGTTCAATCCAAGTGTTTTTGTTTGTTTGTTTGGTTGGTTGGTTGGTTTTGTTTTTTTAAAGATTTTATTTATTTATTTGACAGAGAGAGAGAGCCAAAGAGCATAAGCAGGGGGAGCAGCAGAGAGAGAAGAAGCAGACTCCACGCTGAACAGGGAGCCCCATGGAGGACTCAATCCCAGGACCCTATGGTCATGACCTGAGCCAAAGGCAGATGTTTAACCAACTGAGCCACCCAGGTGCTCCAATCCAAGTGGTTTTTAGCTTACACCAACTTCATAATAGGATAGTATTTACTAAGTACAGGTATGATGTGTAATTAGAAGTCTTGGTAAATGAAACAATGACATGTTATTCTTAATACAATCTTAGTTATTTAGTAATAGCTGGGAGTTACTGCTTAATTGTGGAATTCACATAAACTTGCTAAAGACCTAATTCATCCAGCTGTCAAAAGCCCTAATAATGGTAGCATTAGGCAACTGGTCTGATTAATTTTAAGAAACATGTACATTTAACTGTAATTAGTATTTATAATTTCCCACTCGCAACCACTACCTGACAACTCGCTTAGAGCCTCAAAGAAGAGTAGAAGAGCTGTTCTCAGGCATTTACTCCAGTAGATGTGATCCTTATAAATAGAACATGCCAGAAGCCAATCAGGGACCGTAAAAACAATCCCAATTAGTCATAGTTTCTGATGAAAATGGTTCAATCTTATTTTCCCTGTCTTTATTTCTATTATGTACACATGAAAAATTACTAAAAAGTCATTTTTAGTGAAGAAATTTAAGGAATTAGAACAATGGATAATTCAAATTAAAGAGTCGTGAGTACAATATTGGGTAAGAAACAAATTCTGGATCTCAGTTTTATCATGTGTCAAATGATGTAATAATCCCTCCATCGCACCTTAGTGTGCAATATTTGACCTATGAAAATACGAGAGCTCCATTTTTATACTACTTATTTCAAGAATGCACAAGAATCTCACATTACCTTATACTGATTTTTATTTCAAACTTGCTCAACACCCCAGTGATACACTTAGAAAAATTCTCTTAACTGCTTCTCCCACACACAATTGCTTTACAATTTCACTTAAAAATTCTGGAAAATCAATAGTTGAAGTAACACTACCTTTGATGTTGTCTTGGGGCAACCTCAGTCCTTTAGACCATGACTCTGGACCCTGGAAAGTGGTTGTGAGCACTCAAACTGATGTCCACAGTTTTAACTTTTCCACCATTGATTTTTTAAGTGTGAGCCAGAGAACCAGTATTATGAAATTATTTGCCCTCAGGACAAAGAATAAAATGTAACCAAAGAGCAAGGCCAATGTGTGAAAGGAAGTGGCGAGGCCTGAGAGTCCAGCTGCTATCACATCCATAGCTCACAATGGTTTCCTTGAATTATTTTATAGATGGAAATAATGCTCTGTAAATTGCTTATTCTATATAAGATGGCAATTATTTATCAGAGAGAAAATATGTAAGAGGATTAGTAGCATTATTAATATATATTCCCTGAGAACATCAAGGCTCTACTATAATGCATTTTCATTGAAAAGAGTTTAATAAAACTGTTAATATTTTTAAAACTTAATTTCACATCAGTGGAATAGATTCTTACCTAGAGAAATGATAAGAGTAAATGGAGTATATGTTTAGATAGTCATTTCTCCAACGGGGTATATCTTTGGAAAGTCATTTATATACAGTATAATTATAAGGGCGTTGCAATTTTTTTAATTGACCCAAAAAGCTATGGATTAGAAAATTCAAATTTTAATTCTTATGAAGCCGAAATTGGGAGACAGAAGAAAATATAGCAAGCTTGAAATAAGCATATAAATAGTAGACGTCATTTTACAGTGAAATTCGATTTTCTTTTTCTAGAGGTGTTGTGAGGATGTGTGTGGATGCTGCAAGGAGTCTGGTGGCCAGGCGCATGTTTCATATTGTTAAGTGAGAAACTCCCCTTGGCAGCAGCTGCCCACAAATGATGCTAGAAAGCTGATGATGACAATGAGTTAGGTTAGGGTGGAAATCCTCATGATGGCCAGCCCCTCTCTCTGCTCCTAACATACTCTGTCCCCCCCGCGGTTCTAAAGAGAACAGAAAAAAATTGCTTCATGGAGAGTCCTTTTTACTGAATTCAAACTAAATATCCTAGAAATGGACAGAATTTCCCAGAAGGATATCAGTCTCTCAGCCTGGTGATGTGCTGAAGTTTATCTCTGAGAAGAAACCCACTGGCTGCCCTGAGCACCCCAGCCTGATCTCTCCCTTCTGTGAACAGTGTAGCATTTTCTGATGTCTTGCAGTGTGTACCGTAATTGTGTTTCTTTGGGAGCTATTTCTTGTTCAAGTTGCAATGCTCTCCTGTTTAATGACCCAAGAAACAACGTCTGTACGTGTGTGTGAGTGAGTTATGTGCATGCCAGATGGGTTTGTGAGCCTTCCAGGCCCTCTCTGAAAATGTCTCTTTATCACCTCAAGCCTGAGAGGCAGGGTGACAAAGGGAATGCACACAAGGGTTTTTAGAAGACCTGAATTCCAGGAGAGATTCCGTCAACAGTACATGGTCCTCCATGCTTCCTTTCATGCACACCACCCCCTACCCACCAGACTTTGGTTTTACATCTATAAAGGAAAGATTTTCGACCAGATGCAATGAAGGTCCATTCTAGATCCAGCAGCACATGAGTTTCATCATCAAAGAGGCACCTGGAGGTCAAGGACATCGTTATGTTCCCTTTATGTTTCCTCCAGGACATGATTCCCTGCCATGTGTGTCCTTTGGGGGCACATTACATACTGGGGTCTGTAATGTCAGTAATACTGTGGGTAAATAGACACGGTTGCAAACAGTCTGTCTCTTTTATCATGATGCATCTCCTACAAAAGAAGCTGAACTCTGTTGGTTCTCCTCCCTGCGGGGGCTCAAAGCAAGAGCAGATCCTTAACGAAGGAAATTGCTGGTAGATGTAAATATGTCTTCCTTAGATTAAGAGGCTCCTTGATTGTAGCTGCTGACGCATAAGAATTGCAGGTTACTACAGAGCTGAGTCCGTCTTTTCTACATCTTCAAAAGCTTATCTTGCCCCATTGCCCTGGAAAGTACTTCGCACAGAAATGTTACTCAATACATTTTTGCTGACTTGATTCTTGGCATTGATGGGTTGATAATGTTAGTACTTATAATGAAGAAAAATGATGAAGTCATTTTTATCCTGGTGGGAGGGCTCTAAATCCTCCAGTAGAGAACTATTTCAGATTTAGATACAGGGTTGATCTACAAGTATAAAGCTAGCAAGATGGATCTTGTTGTTTGTTGACTCCACCAGTTTCCGTACTGTTAGGTCACACTGTGCATATGCAGCACAGTTAAGAGAGTAAAAGATTGGAAATCACAGCAAAATGTATATTTACTATGAACCACAGCAACCAGCTTCCCTGCATAGTGTTGAAGCACCAACTTTCCAACATTCAAGCCTATTAACAGACCAAACAATGTCACGCATGTGAAACAGGTACAGTGTTTATAAGGATGACAGAGCATAGGATAGAAGGATACATTAACTATTTTCTAGATGGAATGTAAACTCTCACATTTAATAAAATTATGAAATGACCTAGTCTAGAATGCTTATAAGTATATAAAATATCTTAAATCCATGGAATACCAATTTTTGAGAATCTAAAAAGTTACTAATCTTATATAAACTGACTTTTTTTTTCTTTCATGAAGTAGGCAGTAAGAATTCTATTTTTATAGTGATTTTCCAGAGGTCTGCAAGATCTTGAAATGTCCTGGGAAATAATAAATATAAAATAAGCTTTTTTTTTTCCTCAAATGAAGTGAATGTCATTGAATGCTAAAGTTTTTGTGACTATCAAATCATAGATTATGTTTAATCAGATACTGATTATCTTCCATGAAAAAAACAAAGGGCAAGTTGTTCTGAGAATATGATTTCCCATTTCTAGTTGCTTAATAGTAAAGCAATGAAGTAAATTTGCAAATATTCCATAATGTTATTCTCAAATGAAACAAACGTGTCAGATCATAGTAAATCTCATTATGTGATATGAAAGGGACCTGTAAATATTCTTCCTAAAGGAAAACTTTTAAAATGTCTTTGTAGATTAAAGAAATTATTAAAAAATTAAGTATCTTCAGTGGTATCTATTGTTTTCTGATATAGAGTTTGCATTTGCTATGAATGGCCCCTCCCACCACAAATCCCCACCTACTCAAGTTTCTTCCATTACCTCCCAAGACTTTGTATTTATGCCACAACTAATGGCTTGTTTTTTGTTTTTTTAATTTCCTAAATACACTCCCTGCTTTCCAAATTCAGTGTCTTTGCTTGTGTTGTTTACTCCACCCAGGACATCATGACTAATCAGTCAGTCAGAATCCTGTTGCTCTTCAAATATTCATATCCATGTTCACCATTTCACAAACATTTCTTAATCTCCCTGCCATTCCTTTTCCAATATTATAATGGGGCGTGTTCAAATCTCTCTCTCAAGAGGCATTTTTCAGAGTGAAAACCCTTTATATATGCAGCACTATGTAAATACTAATTTATGACTAATTAGAGAAGCATCTTGAAGTGCTTTTTTTTAAGACTTTATTTATTTATTCATGATAGTCAGAGAGAGAGAGAGAGAGAGAGAGAGAGAGAGAGAGAGGCAGAGACACAGGCAGAGGGAGAAGCAGGCTCCATGCACCGGGAGCCCGACGTGGGACTCGATCTGGGTCTCCAGGATCGCGCCCTGGGCCAAAGGCAGGCGCCAAACCGCTGCGCCACCCAGGGATCCCTTGAAGTGCATTTCTAAGTGCATTAGAAAAAGAAAAGAGGGCAGCCCTGGTAGCCCAGCGGTTTAGCGCTGCCTTCCGCCAGGATGTGATCCTGGAGACCCAGGATCGAGTCCCACGTCGGGCTCTCTGCATGGAGCCTGCTTCTCCATCTGCCTCTCTCTCTCTCTCTCATGAATAAATAAATAAAAATCTTTAAAAGCAAGAAAAAAGAAAATAATTTTACATATATATGTATATACTTGAGTATAGGGGCATCTAGGTGACTCAGTTGGTTGAGCATCCAACTCTTGGTTTCAGCTTAGGTCATGATCTCAGGGTTGTGAGATTGAGCCCTACATCAGGCTCCACACTCAACAGGGATTCTGCTTGAGATTCTCTCTCCCTCTCCCTCTGTTCCTTCCCTCTCTCCCTCTAATAAATAAAAAAATCTTTTTAAAATAAGACGAGTATATATGGCTCAAGAGTTCTTTTTCACTTGAAGTCACATAGTGTATTCCTATAACTTCTCCTGTTATCTGTGTCTGTCTTCTTTAAACAGAAAGGAGCTTTCAGTATTTGATGTCTTCTATACGCATGCAAACATACTGCTCAGTATTCTCCAAGTTGAAACCTCTCCAATGTCTTCAACATCCTAGTTATTTCATGTTGTCCAGATCATAGACCATTCTGGTTTTATTTCTTCATTTGATTTTATTGCCTTCAACATACAGGAGCCAAAAAAAGAAGGTCCCCTTCAGCCATGATCCTATCACCATAGGGTTGAGAAAGATTCTGAGCCTCCCTTGCTTGGAGAATGTACGTCTATCAGAGCTATATGTGCTGAAATTACTGGCTGGGAAATGAGGGGCGGTTCAACTGTGGGACTCAAATTGAACTTTCAGGGAACCAGAATCCTAAAGGCTTTTTAAAACATGATACTTTAAAAGTATTTTTCATAGTATTTGTATTTCATCATACATATGATGTATATATATATTATATATCTAAATATATATATATATATATATTTATGATCGTTTTTCATTTTATAATCTCACAAAAATTCTGATGAAAATGTTAAGATAATGAAACAAACCCAAAAAAGGAGCTACTGCATGTATTGTAATAATATATATAATGCTCATGTTCAAGTCAGAGAGCCATGCATTAAGAGCGTCCAGAGGCCCAGGCCATCTGCAGCTATGTTGACTCCAGAACAATGAGATTGATTTTAGTACCAGAAGACAATATGTCATGAATAAATAAAGCATGTATGGATAAGACAGACAAGTTCCCATCTACCAATTCCTACCTCAAAAGGGAACTACTCCCTCAGAGACCCACCCACCTAGCTTTCTATAATCATCTAAGAGATCATGAATCTATATATCTGCTATTTGTATGGCATTTCATTGTTTACATATATATGTATATATATGTATATATATGTCTATTCAGCATACCATTTCCTTTGATCATTATAAGCCTATGAATATAACAATAAAAGAATTATTATTCCATTTTGTAGGGGGAAAAAATGGAGTTTCAGAAAGATTCATTGAATTACCCAGGAATAGATAGTGAATAACTGCCAAAAACCACATGTTGTCTTCTTCCTAAATTATTTCTGAAGTTAATAGAATAATGTACTTATTTACTTACCAGGAAGAGGGAAGTCATTTCAATTAATATATTAAATATCATTGGTGGGGCAAGACATGAAGTATATTGAGTCTCGACTATATGAATGTTATAATGTTGATGGGATCAGAAAATGAGAAAAATAGAAATTCTGTGTCCTAATCCTATGATCATGACTTCAAATCAACATGTTCTGATTTAACAAGGGTAAGCTAATGTTAGCAACTTTAATATAAGCAAACATTGTTCAATACATTTGATATATATTGACTTCTCTACTAGCTTTGCCAAAACCAAAGGTAGCTTTGAAAAGCCACATCTGAAACTGTTTGAAATGCGAAGCTGATTGACCTTTGGAGATTATGAGCAGTATATAATGGACTTCATAATTGTGTTAAACAGTCAAAGTGCTTGGAAAATTTTTGTACTTGTTTAATGGAAATAGAGTTTGATTTAAATTTTTTTCGATCACTTTGAATCCACAACAGCAGTGATTCATTTTGGAACCACAAGACAACATATGTCATTAATAAGAAAAGCATGTGTAGACAAGGCAGTCAAATTTGTATCTACCTACTTTTATATCCCCAAGGAGATCCTTTGTTTTATTATTGAAAGGACAAGGGAACTTGAGAGTTTCTTTTCAAAAGAAATACTAAAGCAGGGCATTCCTGAGGAGGCAAAATGGAACCAGCAACAAGACCAACTAAGACAAGCAGCCTCGTTCACATATTTTCCTGAGGGCTGGGGATGTGTGTGTGTTTGTGTTTTAACTCATTTTGAATTGAGGCTTTGGTCTTGTTTCTTTGTGTTTTTTGCTATACACTGAGTCAACAAAACATAAGGGATGCTCCCTTTTTATTTAGGGGAAAAATGCTTTCTCTTTCTACTAGAGTTAAAAGAAGGGAAAAGGAAAAATATACATCTCCTTGTGCTAATGCACAGCTGGGGTTTATCCTGGAGGTCCATCCATTGGCATTTTAATCGGACGCATTCTGCTCTGAGCAATAAAAGGCAATTCTATATTACTCAGAAAATCTCTTACTTAATTACATTTTAATTAACTCAGAGATGCTGGAGAAAAGGTAGGACTTGATAATCAACTGATTTATTTTCCAAATAAAATTCATTTTCGAGAAATTCTGTTTTCTGTTTTAGTTTTTCCCTGTTGGACATTTTAGAGTTTTAGATCTTCATATTGAAAATGAACTGAATTTCCTTGACTTAAGCAACCTTCCAAACTCTTTTTAAATTTAAATTTAATTTAAAATTTACACTATTGATGATCACAATATTTAAATGCTTTAGTATTTTAGCAATTGCTTAACTGTTGTGGGCAGAAATAAGAGAATTCTGCTTTTTTGTGATGTTGGTGGGAATAAGAGTAACAGTCATACTGATGTAGAGGAGGAAAAATAATTTTCCCTCCACCCTTCTAGCTGAGACCACTTTGTAATAAAAAGAAAGATTCACAAGAGAAAAACGGAACTTTATTAAACAGAGATTTAATAACATGTATACATGGGACATACCCAGGGGAACTGAGTGACTCCTGGAAATGGCTCAAGCCAACACCTTAAATACCATCTCCAACTAAAGACAAAAGACGTATGTGAGTATATTGGGGGGCGGGGATCGTTATGGAAGGTGACCAGGCAGAGCACAGTGAGCAGCATATGGTAGATTTGTCCGTTGATTTGACCATTGATAAGAGTTTCCAGAGATTTAGCCATCTTCCTCTTCTTTACAAATAGTGATTTATTTCATAGGCATAACTGCCCCTTATAAAAGACACTTTCTTCTCAGTTTCAGAACTCTCCTTCCTCTGATGTTCTTAGAAATAACCAGCTCAAGATAATCTTTATGCCAAAGAGACAAATTCCAGGGTGGCAAGTTCCCATTCCATAATGACAGCAGACTCTAAAATACAATTCTATATTTAAATAAATCTGAATTTAATAAACCCTGGGGATGAAAGTTTGTATTTTAAAAGCTAATATAAGTTAGTGACCATATCTTATCTCTGATGGTGGACAATGGGGAAGTAGGAATTTTTTTCTTAGTGTATTTCTATATTTTGACCCAGGGATTATTTCCTGTTTTAGGAAAATCTGTTTCTATGGAACAAAATTTAAAATCTTTTCCATGAGGAGGTGATGTGCTGTAGTAAGGAGGACATAGACATTAGTGTCAGAATAAGGTTGTTCCCAACATATATCCCTTTCTAGTCATGAATACATATCTTCCTCCAATGATGGGCTGACATCCCTATAAATACATTGTAAATTTAAAATACTGTTAATGCATTTAATATCTTAACCCACTGAGCATCATATCTTAGCCAAGCCAATTTTAAACATGTTCAGAACACATACATGAGTCTACAGTTTGGCAAAATAATCTAACACAAAGTCTATTTTATTAAAAAAAAAATGTTAAATATCTCACATAGCTTATTGAATACTATATTGATGTGAAAACAGAATAGTTGTATCAGTATAAGATGGTGGGAAGTATATACAGATGTTTACGTGGGGGCACGTGAGAAAACTTGCTAGCAAAAACTCCTAAAGTACTAAGTATTATCTCTGTTAATATTATGATTTGTAAATGTAGTTAAAGACTTAAAACAACAGGCCCCAAATGGAGTTACTCATGTTAAACCCCAGCAAGACTCAATGCCTAACCTAATGTTTGGGGCAGTGAGTTGGGTTCTAACAAGGAGGCCTGTGTCCATCAATGAGGAAGCCATGGCCAGCTATCAGGAAGGTCAACGGCCTGTCCTGGAAACACTCCAAAGCAAAGCTATAAGAAACCAGATCAAACCAGACAGACCCTATGTGGCAGGTGCCATGACAGGAAACACCTGAGCAAAGAAGGAAGGGAAAACCTTGCTTCCAAGGAATGCCTGCCTCAAGAGCTGAATACTCCATCCCCTAGTTAACAACTGTTCACAAAAGAAACCTAATCCCCAGCGCATCAGCTCCAGAGTTCCTCACCTCTCCCTTCCTCTCTTCCTCTCCCTACCTTTCTCTCCTCTTTCCCCGCTCCCCATAGTGCACTTTAATGAACTTCCCTGCTTCCATCACCTGTCCACTGTACTGTGTCTCAGTCCTTGAATTCTTTCCCATGACAAGTTCGAGAGCCTTCCCTAACATTTTTAGGATAGGCTATGTGGAGGCCCCAGGACACAGGGTCTCCCTATCCTCTTGCAGGACTAATAACAGTTTCAATCTCTCCCAGGAGTGGAATTTTAAACCAGTCATTGTGGAATTTTCAGCACCAGTGAGGTAATCTGCTTGACAGACACTTTGGTCCCTTTTTTCTTTCCTTGGTGTCTTCCTAGCCCCACTGTTGTCTGCACCCTTAAAAACCTTCCATTTTGTGCAGATTTTGGAGCTTTCTTCTGTTTGCCAATGGGACGCTGTCTGATTCATGAATCGTTGAATAAAGCCAATTCTGTTTACATTTACTCAGATGGATTTTGTTTTATTGTTATAAAACAAAACGCTTAGATAAAGTTAATCATAAACCTGAATAAATAATACCAAACTATTGTATAACATTTTTTTTTTCCTTTTAAGGAGAGTCTTTTAGAAAAAAATCTTTTCACCTTTGATATCATCATAGCACAGATACATCACGCTCTTGGTCGTGAGTCAGAAAGCAACGAATATCATTAATCGTAGTCATTCCAATTTAATTTAATTCTAATTTAATGTAATTCTAATACTCATATTACATTTATGAAGCATGTCTTTTGTTTCTGGTTAATCTTATATTCTCAAAGTTATTTTTTTCTAAGACAAATACATGCCTTTAGGTTCATAATTAGAAAAGAGTTTTCAGAGCTAAAGAGTTTGGGTTTCTTATTGTGGGATACACAGCCGGGAGCAGACTCGTCCCCAGGTTACCCATTCTCATCAATGCTGTGAAATTTGCTTAGCCACAGGTCTAGAAGGTGAAATGGAAATAAATGTGAGCTTTAAGTGCTCTTACCATATCCCTAACCTCAGACTGAATGAGTTTTCCTCTCAAGTATTTTCTTCCATCATTAAACATTTCTAAGCATTTTGTTTGACTCAAGAAGTGTCCTACTGCTCTGCCTACAGGGAGGATGGGGTGCTCTAATTCCAGTTGAAAGCTGAGGTTTCCCTAAAGCCCAGTGTGCATTTTGCCCTTTGTTGAATCTGTGATTTAGCTGAATCTCCTAACAGACAATGCAGATGAGAGAAACGGGGTTGTTTCTTTTGGGGAATGGAAAAAAAATTTTGCTGTAATGATTTGGTTTGTTGCTTGGTTATAAAATATTGTAAAGTCTTTCTAAGATAAAGAATATATATAGTCCCCAGTCGGATGCAGTAGTGAAACAATTCAGTCAGTACACCATGAAAAAAAAATAGCCCTTCACTTTAAATCCATAGAAAGTCTCAGGAAAATAATTAGCTTCTTGGTAAAACTTTAACATCTAAAATTAATAAACTTTAATGTCTATAAACCTAATAGCTGTTTTAAAATATAGATGTACACATTATTTTCCTAATTATTGTTCTTGCAATATTGTAATTGATAAGAAAAATATAAACATTTGATTGTTTAGATGATCAGAATATACTTCTCACATACATTTGGTCCTCCTCCACAGTTCTTGGCTCAGAGCTCCCCAAGCCCCTGGAATTTATTAAGTACAAAGAGTGATTAAGGTGTCTTAACCCAAGGTGTCTTAGGTTATGTTAATGAAATGACTTTTGAGAAGCCTCTAGGGATGGAAGCCCAGTGGAGCCAACCCTGTGATTAGAGGTTTGGAAATTTCAGCCAGATCCCTTGACATTCAAGGAGGATGGAGGGGCTAGAGATGAAGTTCAATCACCAATGACCAATAATTGTATATTACTATTTTTTTATACAATTTTATAGACTTTGGAAGAGCAGTGGTATAGCTGTGGTGTGTACAGGTAGAAATGAAAACAAACAAAAAATGTATATCTTTTTGGAATTGAACTACTTTTGATTGAAAGGCCACATAGTAAGATAGTGATGAAATTTTGGAATTTGGGTGAGGTTTGGTGGGGTGGTCTGGAGCTGACGATCAAGAAATAATTCTTGAGATGTCTTTGGTGCAAAATGGTAGTTTTATTAAAGCCCAGACACAGGACCTGTAGGCAGGAAGAGCTGCTGCCCCAGGCCTGGGAGGGTCGCTGACTAAATACCTGGAAGTTGGGAGGGGTTTGAGGATAGTTCTCTAAGGAATTTTGGAATCGAGGTTTCCAGGACCTCGAGGGGCCTAGTTGTTGTTGGGAAAAGGTCACTTATTACCATCTACTAAAATCTTAGTCCTGAGACCCTTCAGTTGTACATCAATGGGCCATGTGCTTGGGGGATGATCACCAACATGTATCTTGGGGGTTTAGAGATGAAGGAAATTTCTAAAGGAATTTTTACATGTTAAAGTAGATTCACAGGATCCTGGGGGTCAGGCTAAATTGGCTTTGGCCCTTAGCAAAGTATGAACAGCTCCAGGCAGCTGAGTCCCTAGACGAATGTCCCTCTGCCTGTTTCAAGGACTTGTCAATGTGCTGCCCTGGGCTTGTGCTTTGTCCTCAGCTAACCCTCTGTTCCCAATTGATAGTACTTGAAAGAATGTTGTTAATTAAGCGGTTGAGTAATTTATGACTTTCTAAATACTGGTCACAAGGTTAATTTTAGAAAAATACTCTGGCTTCCCATCCCAACTGCCACATGGACCATTCAGGGAATTAAGGGTTCCAAATCCCATTCCAAGTAACTTCCACCAGCAGCCCTGTGATTCCTCCCTGCTATGAAGACCAAAAGAGAGAAAGAACCATAAATTCTGGATGCTCATGGGATGGCTACCCCCCCTCCCCCCGCTATGACAGTGATGATGCTGACCATCATATGACACACACCGGGCTCTATGTCAGGCTCTCCATGATTTAGGCCAGCAGCTCCATGTGCTAACGTGTGTCAGAACCAACCTGACACACTTCAGGCTGCTGAGGTCCACTCCAGAGAGATTCTTGATGTGGGGGGTCTGGGCTGCAGCCTGAGAAGGTACATTTTCAAACAGGTTTCTGGGTGATGCTCAGGTGCCAAGTCAGGGATTAGTAGGCTTTGAAGACTGTTAACCTCCACACACAGGCAAAGTTAGGACGCGATGCCATTACTCCTACTTTACAGATGATGAATCTGAGCCACAGAGTCATCAGTTAACAGGCTATACTTCCTCTGTGATTCATGGAGAGACACCTGCTACTGTAATCTCTGAAACCACACCAGTGAATTCAAAGTGAGGTCAATGATGTCGAAATAGCTTAAAGCCAGTAAAAATCTTGGTCTAGAGAGAATTGGGACCGTTTGATGTATCTTGTTCCCACTGTCCTCTAATGAAATCTCATTATCTGTTTAATTTGACCAGGGTAGATAACTCCTTGGCCCTTTAAGTAGAAAATGACCTCATTCTTAATAGCTTGTGGATGTGAATTAGTCAAGTGATTTCATTTTTGTAATTTCACCGTGAACAATACTTTGCTGAAAGGATGGGATAGAGCATTGGTTCTCTAAGGAAAGTACCTCTGGCAGGACTTTGACTAGTCTGACTGCTGGGATTTGCTCACAGGTTGGAAAACTCACTGATCGTTTCAGTCAGGGTCACGATTGTCAGCACACCCTTGGCAAGGTGATGACAGGGATTACGAAAGATATTGAGACACACTTATTTCTGAGTTAAGAGAAAGACATACTTTCATTACATTTAAATATCTTGCATTTTAACTCCCACAGAGAAAATGAATTCCTATCAATCATATAGATTCTGGTTGGAAAAAAAATAATTTCAGTTTAATTACATTTGTGCAATTATAATCATCTATGTGATTATGGTTGAGTTGAATTTTGTAATTCAATTAGTTGATAAAGAACACCCCCCCCATAACCTGGCATATGAAAAATCACAATTTAGCCTTTAACAAAAGGCTTTATAAAGTAGATTAGGTAGAAACAAATTAATTGAAATTACAACAATCCACTTGTTCTATGAGTCATTCAAGCACAAAACTTTTTACCAAGTTAGTAACGGATTTTAACAAATTAAAATATTCTTATTTTGATTTTGTACTAAAAAATTAAAGAATATACTTCTATGACATCTCCACGAAAAATATAAACGTTGATTTTTTAGAGAGGTGATAATGTGAAAATCTGTCCTTTGGTTTTTATAGCTTGAAAACTTTTCATGTTATGGACCTAATGAGTCTTTTTTTTTTTTTAAGATTTTATTTACTTGAAAGAGAGAGAAAGAGAGAATGAGAATGAACAGAGGGAGAGGAAAGGGGAGCAGGCAAGGAGAAGCAGACTCCCCTCTGACCAGGGAGCCGGACGTGGGGCTCCATCTCCAGACCTTGAGATCATGACTTGAGCCAAGGGCACAGCCTTCACCCACTGAGCCACCCAGGGGCCCCCCATACTTAGTGAGTCTTAATCACGTAGTTGCACAAAGTTTAGCACTGGGTTCTTAAAATATAAATTCATAATTTATTAGTGAATCACGAAGTCTTAGCTGTTTTGTGCAATGCAATCCTCCTTGAAATCTGTAAATTATCATATAAATAGATATATGTTGGACCTACGCTCCCTGCTAACCAGATTTCTAACACCCTGATGGATGCAGTCTCTGCTCCTTTCCAAGAGAGAGGATATCATATTTGCCAAACACATCAGTGTTAGTGAAGGTTGAGATTTTTTGCTGGAAGGTGAATAAATGTCCTTGAGAGAAAGGTACCCAGGTGTGTTCTCAGTCCCCCCCACCCTTGCATATAATGCCTCAGTGAAGCCTGAGAAAAATTTCTGCACAGAACAGCTCAGGAGAAAAATGGTGATGTAGGCTGCTTGGAATACCTATCCCTTTACAGAAGAAGCACCCCGACGCAAGCAGACACTGCAGGACTCCGGAAATAGGCAAAGGTTCTACAGCAACCAAGTAGACAATAAATTCAGAAAAACGCACTGAAATATGGTGGGAAAGCTTTGTGGCTGTGGTGTTCCTGCTTACCCCACCTCAGCCTTCCTGGCCCAGCATTGGAGCTGCACCACATGGTCTGTGTCCCCCGGCCCTGCCTCGTGCCCCCATCTGTAGGGAGCAGAGCAGACTTGACTTGCACTTTTTGTGTTTGCCTGAAGACTGACACAAGCTGATTGTCTCTGTTTTACCTATCGTGGAACTTCCCCAGGAGGAAAAACTGTGGGCCTTACCGGAAAACATCATTAAGGCAGATGAAAAACCCACAGCTGTCTGTGACAAAGGGTATAGTCCACACGTATAATAGGCAGCCCAGAGCTTGGGAGGAAAGGGTAAGGACAGAGTTTCTTCCAGAAACTAGGTCACTCAAAAGCATTGAGGCATTGTCCTGAGGGCATTGTCAAAGCTAAGGCATGTCCCAGGCATGGTAGATGGCTAGAAAAGAAAGGAGAAAACTCTAAGCTCTCACAGAAATGTAAAATAAAGATTTACTCCTGTGTTTTCTCTACAAGTTTTATGTTGTAAAATCTTACAGTGAAGTCTGTGATTAATTTTTTTAAGCAGACACCACGCCCAGTATGGAGCCCCAACACAGGGCTTGAACTCATAGTCCTGAGATCAAGACCCAAGGTGAGATCAAGAGTCAGGTGCTTAACTGACTGAGCCCCCCAGGTGCCTCAAGTCTGTGAGTAATTTTAACTTTATTTTTGTCTATTCTCTGAGATAGGTGTCTGGTACGAATTTAGGATTTTCTTAACATTTCCAACCTAGAGGTAGATGCGTTGTGTATTAAAGTCAATGTCTGCACCGTCAGAATCAAACCTGTATATCTGCATTACCCTCGAGTTATGGTTTTCTCCAATGTATGTCTTCTTTATTGAGTATATCAACCATCCTCATCCTGCCAGATTACATGGTGGAGTGGCAATGGGCTCTTTTCTCATTATTCTAATTCTGTTCGTTGCCAATTTATATGGAATCTGTTTGCAGCACCATGGAGACTCTTCTTTCCTCTGAATTCATGTCATTCTCCCAACTCAGATCTCCAAAAGTTCTTCCAGGAACCACTGCCATAATTCTGTGCCTGCCAAAGTCGCTGCAACTATTCAAATTCAGAGCTTAAAACTTTTCAATGTCTGTCTATAGAATAAAAATACATTTGTGTGGCATTCAGTGCTCCCTCTTTTTTATAATTTCAGCTCACTTTTCCATCTTTCTTCTGTGCACTGAGCTATATACTCCCCAATTTTCAGATGTTTTAACTACTCTACCACTAGAACTGAGATTTTTTTCATTTACATGGATTACTTCCTGTTACGCTTAACTCCTTTACTCTTTCCTGTAATTTCCAACACAGATGACACCTCACCTTTGAAAATTTTCCAGATCAATTTGGCTGAAACGTCTCTGTATCATTATTGTTTTTTAAATTTTTATTTACTTATTTATTTTGTCCATTTCTCTGTCCTTCATTATCTGAACATTCCGTGGTACTCATCGGGGTGTGCTTTGCCAACTGCTTGTGTATGTTTTATGCCACTTACTACACACCACAACGTCCTTCAGAGATAGATCTATATACAAGTTACCATTTCCACCCCTATTTCCAGAGGTAGTATTTTAACATAATATGTTGATTGCACACTATGCATTAGGCAAAGAACAATTCTGTGTGCAGCAAATGGTTGGTTCCTCAAAAATGAAATGACCAGACACATACCTTCATCATTTCAGTGACATTAGAAAAACACCCCAGCAGAAAGGGCTATGCTGTGAACATTATTGCTATTCCTACAGCTAAAGTCCCCTTCAATCTCTTGTCCATGCTGGTCACATTATCAAATGTTACATCTGCAGGTGGGGTGGTGCTGTCTGTAAGCTCATGTTGATTTTTACATGTGGGAAGTGCAGAGTCTCAGCTACATATCCGAGAGGAGACACGTGTATACTACTAGGTTGCAAACTAGTCATGGAAACAGCTTTATTGCTCTAACACTGGAGTCAACGTTCTTTCAATCAAAATCTCTGATTTAATCTTACAAGATGGCATGTGGGGTCTATCTCTGTCTTTCCCCCTCCGTGTCTGGCTTGGTCTGGTCTAGTGCCAGTCACACTGGCCTCCACGGAGATTCCACAGGATGCCAAAAAAAGCACCTGCCTTGGGGCATTGCCCTGGCTTTCATGTCAACAAGAGTGCTCTTTATTCAGATATTCTTTTTAAAATTTTTTTAAATATTTTTTAATTGAAGTTCAATTTGCCAACATATAGTATAACACCCAGTGCTCATCCCATCAAGTGCCCCCCTCAGTGCCTGTCTTCAGATATTCTTAGGGCTTACTTCCTTAGTCCTCTGTGTATGAACTTGAAAACTGTGTGCATTTATCTAGATAGGACTCTCCTTCATTCTCGTCTCTGTTATGTTTTTTTTTCATAGTTCTTATATTTAACTGACATCCTATAGCATGCTTATTTCTTTAGTTTAATATATGTATTGTTTTCATTAAGGTATAACTGACATCTAACATTGTATGGGTTTCAAGTCTATAACATGATTCTGTATCTGTGTCTGTTGTGAAATCCTGACCATAGTGAGTCTAGTCAGTACCCGTCACCACACACGGCATTTTTTCTGTTTCTCTTCATGAGGATCCTCAGGATCCACCCTCTCAATGACTTTCAGATACACAGTATGATAGCATTAACCATAGTCACCATACTGTGGGTTATATCCCAGTGGCTGGTTTATTACAACTGGAGGTCTGTACCTTGACACCTTCACCTCTTTCCACCACCCCAAGCCCTGCCTCTGTCAACCACCAGTCTTTTCTCCGTATCTATGAGCATGGGTTTTTGTTTTGTTTTCTGTCATTCATTCTCTTGTCTATTTTCTTTATAGTTCTTATATCTAACTGGCATTATATCACGTATTATTTTTAAGCTGTCGGCCTCTCTCTCTACACCAGAAGCTCCATGAAGGAAAAGATGCTTCTCGTGTCTGGAACAGTACCCATCACAATCCATCACCTGATTGTGTTCAATGTATTTGTTTGGAAAATAGATGGATGCCTGATGGTTTTCCTATAAGTGGTCCTGTCACTGTGTGCTAGAGTGATTTTAGTTCATGCCAACCCAGCAGGGCCTCATTGAGGAAATCAACAATTACTGAGAAGCATGAAAAGATTTCTTACAATACTTTCCAGATAACAAGATATTAATATGGGAAATAGTCTTCAAGGTACAAGCTCCCCTGGAAGGAAATAACTGTAAAACTTTTTCAAAGATAAGAAAGTATCCAAAAACCTAGTAGTGTGGATCTCATTAAGAGAAGTTAAACAAAAATTTAGGTAAAAAGTTTCCTCTTACCATAGTCTTCAGAAGACAAAATAAGGGAAGCAACGGAAGTCTCAATGCCAGTGCTGTCACTAATCAGAGGCCAGCAGTCATGGGAAGAGAGCAGGCAGAGAAACACTCCGGTGGGCCTTGTCAAATTATCACTCACAGCTGAGACTGAATTTTATATTTTTATTTTATGTTTTAGCCACAGGTCAGTAGTGTTCAAAGGAAGAGGCAGATTTGAAGCTTAGCAGAGTCATGCAAACCCGGCCTCCCTTCTGGTTACCCCTAGACCCTTGGGATCGATCCTCCTTCTCTGGAGTCCAAGGATTAAGTCCAGCAAAGAGGGTGGAGTCCAGTCCTGTCTCTGAATGGGCAGGTGGGGCTAGGTCACGGGGAGTGAGCTGGCAATTCCAACCAGGGAGTTGGACAAACTAACCATCAAACAGCAGCCTAGGGAAGAAAGCCAATGAACAAAATGAGCATTGGGGGAGTGAGCATGGAATAATTAGGGTGGAACTGGCAGTTAAGGACACCTTATCCATCAGCCAGTACTCTGGATGAGCCACAGTGCAGATTGCATGGCTAGGAGCCCAGGTATAATGACTATTTCAGACCCCGGATAATAAGCTGTAATCAACCACTTGGGAGAGAGCATAAACACTAAACTGCATGTTAACGTTGGTCCCAGAGCACACAAGGTGAGATAGAATGGAGTTGGTAAAAATCCCTAGTAATACAGGAGATGCAGTGGATTGGTGGTTATTAGTTCCATCTTTCTCATATGTGCAAACCCATTTCCAAATACTCTATTGATAGCATGTGCCAAATTTCTGCTTGTATTATATGTAAGAATGTATAGCAGTGGAAGATTATGTTAATAGGACATGTTTTCTGTGCAGTCTCAAGGACCTTATTATTGTTTAAAATGAATATTTGACTAATATTTGAGAGGAGTTACTTAGAAATGGTTGGAGATTTTCAGAGGAAAAAGTAACCACACCTCTTTGCTTCAGTACAGGAGCAGGGGGGAAGCAAATGTCTAAATAATATTAAAAAAATTGTTTAGTAAATCCCAAAGCTCCAAAAAAATGTAGAATAATGAATTAGGTTGGATGTTTCTTCTCTCTTTGGCTTTCAAGGTTATCCTTCTCTTTCATTATGTGACATTAACAACATTGACGTCCTTATGATAGCTTTTTCACCGAATAAGTGGGTGAGGGTTAAAATATAATATAAACAAATTTATTTAATACATAAATTGGAAGTATAAGCAGTAATAAAATTTTAAAAATAAATTAAAGATATCAGATGAGCCTGGCCAGTAAGTTAACAACATAAGATCTAAAATATAATAACTAGGGTAAGAAATGTCAGCAGAAATGACTTTGTCATCTCAACAAATCAGGTTTATGTGACTGCCATTAACTTTTTTTAAAGTCAGTCTTGGAAAAGAACACAAGGTCTGCTAAAATGACATATAGCACAAAAATATGATTCTAAAAATGCAGAATCTAATGGGTATAAAAGAAAGAGGCAAATCTTCATAGTAGCTCCACGCCTGCCTGAATGGGAGTGAATTCCTAATTCAAGGAACATGAACAAAGCCAAGGAAGTTCCTGTCTACCTATCACCATCACATGGAGATAAACCAAATGTGGCCAAATGGCATTTAACCAAATATGGTAAATTAGTGCTTCATCTGGAGGTCACTGTTGAGAGAGAAGAAACAAAAGATGGCATAATTTAAAAAGACACTGCAAAAATCAATTAGAAAAGTCAGGCTAAAATGCTATTTAGAGAAATATGCTTTCTATTTTTGTCATAATTAATTGCTTGAGCGTTCTCCAACGCTCCAAGCAAAGTTCTGAAAACATCACAAATGCTGGAAATCATAAAAAGAAAAAAAATGCTGGAAATCAAAAGGTTGCTGCAAATTATAAGTAAGAAGAGAATATAGCACAAAATGTCAACTAGATTCTAAAAATTGTTGAATAACCATGAAAGGTAGATACCTATCATACTACCATAGGAAGTGGCTTAAGTCATTTCCGTGTAAATATACACATTTGATCCAGAAAACCATTAACCTCCTGGCCCAACTCAAATAAAGCAACTTCTAATTGTACTAATTTAGCTAAAGCTAGAGAAGAGAAAACACAGTTTTGAAACTGCGTTGTGCAAGTGATGTGCAGGGATGGGTCTTTTTCAGGATTTGGTCAAGGAATAGCCTGGATTACACCATCATGTCTAGGTGACGAAGAGCGATGGGCAACGTCTGTGGCCGACACTCTCCTGAAGGAGTGGGGGTTGAGGGATGCTGGGACTCCAAACAGAAACCAGAGCAGGGCATGTATATTGGGCATCCATGTAATATGCTTGTGAAGAAGAACCAGCAAAGGGTAGTGGAAGATTCAGAATTTTAAGGAGGATGCAAAGGAAGGAAAATCTGTACAAAGTATACAGAAACTAAGTCGTTAAGAGGGAAGGCAAGAAAAGTATTTTTATGGAAGTAAAAAAAGGATATACAGAGGTCCAGGAATGTCAAGATATGTGCATATGACAACAATATATCCAGTAATATAAAGGCCATAGGATCTCTGGATAAAAAATTTATACTGTGTTCAGATGGCAATTAATATGCCCTTTAGGCCAGTATGAATGCATTCCTGAAAGCTCCCCCTGTGTGTTGCTCTCGTCTTTCTTTGTTTTTCTCTTGGATAACATTTACACAAACACACACAAACATACAGATACATCAAGTAAATTTGAGAAATATTGAATAGTAGCATATCCTGTACTATGCAGCGTGCAGCCAATAACATCTGTGGCTATTTAAATTTATACTAATGCTAATTAAAGAGTATTAAAATTCAGTCCCTCAGTTGCACCAACCATTCCAGTGTTAACAGGCCTTGTGGCTACTGCTGATCCCATTGGAGAGGGCAAATATAAACTATTTCCAACATTGCAGGGAGTTTTGTTGAACAATTCTGAGGAGCTGACAATGCACTTTATCATGTTAACCACTCTGTGCAGTGTATAAGACAAAGTAAAACAAGCAAACGATGAAATGTTATTCAGCCATAAAAACAAATGAGCTATCAATACAACCACATGCATATGTCTCAAGATAATGACGCTGTGTGAAAGGAGTCACACAAAGGAATAAATTTTGAATGATTCCATTCATATAAAACTCTAGAAAATACAAATCAGCCCATAGTGACCACAAACAGTAGCGGCTACCTGTGGAGAGCAGCCGTGGGGAGAGATAGCAAGGGATAGGGTAGGCTGCCTGTGTGTGCCCTCTCTTGATTCAAGTGATGGTTTTATGGGGCACGTGGATGGTGCAATTCATAAAATGGCACATTTTAAGTACCCTGTTAAATGTCTGGCAGTCATATCTAAATAAAATTATTCTTAAGATACGCATGGATTTGGGGAGATCAGTCTTGCAAATGGTGTAAAGAAAGCCAGGAAGAGGGAGTTCATCCCCGTGGCAGGGGCCAGAGGTGTTTCTTTGGAGGTGGGATGGAGGGATGAGAACACAGAGGAGATACTACATTGTGTAAAAGGTCCCAAAGAATATTTGATGGAAATGTTCTGTATCTTGGTCTGGGTGGGGAGCTACACGGGACTACATGTGTATAAAAAATTCATTCAAGATTTGCTTATTTCAGTATGAATAAGATATATCACAATAAACCAAGCCATGCGGAACTGGCCATACTATGGGTTGCAGAGAATGTGGGGTAACCAGTATTTTTAGAGAATAATGGTGAGGGTATAAATTGATATCATTAAAACTAAATGTCAATGTCTACCAGCCACATGACCAGACCATTCTACTTGTAAGCATATTCCCAAGAGAAGTGCTTTCAGGTGTGTCCCCGGACACATGGGGAGAGTATCCATAACCTCCTGTTTCCTAATGGCCAAATAAGGAAACAATTCAAATGTTTGTAAGTTGAAGAGCAGATAAAATAAATTGTGGTATATTCATGTCATGGGATACTAGCCACCAATAAAAATGGGTGAGCTGATGAACAGAAATCTCACAGAGGAAGACATCGACATGGCCAACAAGCACATGAGAAAATGCTCTGCATCACTGGCCATCAGGGAAATACAAATCAAAACCACAATGAGATCCCACCTCACATCAGTGAGAATGGGGAAAATTAACAAGAGGATGTTGGAGAGGATGTGGAGAAAGGGGAACCCTCTTGCACTGTTGGTGGGAATGTGAACTGGTGCAGCCACTCTGGAAAAATGTGTGGAGGTTCCTCAAAGAGTTAAAAATAGATCTGCCCTACGACCCAGCAATTGCACTGCTGGGGATTGACCCCAAAGATTCAGATGCAATGAAACGCCGGGACACCTGCACCCCGATGTTTCTAGCAGCAATGTCCACAATAGCCAAACTGTGGAAGGAGCCTCAGTGTCCATCGAAAGATGAATGGATAAAGAAGCTGTGGTCTATGTATACAATGGAATATTCCTCAGCCATTAGAAATGATAAATACCTACCATTTGCTTGGACGTGGATAGAACTGGAGGGCATTATGCTGAGTGAAGTAAGTCAATTGGAGGACAAACATTATATGGTCTCATTCATTTGGGGAATATAAAAAATAGTGAAAGGGAATAAAGGGAAAAGGGGAAAAAAATGAGTGGGAAATATCAGAAAGGGAGACAGAACATTTCCTAACTCTGGGAAACGAACTAGGGGTGGTGGAAGGGGAAGTGGGCGGGGGATGGGGGTGACTGGGTGATGGGCACTGAGAGGGCACTTGACAGGATGAGCACTGGGTGTTATGCTATATGTTGGCAAATTGAACTCCAATAAAAAACAAAAAATTGGTGAGCTGGAGGTAAATGCACGCTGGGAGGAGGTGTAACAGTTCCCAGGAGAATTGAGATATAGTAGAATGTCATGTGATTAAATGTACACAATACTCAACATCATCACGTTACATAAGGTGAAAGAAGTCAGAAAATATATTAGGGTATACACTGGGTAATGAGAGGATCTGAAAGGCAGCCTCTAGAATCTTACTAATATCCTATTTCTTAATCTGAGTGATGATGATGCCCATGTGTGTGTGCAGTTTTTTAGAAAATTTATTGTGCTGCACATTGATGGTTCTTGGACCATTTTAAAGCATGTTTTAAATCACCAAAGTTTAAAATATTTGGTATTTGTTTTAGAATTCAATATATTTTCCACACAATACAGATTAGTCAGACTCATAATGCAATTAGGAAATTGAGTTAAGGAATGCCTGGGTGACTCAGTGGTTGAAGGCTTGCCTTTGGCTCAGGGCGTGATCCTGGGTTCCTGGGATCAAGTCCCGCATTGGGATCCTTGCAGGGAGCCTGCTTCTTCTCCTTCTGCCTGTGTCTCAGCCTCTCTCTCTCCTCTCTCTCTCATGAATAAATAAATAAAATCTTAAAAAAAAAAAAGAAATTGACTTAAATGCTTATTATGTTGCAAGACCCTGCAATGAAATTGTTCACATAGCTCTGTTCTGGACTGGACGTTTCTGTCCTTCTAAAATTTATATGTTGACATCCCAAAAACACCCCGTGTGATAGTGTCAGGAGGTGGGGCCTTCGGAGGTGATGAGGTCATGAAGGGGGAGCCATAATACATGGGATTCGTGTCATTCCAAAAAAAACCCCCAAACCCCAGAAAGCCATCTAGTCCTTTCTCGGCCATGTGAGGACCCTTGAACAAAAGACAGCTGCCTGTGAGCCAAGCAGGGAGCCCTGACCAGACAGCAAATCTGCCAGCAGGTGCCTTAATCTTAGGCTTAACCTCCAGAGCTGTGAGGAATAAATGTCTGCTGCTTAAGCCTCCCATTACTTTTTATATTTTTTTGGTGATAGCCGTCTGAGAAGGCTAAAACATGGTCTGATCTCCTGGAAGTTTAAGAGATGGAAGCAGCTTTTAATACAACTTATGGGAACTAATCTCTTTACTTTTAAATATGACTTTGCTGCTGCCCGGGCAGGCTAAGTCACAGATGATTAGCTGCAAAACTGGAGCTAGACACAACTCCTGCCTGGAATCCCAGGGCTCTCTGTACACACCTGTGTGTCAACATTAACTCCTTGAAGGCTGGTATGAACTTGCAGGACGAATGGCAAACAGTGTTCACCTCCTGTGTTTTTTAAATGGATTCTGACAAAGCTGAACCAGTAGGGAACTGATTTCAGTATTTAACTTAGGACTTATATTGTATGCATTTTAGGCTTACGAATACTCAACAATATCCACAGCCATCAGTCACTAAAACCATATTCTAGTTTTATTGGAATAACATCTTCAAATTATCACGAAAAAAATTATGTATGAATCTGTAAAGTTTGTCATGGCTGGAAATCATTTAGTAAATAAATTTATAGTTCAACAAAACTGTGAGTACTTGTTATTTAGCAGAGCGTCATGCCAGGTGCTTGGGATACATGATGAGCGAATCGGGTGACACTGTACTTGCCCTCATACCACTGGAAGAGTTGCCATCAGTTCAGGGATGCAACACAATCTCACACACGCAGAGACACAAACTAGGAAATTCTGTAGAGGGCAATTGGAGGGGGTACGACATGGGCAACAAGAAACGGGAGCTTAAGAAACTTTGTGAAGGTAACAACTTATGTGCTGAGAGAACTTATACCACCCAGAGTTAAAATGCATATGAATATTCACTTCCTCTTCCTGCCACACGGTCATATAGGGAACGTACTGAAGAAGACTGTCACTTCTTTAAACCAGCTCTTCAAAATCCTTAACACCTAATCCTTAGTGTCAGCATTAGAACACAACTGATTTTTCAGAGTCTTATGCCTGATGCTTATAAAATTCTCTTAAAAATCAGCGCCATTTACAAGGATGGTTTCCATTACTACCCTTAATATTTCATCTTTTCTGCCAGGACTGAACTGCCTCACACTGTTACCTGATTGAATTTGCCTGCGGCATACACTGTGCCTTATCTTTTAATAAATGCACACAATGTTTACTGTCTCATTCATCAAAACGTGTCAAACCGTATGTTATTAACTAATAAAAGGAAATCGCAATTGTCCTCAAATAGGTGTTCCAGACATTTAGAGTTTCCTTTATTTATTTATTTTTAAGATTTTATTTGTTCATGAGAGACAGAGAAAAGCAGAGGGAGAAGTAGGCTCCTTGTTCCTGATGCAGGATTCGTTCCCAGGACCCTGGGATCATGACCTGAGCCAAAGGTAGATGCTCAACCATTGAACCACCCAGAGATTCCTTTAAATCAAGGTTTTGAGTGTAAATGGAATGTCTCTCATCATGGCTTTGTGTTTCTTTTCAAATGCCCAAGTGAGACCCTTGTTTAGTTTCTAATACTTCCAAGGAGAGATATGATTCCAAATACGTATTCCAATGAAATACTTGGGGGACATTGTGTGAAACGCTTCTGTTCTATTCATGTATCAGTCAGTGAACAGAGAGAGACAGTGGGCAGGGAGGGAGACAGAGAAGGTAGTCCATTGCAAAAGAGAACAGATGGAAACCAGTTCCCATGATGTTTATGAACTAGAGCCTCAGAGATTAAAAATGAAATAAGGGCAGCCCCAGTGGCCCAGCGGTTTAGCACCACCTTCAGCCCGGGATGTGATCCTGGAGACCGGGGATCGAGTCCCTCGTCGGGCTCCCTGTATGGAGTCTGCTTCTCCCACTGCCTGTCTCTCTGCCTCTCTCTGTCTGTCGTGAATAAATTTTTTAAAAAATCTTAAAAAAATAAAAATAAAAATGAAATAAATATACAATATAATTCAAAATCTATTACTTGGAAAATAGTTCAATAGGACAAGGACTTCAAAAGTCACTGGATGGAAAGCATGTCTATTAGATAAGGCAAGGGGCAGAAAATCAAGAGGCGGAACGTTATGTGAAAATCTGAGGAAGAGGTGCTCTAGGCCGAGGGGTAGTAAACACAGCAACTCTCAGAAAGGAATAAATCCTCCCTGTTTACAATAGGAAAAGTCAAATTGTGCTACAGGGAAGTATTGAGGGAACATGGTAGAAAGTAAGTTTGAAACAATAAAGACATACGTAGGTTCCCATAAGGTGGTTAAGAACTTTAGGTCATATTGTAAATGGAGAGAATACCAGGGAAAGAGTTTGAGAAAAGGAAGGTGATAGGATCTTGTTTCTCTTCACAAAAGATCTCTGTGGCTATGTGGGGAAGAGGCTGCAGAGGAAGAATCCCAAACGGACCAAAACCACTTAGAAATCCATGCACTTTCCCAAGTTTACTGTGACTTGGACCATGTCGGTGAGAATATTGAAAATTGGTCAGACGTGGGTGCATTTTGAAGTCAACCTCAACTGGACTTGCCTGTGGGGTTACCTGTGCGTTGTGAGGGAAAAAGAAACCAAGAGAGGGTCTTCTAGATTTGAGGTGGGAGGAACCAGAGGAAAGACGGTGCTTGGGATACATGATGAGCGAACTGGGTGACACTATACTTGCCCTCATACCACTGGAAGAGTTTCCATCAATTCAGGGATGCAACACAATCTCACACACACACAGAGACACAAACTAGGAAATTCTGTAAAGGACAATTGGAAGGGTATGACATGGGCAACAAGAAACGGGGGCTTAAAAAACTTTGTAAAGGTAACAATTTATGTGCTGAGAGAACTTATACCACCCAGAGTAAAAATACATGTGAATATTCACCTTGTTTGAAATGATATACATGAAAAATAATAAAACTAAATACATCACTGACGTCACCGGAGCCCAAGGCCCACCTCCTGAAATGGGGACAGAAAGGACATCGGGTTGTCTGCTTTGGTGAATGTTGACACGATGATTATGCACCAGAATAAAATGCTGTGCTTGCAGTTGGTATTGAAGTCAGACATCCAGGGGTGATGTTATTGTGCAGCTGTACCACAGTCTCAGTTTTCATGGGTGGTCTTTTTGTTTGTGTTACTTGTGTTGTATTTAGTTGTGCTTTTCTGGACAGAAGAAACCCAGATGGGAAACAAGAATTGATATGTATTTCTTCTCTGGTGACTTCCGTGCTATCCAACTTCTTTCTAAAAAAAAAAAAAAAAAAAAAAATTCATAGAAGACAATCATACTCAATTATATTAAAACAGAAGAAAGGGAAGAATCAAGAGTCAGGAATATGAATTTAGGAAAGACCCATGACTTGCGCTACATTTTATCTTTGAAGAGCAATTCTCATGGTTAGCACTGGTGTATATTGAAAATAACATCTCTTCAAAGATATAGAAAACAGCATCATCTAGTCTATTATGCTTCATATTTTAAAGCTTTTGAAACACACTGAGTATATTTTACTACATGCTATTGAATCATCATCCTTGCTTGAAAAAAAAAAGTCTAAAAATAGCAAAAAATCCCATCCACTCAAGTCAGTAATATCAAAATGATCCCTTGGTTCCATAGAAATTAGGCTTCATGGTTCCATGACGATTAGTTTTTTTTGTTTTGTTTGTTTTGTTTTTCTGTTTTTGTTTTTTTTTTTTTTTTTTTTTTTTGTAATCATTCCTTTATGTTACCAGTACCTAGCAGGAAGCAAACAGTTATTGAGCATTTACTGGGTTCTAGGTGCTTTATATATAAGATGACCTTAAATATCCCCCCAAGTTTTCGGTGTGGATACTCCTTTACTCTTCTCATCCTCATTGCACAGAAGATGCTCAGAGGCAAGACCCTCATCCACAATCACGCAGCTTGTGGTTACGTGTTGAATGAGTTGGCTGTAATTCTCATTCTGTAGTACGTCACCGTGACACAGTATTTTGACCAGATTCTATTTAAGTAAATTAAGAATGACTGACGAGAGGCCAGATTTTTCTAGCATCAGCCAGATTATTAAGCCTGGAATAGTGGTTCCCTTTTCTCTGTGGTTCTGGGTTACACCCAGCCAAAGAGCAACTTATCCAAAAGGTTTGGAAAGTAGGATTCAAACAGAAATCCTTGTTTTCTGAAAGTTGTCATGCTTAGAGTTCATGACCGACAGAAGTTGAAGTGTTTCTATGGGTTCCAGCTCTTTCACCTCAACCAGAGCCCAAGGCCCACCAACAGGTGCTCCACTGCAGTCCCGAAGGCTTCCCCACACAGCTCCGTGGTAGGGCCGGGCGTGCTCGCTTTGTCAGTTAGGATGCCTCTCTCTCTCTCTCTCTCTCTCTTTTTTTTTTTTTTTAGGATGCCTCTCTTAATTCAGCTCCTCCTTCCAGATGTTCCCTTCTCCAACTCTTCCCATAATTGAATAGGATCTCATTCCTATAATAAATCTCTTATCCTATTATTCATAGTGGTTATGCTTCTCTGATTTAACTCTGAGTAATATATCTGTCAAGATATATTTATCCAAGAAAAAGTGAAGGTCTTCATCTTGTCCTCAAAGAAAATATTTTTCATTTCAAAACTATATTTACTAAATGAAGCAATCATTTTGGGGGAAAAAAATCCAAAGGCAGAAAAAAATCCATTTCTATATCTACGTAATGGCTACCCCTTGAGGAGTTTATCGGATGTTTATCACGTTTTATGAATGTTTCTGCATTAAGTGCTTTTAAGTACTCCTGTTGCTCAGTGGTAAAGGAAAAGTTCACAATGCATAAGAGGAATGACTGCTCCTGACAAGCCCCTAAATTCTCACTAGAAAGCTTAAAATAGAAGACCATTGTAAGAGCCAGTAATAGTGCTGCCTGGTGACAGTAGCTACCCCTGCAGGGAGCGAAATACAACGTATACACTTGTGGAATCACTGTGTGCTGCACACCTGAAACTAATGTCACATTGTCTGTCAACTATACTCAGATAAAAAAAAAAAAAGAAAGGAGAGAAATGACACTCAAGCCATCTAAGAAAGAGTCAAGTTAGTAAACATGTGTCTGTCTGCATTATCATTTAGGTTTTTTTTTTTTTTAAAGATTTTATTTATTCATTCATGAGAGACATAGAGGCAGAGACACAGGCAGAGGGAGAAGCAGGTCCCATGCAAGGAGCCCGATGCAGGACTCAGTCCGGGGTCTCCAGGATCAGGTCCTGGACTGAAAGTGGCACTAAACCACTGAGCCACCTGGTCTGCCCAATATCATTTAGGTTTACATATATTTACTACAGGGAGGACCTTGTCAAGAGCAATTATACAATAGTACTTATAGCAACATAACGCCTCGTTTGAAATGATATACCTGAAAAATAATAAAACTAAATATATCGCTGACGTCACTTTAAATTCCTTCCTTACAGATTCAAAATAGCATAAATTAGAATCACAATAGGAGCTAATTAATAATCGTAAATAACTATACTAAGTATAAACATATAAGTCAGTGTGACATGTATGTGTGTATATTTATATACGTGATATATTTATAAACTTTAATAACATGATATATGTTATTTAAATATTCCTGCTGAAAATTATTTTGCATGTGTGTTAGTTTCATGTTATTGGTTATCGAGGCAAGAGGAGGACACCAGCCCAAACCGATGAACAAAAATATGTTAGTTCTATGTTTGTTTTGATAAGAGTTAGGGGAGTTCTCAGGTTGTGTTCTTTGTGTTCTTTGAACACAGGAAATATCAACAGACTGTGGCTTGTAGTCAAATAGACTTGGAAAAGCAGAGTGAGCACAGCTCAGCAGGTGTCTTTAGAAATGGAAGGCTGCCTTGCTTTGGGGTTGCCAAGGTGGAGGAGGAAACCAAGTTCCTTGATGACAGCTTTCCTTTCAGAGTCATGTTCCACTAAATGTGATTTGGTTCATCGTGGGATAAAAAGTAAATGATTTGTCCTCTGCTATCAGGACTCTCCATTGCCAACCCAAGGAAGATATTTTTGTCTTCTGCCCATAAGAATAACTACACTAAAGTTATAAATTCTCATATTTTTTTTGCAGCTGTAAAAGTAGCTTCCATTCTGCAGTTCATTTTCGGTTTTGACCTAACGGTGGTGTTGGCACAGTGGGAAAGAGCTCCGAAGGTGTTCTCTGAATGTCTGGGTAAATTAACATTAAACCCTAGACTGAGACTGAGGAGCTCTCAAGTCAGTAACAGCCTCAAGCTCAGTTTGCTTCTGTAAAATAGGACAGGCTCGCAGTCACCAGGTCATCCTGTGCATTTACAGAACATTCACTGTGGTGGCGCTCCGTCCTCCAGGGTCACCGGACGTCCTCCAGGTCCCTGGTCTCCTCTAGTGCTTTACAGTCAACTCAGAAAATTAGGAGCAGACTGAGATGCAGACTCTGCTCCTCAGGTACCATTCTCCTTTCTAGCACTGAATCTTTTTTAAAAGATTTATTTATTAATAAATTTTAGAGATTGAGAGAGCATAGATAGGGGAGGAGCAGAGGGAGAGGGAGAATTTCAAGCAGACTCCCCACTGAGCTCAGAGCTGATGGGGCCCTAGATCCCAGGACCCAGACATCATGACCTGAGCCAAAATCAAGAGCCTGCTGCTTAACAGACTGAGCCATCCCGGTGCCCCCCAACTGAATCTTAAAATCTTAAAATCTTCTTAAAATCTTAAAATCTGACCAGGAAGCTTTCTTCCTTGTGAGTATGCAAGTCAGTTTTATTGGAGCACATAGAAGTATCCTAGTGGCCTGGTATCACTATTTCCAAATATATAGAGTCCTTGCTTAATAAGGACACGAATCAGCCTTCCCTATACCACTATTTATGTGATCTTTCTAAACCAAGACCGGCCACGCTTGACTCCAGCAGATTCCATGCCCTAGCAGCAGGCTGTTTAGTTTTCAGTGGAAAAAAAAAAAAATTGCAAGTAGAGCCCATTCTGCATCATGAACTCTTTCACATTTTCTCTGAGCCTTAATATGCTTGTGCTCACTTTTTAAAGATATAAATGCCTCCTTATATGACATGGCATCCAGACATGTCTGTGTCACGTAAAATAAACAAACCTGTTTTTCCCACTTCCCATCTTCCTTATAAAAGAGATAGAAAATACTCCCTTGATGAAATAGTTCTGCAAGGCATTGTCATGCAAACCACCTTTCCCTATAGATACCTCTTATGGTGCATTTTCAAGTTGACAAATGGGCATAGGATTTGCAACAAATGAAAGGCTCTGCATTTCTTGCACATTCTTTCCTCTCTTCTCTATGATTTTCTATTTAGTTGCAACCCTATTGAGCCTTTCATTTGCTTTGAAAGGTGGTGAATTTGATTCCATAAATCTTAATCAAGTTAAAATTGCCCGAAAATGTAATTAAAGCAGTCTGAAAATGGCTGCGTCCAAAAGGTGTCTTTGTATAATGAGAACGGTAGTAAGTGGCCTATTCTCTGGTCTCAAACACTTCCCCAAAGCTAAATTACAATATTTTGTGAAAGCCATCTTTTAATTACACGGCCGTCATTAATCACTGAGCAAACAATAGCTAACTGACAACTTAATAAAAATGCCTAATAGAAATTATTAAATCACTTGTATGATTCTTTTTTTTTAAATGTGAACTGTGGTAGTTTCCTGAGACAGTGAATGTCCATGAAAAAAAAAACCTTAATATTTGAAATTCGTGTAATTCTATTAATTACGACCTTTTTATCAGTGACCCACTTACATGCAGGTTACCAGGACTGGTGCCTCCTCCCCAGACTCCAAGACAGCTGAGGGTTGTATAGCACCCGCCGCTCTACAAGGTGTTTCTTCACTCCTGCTGCCTGAGCTTTTCTTTTCACTCCTGGAAATCTGGCCAATCCATGCACCAGCACACAAAATTATGATAAAAGATCTCCTGTAGAATTTTTGTGCATTTAATCCTCTGCTCGGATAATTGTTTGCATTTCCATCTCCTTTAAGTAAAATTTGAGTTGACCGATGGCACTTACATGACTTCATTTGTCTTTAAATCTGTTCAATGTGATTTGAGGGTGGGGGTTTTAGGTCCCAAGGTGTCAGCTCACTTCCTGAGGGACTGGAGATGGGAGCCAGCAGCCACGCTTCTGTGCTGGAGGCTGGGGCAGGACTGGGTGCACACCAGGGTTCCCACAAGCTTCCACAGCAGCTCTGCACAGTGACACTGATCTGAGCCCCTGGACAGGACCGCTGACTGCACTCGGCCCTGTGATGGGTGCCTGCAGCCACGGGGATGAAGCTTGTTGAGTTCTATGAGTCCTTCCAGTGAATTGAACCTGAGGGCCACTTCTGTGAACTTGCCATACCTGCCAGTGGTACCCTAAGTGTGCGTGGTCTTGTGGGGATGCTCCCCTAACTTTCCAGCTGGCTAACTCCTCTCCATGGTGAATTTGGCCTTTTGCTTTTTTGCTGTACTCCTTGGCGCCTTAACAGAGTATCTGCTGATACATCTCAACTCACTATTTACCCATAACTTTCCTGACCTTTGACGCTTCCTGATGAAAGGACCCAGCCGTGGAGGCAGCATGTTAGGGAACTGCGTGGGAACCACGTAGCCTTCTGTGGCCTGAAGATGAAGCAGAGAAACGAAAGAGGCCAATCAGTCATTTTTCACAAACTAGATGAGAAGAAAAAAAAAAAGTATTCAGGGAGTATGTAATGCAGAAACTGAAAGTGCACAAGAATGCATGTTTTATTTAGCACCTGAGCAAAGAAATTATTTGAATTCAAAACACTTCCATTCTGTTTGGAAAGCCCGGGTTAGAGACCTGGAGGTATGTGCTTCCAGGAAGAGCTGGTCCGTGGGGATTTAGACAAAGCACACAAACACTTTCCATATTCCAGGTTCAGAAATATAAGATCAGAGTTCATCAATGAACAAAGAGTTTCTAAAAGGGAAAGAGTATGTCCAATAAGAAGGAAGTAAGAAGGAGGAAATTTTCGTCGACATGTATAAAAGCAGAGATAACAGAAATATCATTAGTACTGGAAAGTGGAAAGTTCTCTGAGGAAAAAGAAGTCGAATAAATCTTTAAATCAAGAGCAGAGGAACCCCCGACCAGTCTCCTTTATTCAGAAACTTACTCTGTGGGATGCCTTTGCCAATGAGTGACTAGTAACTCCTGCATCACTTGGAAGGCTTGTCTTTATGGAGCTACAGCATCAGGGCGTCAAGCAGCCGGGATGCTTTGGGAGGTTATAAAGTCGTCCTCTGTTCCCACTCAGACATAATCTCTCACCATGGAGCCCACATTGTCTAATTGTTGACAAGCCACCATCTCAAGGGCACCTGTTGTCCCTCAAGCAAAAAGGAAAGCCACATATTTTTTGGAAATGGTAGTTACATTCCACGCTCCCACTTTAAATGGGTCTTCACTAGACCCACACTCGGAGTCTGTGAGCTCCTATCCTTTTCCTTCCTCCTAGCAAATACAGAATAAACCTGAAAAGAAGTGAACTCATTATGCTGGTCCCTCTGAAGTGAAAAGAACAGCAGTACCACTCAAGCAGAAGCTGATTTTTCTACCTCGAGGCGGTTCTATTCCTATTTCTCTATATTTCCTCTGAAGTCCGAGCATATGAATTGGCCCAAATTCTCCAGGCTAAGCCAACTCCCTGTTAAACTTGTAAGAAGTTCTGATCAGACCTGGGAAAACTCCCAGGAGTGAGGATTATATGCGTGGCCTTGACATCCTAACTACTTCCTGTTACAAAATTTACCTTAATTTTTTGCTTCTCACCAGCTTCATTACTAAGGGCTCCTGTAGAGGCTCTTCTCGTGGCAAAACTAATTATAATCGCCTCCTTGAAAAATGACTCTTTCCTGATATGTGTGTAATGTAAGTAGGACAGGAGATAGGGAGTTCACACCAAGATTGTATTCATCTAAAATCTCATGGAACTGTAGTCTCATGGTGTCTAAGTGATTCCCACAGGTGAGAGCAGGAACTCCTTTTTTTTTTTTTAAGACTTTATTTATTTATTCATGAGAGACACAAAATGAGATAGAGAGAGAGAGAGAGAGGCAGAGACCCAGGCAGAGGGAGAAGCAGGCTCCATGCAGGGAGCCTGATGTGGGACTCGAATCCAGGTCTCCAGGATCAGGCCCTGGGCTGAAGGCAGTGCTAAACCGCCGAGCCACCTGGCTGCCCAGGACCTTTTGATAGAATGCATTAATTGTTTACTTCCCCACCTTTACTGACAAAATAATTGACAAATGATAATTGACAAATGGAATTGTAAGATATTTAAGGTGAACAGCATGATGATTTGACATGCATAGACATTGGGAAAGGGCTCCTTAGCATCAAGTTAGTTCATTCTTTCTTGCAAATTACATTGTGAGGGTTCTAGGAACCAAAGTATGAGCATCGGTGTAAGATGATAAGGTCTTGACTAACATTAGGGCATTTGATGCTAAGATTCAAGAAATAGTAATCATTTTAAAACCCAAAGGTTTATAGGGGTATAGGATTATCACGTGGTATTAAAAACCATGCTGAAAAAAAATAAAAAGTAAAAAAATAAATAAATAAAAACCATACTGTACTCATTTTAATTTGTCATGAAGTAAAAATCAAAACTCCTGGAACTGATCTAGCATCAGGAAAATAATATAACTTGATAAATACAATAAATATTGATACGATAGTAGTAAATGTCTACTGGTAGGAGTGATGACGAATTTATGAATTACATGAGATATTGTCTCCACTCCTAAGGAAAATCAAACATGATTGAGATTAGACCTAAAAACAGTACCTAAAACCAAGTTGTAAGTCACAGTGATAACGTTACCAGAGCACTTACTGTGCAACAGGAATTAGTCTTGGGGCTGCAATTACATTATCTAATTGGTTACCACAACCAGTCCACGGGCTAGTATTACCCATAGTTTAGAGATGATTCACCTGAGGTAGAAAGAGGTTAACTTTCTCAAGGTTGCACAGCTGGTAGATAGCAGGCTGAGATTTAAGCCAGCAGTCTGGCTCAGGTCGCTATTCATTGTCTGAAAATTACAAGACAGTAAAATCATTGGCAGCAAAAAGCTAGAACAAAATAGAAGGAAGAGCATGCTTTTAGTGCCAAGAAAACCTGATTCTGAGTCTTGGCTTCACTATTTTTAACTGTGCGCCTTAAACTCACTGCACCTTTGTTCCATCATTCATAAAATTTTAACAGCTAACATTTCCTAGACACTTACTGGCACTGGTTTAAGCAATTTGTATGCATCATCACATCTCAAACTTTTAATGAGACCGTGAGATAAAAGCTATTATTTCTTTTCCATTTTACAGCTGGTAAGGAGCCTGAGGTCTTGAGGTAATATAAGTGGTGGTCCCTCCACCTCAGGAAAGAGTATCTCTACATTATATTCTTTATTTACTATACTATCAACACTAGTGCAATGTAGAGGCTCAAAACAATAGAAAGTATTATCTTTATTGTAATTTTTATATTACATTATACATGATTATAAATTCATACACAGAAATGTGGGGATTTCCGTGTTGAGAGAGCAACTTGCCTGGGAGAAAGGGGTTGTGAGTCAGCTGTACATAAACCCACAATACATTTGACTTTGTGATGCAGTCTTCGATTAACCTCAAAACACTCCTAGTTCCAGACTCACCCTAGCTACACACCATGGCCACCATAGGCACCTGCTGATCAGGGGCCTCACAGTCAGAGATGAAAGGGACGTGCCCCAGTTTTACTTATGAGGGATTGTGGGAGAATCTTGCTGTTACTGGAATGTATTGGCAGCCTCATTATGATCTCCTTGAAGCACCTCAAGAGTAGGATGGTAAGGGGTACCCACCCAATGTGGGGGCTGGAAGGACTCGGGATAGGTGAAAAATGAGAAAGACAGTCTTCCTCAAAAAAAGTTTCTTTCTCTCCTGTGACTTCTGCTTGGAAGAGGAAAATAGCTTACAAAATCCCATCCTTTGACTTGTTAACTATACAATGTACGTGTGTGCATGTGCATGTTGACTTAGATGTGTGCGCAATTTGTTATAGCAGAATACGTTGCCTTACTTGTGAGGACACAAACTTTGGGAATCCCATCGTAGCATGTCAGGAAGTGTGACTGAGGACGTCATTCTGTGAGGAAGCCAGGTCACGTGGAGAGAGCCCAGGTATGTGTCCTGGTGGACAGAGGTACCATGAAGCAGCAGGCATGTGAGTGAGGTAGCCTCCAGATGGCACCACCTCCTCGTATGGAGTCACCTGGAGCTGTTCAGATCTCAGCTGACATCCCCACATGGTGGAGCCAAGGACGGGTCCCTTCTGAACTTCCTGAGCCACAGAATCTGTCAGCCACTGAGATGTAGGTTCATTTGTTACACAGCAGTAACAGCAATCATTGATAGTCACGCAATGCTGGGGATGAGTAACCATCAGTAACAGATTTGGAGAGTTACCTCTTCATAGTCCCAAAGCACAAAGCTCAAAGGCACGGGTTGCTTGTTATTCAGGCACAGCTCTTGTTATTCAGGCTGAATTTTACCATAGAACATTTATTTGGTGCTCAAGGCACCCTTCTCTTCCCCCAATTCTCACCAACACACCCCACACAACCACCTTAAAATCTTCTGGTGTCGCCTCTGTAAGCCTCTGTTGCTATTTCTTGATTTTTCTTTTTCCACTTGGGCATTCTGTATTTATTAGCTTGCTGTGGACTAGAGGATTACTACTCTTACATCTTCTCCCCCCAGTTGTTTTTTTGTTTTGTTTTAAGATTTTATTCACTTGACAGCACAAGCAGGGGCTGTGGCAGGCAGAGGGAGAAGCTGAGCAGAGAGCCCAATGCAGAGCTCAATCCCAGGACCCTGAGATCATGACCCAAAGGCAGACAACCAACTGAGCCCCCCAGGCACGCCTCCCCCCTTATCTTTTCAATTCATAGTTAAGTCTACTGTCCACTGTTGAGCTAAATAGTGTATTATATTTCCCTTATTGCATACCTTTTTTTCCCTGGAATTAATAATAATTGCCTCTTTTTTGTTTAGTCTCTAAGGAGGTTCTGCAACAGACTTGAATACTGTTCTATCCCCACACAAGCCCCTCTGGCCCGACAAGTTTTTGTAGGAGCCCTCCGTTCTGGCCAGCCTTCCTCCCAGACAGCAGTTTCCACTACCATCCGAGAAATCTTCTTGGTGTGTGTCTTGTGTAGGGTCCCCATTGTCCTTGATCTCACATTCTTTTCTTGCCTCTCAGATTTCACAGAGGACATTTAGACTTTGTATGTCCAAAAACTTTTCTTTTCCCTCGCATTTAATTGAGAGCTTAACTGGCTCTGGGAACCATGTTGTTTCAGAAAGTGGGAGGTGTTGCTCCTTTTTCTTTGCCTTCTAGTCCAATTGGAACCATTTGATTCTTCATCTTTCAGTGAATATTTTCTCTAATCAGAAGTTTGTTAGGACATTTTCTTTGTTTCTAGAAAAAAAAAAGTGCCATTTTGCGAAACTCAACCCCTGTTAATTAAACAACAGAAAAAGAACATTCTTTGTCAATTTATCATTCTTCTTAAGAACGATCCAATCATAGACTATTCAAATTACAAACAAAAATAATCTTTGGGGGAGATTAAGCAATTGAAACATTCTCTCAGTTAAAATGAAAGTAAGACATCCACCTTTCCATATTTACCACATTGGAATTGTTAGGTATAAAGTGTTGAATTCAATGCCTTCTATACAGGGAACTCAGCTTCTGCTTAGAAAATTCAATTAAACTCTTGAACTAAGATGTTTGTACTCTCAATCACAGTGTAGCAGTTGTAACAGAATCCTAAGACTTGATCGAGCATTTATCTGACTCGTACCTTGCCAATGTTAATAACTTGCTGCGCTTCTATCATTACCTTTAAACAGATAACACACTTGCCTACTTGACATTTTAAGCTGATTTCCATTGTTTTCAAAATTTAGAGTTCAAAATCATGTGGTTTACCTCCAGAGAATTATTGAACCTTTGCAAAATCCAAATAGGATGGTACATTTCTCCCTAAATCAATGTACAAAAATCCCAGTGCTCTGTGTATAGGACCAATTTAAGAACCATCTGCACCAATGAAGTGAGTAATGGTAACCGAAGATAAAGGTTTTACTGATCCTTCTCAGTTACAACAAATCATAATTAGTGTCCATTTAAGTTTCATCTGTATATCCTCTTTGGTTAAATGTCTGTTCATTTCTGAGCTTTGTCTTGTGGAAAGCAAAGCACCACATGTGATTCTCCTGGGTTCCCTGCAAGACTGCACATTTGCAGATGCTCCATATTCCAGCAGCTGAGGCTGTCACAGTCAGGCATTGTTGCTCTTTTCCTAAACAAAGAGAACAGTTGCACTGAAGAGCTACATTCAGTTGTGAAAGACAGCAGATTATTTTATTTTCCACTTTGCCTCTTTTCGGGTAGTGGAAGACCTGTGAACTTGAAGTTGGCAGAGCTTCAGTACGACTCTGACTGCTGAAAATCTCAGGAAAGGTATGTGAGCGCTTGGAGCTTCTGTAGTCTCATCTGTGCAGGAGGATAAACAACACTGTCTTCGTTCTCATGTAGGTTAAAGTAAGAATGTTTGACATCGCATTACGTCTGGCCCTTGGGGAGAACCAAAAAAAAAAAAAAAAAAGACTACAATTCATCTCTTACCATAACATGTAAATCTAACTGTGGACAAACTCTGGGAAAGTATGATATGTACTGTTAGATTCTAGTGGATTCGTTGTACCGTGGAACTCAGCTGGGAGAGGATGTGGGGTTTGAAACCCAGCCCACTCCCCTCCCAAGCCCTGTTCTCAGACTGGAGCTGCTTCTGCCAGAGGAGTTCACAACTTCTGCTAATTTCTTGAAAAGCACCATAAAGGCCAGCAGTGACACGAGTCCTGTGTTTCACAAGCTAATATCTCAAGCACAGATTCAGAGCGTGTCTCCATGAAAAATTTCTTCAGCTTAAAATAATTTCATTACCAAAATAATTTGGGTTTTTGTTGTCATTGCTGTTGTTTTGTGTTTTTTTCCCAAATAATTTGTTTTTAAACAATTGAGCATATGCTCCTCAAAAGTTAAGTCGGAATCGACTACTCCTCCACTGCCGTGAAATGACTAATTTTTAAAAATGTTATGCTACTGGAGATATATGATAATTTTAAACCATAAGTTAACCTTAGAAACCATTTTTAGAACAGGAAGTAATACTTAAAGAACTCCCACTCTAAATGTTATGAAATTAATGAGTTCATCTTTGCTACTCTAGGATTGATGCTAACTCGGGTATAAACTATTCTTTTTTTTTCCTCCCTGAAACTATTCTGATTCTCCTTATGTGGCCTTGTTAGCAATCAAGTACTGTCTATGTTTGATGTGCACTTTGATATTTATAATAGTTTTTTTTCCTGGTTTTGAACCTGTTTTGACATTATGTTCCAGTTCCATGTATGGCTTACCTCTTCATACTTCTTGATCCATTTTTCTTTGTTCTGCAAAGAAATGGTTATACTTTTTATCTACCCCTGAAACTATTGCATCCTGAGCTATGACTTTCATTCCTTCATCAATGAATTGATAACTAAGTATGATTATATAGGCCCCTATCCTTGGAAGCAACAGGATTTATATTTTAAAACAGTTAAATAGATAAGGATCAAATTAAATGAAATTTCTGTACAGAGTTTTGGCTTGACTCAGGGAAACTTGACACCACTTAGAAATATATTACTTACATTTGTATATAGTGGAAGTATTTGCTGACCCACTTGACTTTCTTAGTTTTAATCATATCTTAGTTTTAATCATATCACAGCTTCCTTTATGCCTTTGTTGGTGTTGACAGAATTAATGCATATACAATCCAGGTTTGGGATCTGGGTCCTATTCTAACAATCTTTGCCTTTTATGTGGAGTATTAGGGGCATTTATATTTAATATAGGTCTGTTTAATTCCATCATCTATTTTCTCATTATACCATCATGTAACTGTCACCTTTCCCCCTGCTTCCTATATTTTTAGGATCAATCTAATATTTTATATTCTGTTTTAGTTCCTCTATTGACTTATCCTGTTTTGTAATCTTCATTAAAAAAATTATAACACATGGAACACCTGGGTGGCTCAGGGGTTGAGAGTCTGCCCTCAGCTTGGGGCATGATCCTGGGGTCCTCAGATCGAGTCCCACTTTGAGGTCTCTGCATGGAGCCTGCTTCTCCCTCTGCCTGTGTCTCTCTCTCTTTCTCTGTGTGTCTCTCATAAATCAATCAATTAATCTTAAAAAAAAATAACACTTAACACATTCTACAAAAAAGGTTAACACTTAACACATTCCACAAAAAAGGATTTCACAATTGTGCCTTCTATTTTCCTCTCCCATACTTGGTGGTATTTTGTCATAGCTTTGACTTCAACATGTTACCAATGCCAAAACTATCAAGTATGCATTTAAAAGAAACTAAAACCAAAAATTTTCTTGTACATTTACACTTATATGTACTACATCTGGTTCTATACATTCTTTGGAATAGATCAGACTTTATTTTGTATCATTTTCTGTAGCCTATAAAGCTTCTATTCACATTCCTTGTGGTGAAAACTGCTGGTGATACATTCTCTGAGCTTTTGATTGAAAATTGTGCTTATTTTGCCTCATTGTTTAATATTTTTAAAACAGATACAACCTTCTAGGTTTCTGTTCTTCTCTAGCTCTTTAAAAACATCATTCTTGGGGATCCCTGGGTGGCGCAGCGGTTTGGTGCCTGCCTTTGGCCCAGGGCGCGATCCTGGAGACCCGGGATCGAATCCCACATTGGGCTCCCGGTGCATGGAGCCTGCTTCTCCCTCTGCCTGTGTCTCTGCCTCTCTCTCTTTCTCTCTCTGTGACTATCATAAATAAATAAAAATTAAAAAAAAATAAAAACATCATTCTTTTATGTTCTGATTCCCACATTTTTTCGTAAGACTTGGGTCATTTTCATCTATGTTCCTTTCTTCATAAGATACGTTATTTCTTTACTTCACTCTACTTTTACATTTTTTTCTTCATCATTGTTTTTTTCAATATTTTTTTAAAATATTATATTTTTAAGTAATCTCTACACTCAAGGTGGAGCTCAAACTCACAGCCTCAGGACCAAAAGTTGTGCACTCTACCAACTAAAACAACAAGGTGCCACTTTCATCACTGGTTTTCAACAACTTAATTATGAGGTACTTTTGTGTGGCTTTCTTTTTATTTACATTTATTTAATTTCATTGAATTTCTTGTATACTGGGGTTTTAGAGTTTTCCTCAGGTTTGTATACATTTAGTCTTTTTTTCTTCCAATGTTGTTTCTACCCCTTAATTTCTAGCCTGTTCTTTTTCTCTCATTTCATGTATATTTATGTATACTAAACCACTTGATGTCCCACAGGTACCTGGTCACATCTGAGTTATTTATCTTTCTCTATTTATGCGTCTCAGAATCTTTTTGTTATTCCCATTGTCTACATTAGAAAAACCTTAACCAAGTATAATGTAATATCATAGGTTGAAGAGCTTGAAGAAAACTCTTATAAAATAGTGAATGTACTAGAAATTAACAAGGAATACATGAACCAAAAGCCTGGTGTAGGAATATCAATCCCCAGGAGGTAGAAAGTAGGAAAAAGAAATGGAACAAGTTTGAGGCTCAGGAAAATAGAAACTAATAATTCTTAAAAGCTGGAGGAAAAAAAAATGTCTACAGTTATTTCTCTGATACCATTGTGTGATACAAAACCTATCCCTTATTCCTTTATGATACTTATGCACAAGTTGCAAGTCCCCCAGTTATGTAATTATTTATTATTCTAATTGTTAATATTCATAAAGTCTTTTATTTTCCAAAATAAGTCGATGCTTCTTCAGTCTTCCTGTGATATGTCACATGTTCTTATTTTTACTTTTTCCAAAACTTATCCTTGAAGTACTGGTGATGTTTCCTTAATTCATCCAGCAAATACTTAGCAGACACTTCAGTGCTCTCTTCCCTTGAACACTCCTCGGCAGAGTTTTCTGTGGTGATTATTTGGAAACTGCTAGTCTACCTCATTCCATTGCTCTCTGCTCTCAGATTCAGCACTTGATAACGCCCTTCTGTCTTGACTCACCTCTGGGAGCTCTTTGACAGCAATCTGCATCCCCCTCCTCTCTCCAATTCAGAGATTTCTTAAATTTCTCCCTTCCTTGTCAAACTTCTTTTTTTTTTCCTGAGAATTTTCCATTTATTTCTAATTTTTAAATTTTAAATAAAAACTTTATATACTTAAGGTGTACAACATAATGATGCGACATACATATACATAGTGAAAAGTACTACTACAGCCAATCTCATTAGCTTATCTATCTCCTTGAGTAGATACCATTTGTGTGTGTGTGTGTGTGTTACAGCACCTGTAATCTGCTCTCTTAGCAAATTTCCAGTATTCAATGCAATATTATTAACTATATTCATCTGTATTAGCTATAGTATCACATCTGCATAGTTGTCCATCTTACCTAATTGCAACTTTGTGCCTGTGGGTCAACATCTCTCCATTTTCTCCAGGCCCAGGCCCTGGCAAAAACCCTTCTACTCTCTGTTATAATGAGTTTGACTTTTTTAAGATTCTGCATAGAAGTGAGATCCTTAGTATTTTTATTTCTCTCTCTGGCTTATCTCACTTGTATAATGAAGGTTCATGCACGTTGTTGCACACGGCAAGTTTTCCCTTTTTCAGGGTTGAATAATACTCCATCGTATGATATACAATTCCTGCATCAATGGACACTTAAGGCATTTCCATATTTGGCTATTGTGAATAATGCTGCAATGAACAGGGGAGCACAGATATCTCTTCAAGACACTGATGTCATTTCTTCTGAGTATATACCCAGAAGAGGGATTGCTGGATCATATAGTAATTCTAGTTTTCATTTTTTGTGGAAACTTTATACTGTTTTTCACAGTGGCTGGACCAATTTACATTCTCACCAAAAGTAAGTAAAAATTCCTTTTTCTCCACATCTTTTCCAACATTCATTATATCTTAACATCTGACAATAGCCATCCTAATAAGTGTGAGATGATCTTTCATTGTGGTTTTGATTTGCATTTCCCTGATGACTAGTGACATTAACTTTTTACGGACCCGTTGGCCATTCATTCATATGCTATCTTTGGAAAAATGTTTTTTCAGGACCTTTCCTATTTTGCAATCAGGTTGCTTATTATTTGCTATTGAATTGCATGAGTTATTTATATATTTTAGATCATAACTCACCAAATATATGGTTTACAAATATTTTATTTTCCAATCTGTAGGCTGCCTTTTTATGTTTTTGATTGTTTCATTTGTTGTGCAGAGGATTTTCAGTTTGACAGTCTCATTTGTTTGTTTCTTTTTGTTTGTTTGCCAGAACTTTTGGTGTCATATACTCCCACCAAAAAAATAGATTGCCAAGGCCAACATCCAGGAAATTTTCCCCTATGTTTCCCTCTAGGTGCTATATGGTTTCAGGTCTTAAATGTAAGTCTTTAATTCATTTCAAGGTGCTTTTTATGTATGTTGTTAGATAAGGTCCAGTTTCATTCTTTTGCATTTTGATCTATTGCCAGGTAGACTGAGAAAACCTCAGGCTCTGGGACCTCAACCCAGCCTGTTCTAAAGATGTCCCTGAAGGTTCTTGGTGGTGTCAGGAAGAATATTTTAAGGATAGACAACACAGGGCAAATGACACAAGCAGGAAAATGTATTAAAGCGCAAGTATACTTTTAAGATACGGGAGGAGGTGAGAGAGAGAGAAAGAGATGCATCCCCTGAGGTTTGAGTTCTGTCTTTTATGGTCAGTTGTTAAATAGGAGATAGAATATTCATTACTTGAGGCAGGATTTCTTGGAAGAAGGTTTCCCTCTCTTCCTTATTTGATGAGGGGTTTCCTGTTATGGCACCTGCCATTTTGGGTCTGTTTGGTTTGATCTGGCTTCCTGTGGCTTTGTTTTTGAGTGCTGCCTGGACAGGCAGCTGACCTTCCTGATAGCTGGCTATGCCTTCCTCAGTGATGATGCAAGTCTCCTTGTTTAGAACCTAATTCACTGCCTCTAACAGATTCCCAGCTTTGAGTATAATGAAATCAGAAAATTGAATGGAATATAATTAAAATCAAGAAATAAGATGCCTCCAACTCTGTTCTTATTTCCCAATATCACTTTGACCATGTTGGGTCTTTTGTGGCTTCTTGGAAATTTTGGTATTCATTTTTCTATTTCTGTGAAAAATACCATTGGATTTTTGATAGGGATTACATTGAATCAATCTGTGTATTGCTTTAGGTAATACAAATATTTCAACAATATTAATTCTTCCAATCCATGAACACGAAATAGTTTTCTCTTCATTTGTATCTTCTTTACTTTTTATCATCAACTTTCAACCTTCTCCTTTTCTTTTGTAGCAAGTGTCTTTATTCAGTTCTCTTGTTTCAGAAAAAGGAAGTTACCCCAAAGTCATATTTAACTTTATTGTATAAATGCAAACTAAATACCCTCCACCAAAAAAAAGGGGGGGGAGGAGGGAGAACAGGAAAATCAAAGAAATACAACAGTGTACAACAGTGTTTCAGTTACATGCACCTCGATGATCAGCAAATAATTCCAAGGAGTGTGATGTAGTTGTCATAACTCTTGCCTTTGCACAGTCCATCTCTCTTTGTATTTCCCTCTCATTCGAAGTATTTTACCACATTGATTTACAATCTATTTGTAGCTCTAGCATAGCAACTGAGCACCATTGAACAACTTTATTTGCTGCTCAATTGAAGAGAGCTCCACTGGACCGGTGCTAGAAGGAGAAAAAAACCCACAACAAATGGTTCTGAATTATTGAATATGTTGCCTTACAAATTGGCAATTCTAAGGGACTTTAAAAATAAATTTGGTCTACACAACTCTGTCCATTATTGTCTTTACAAAACAAATTTAGAATATGCCCCCCTACTATATATAATAGGCTCTTGTATACGTTTCTTACCTGGGCTCACCAGTTTAATCACTAAATCAGACTCGGCTGCAACTGGAGTTATTCTCCCAGACTTGTTACTTTTACATAAAAATAAATGATCCCGGTGGGTATCCGCTTGAAGCAACAGGGATACAGTTCTCCCTGTCTAGGGTTAATGTCAAGAATTTGGAGCACACCCTTTCGAAAGGAGCTCTTTTTGTGTGTGTAGGTAAATTGTAAGCTTTGGAAAATTTACACCAGTATTTTATATTTCTTTAGGCACTTAGTCATTGAATCAATAGGCTTTTAATCACGACCTGTTATCTGTTGGGCCTTTCTGTTGTGCTTAAGACATTATATAGTCCAGTAGATGAGTAAATTCTTATTGAGTGAACCACATATTCATTACTTCATCCCAATATTGAAAACCAATTATGGTATGCGGTAGTCAATAGATAGTCTATTTGAAAGAGAAAAAACACATTAATGAACACTGTTGGTTTCTTGAAGGGTCAGAAAGGAAAAGAGTATATGTAGTTAACAGACTGGACCCTGTTCTGAGAAAACAATTCTATTTTCTGGGACCGTCCACAGTTACCTAACTTCTAGAACATGTCTACAAACTTTCTGAATAAATCAAGTTCACAGTCAAAAGGTATAAAATAAACACTAAATTATGATAAAGAATTTTTTGAGATTTGTGTTTTTTTTTTAAGATTTTTTATTTATTTGAGAGAGAATGAGCAAGGGAAAGGGGGAGAAGCAGCCCCCAACACGGGGCTCCATCTTAGGATCCTGAGATCATTATCTGAGCCGAAGGCAGATACTTCACTGACTGAGCCACCCTGGAGCCCCTGTGATAACATATTTAGATCACTATTTTCATCAGTGACATAGAGTGTCTGAATGTAATTGTTCTTGAGACATCACCTTTTTAAAACTTTCAGACATCGGGGAGTTCCAGCATAATATTGAAAATAAGTTATAAAGACCAAAACAAAGAGTGAATATTTGTGATTCAGAATAGATGACATTTTATAGGTCATTTTGTATAATACAATTCCTGTACCATGGCTAATTTTTTAAAAAAAATGACATATGATTTCCAAGAGAATATTTAATTAGAATAGGAATATAACTATTTGAAACTCAGGAGTTATTTGGATGTGTCATATAGTCCTCAGACATTTGCTAACAAATGGCAAAATAGTGGGGAACAAGGTTTTTCTAGGAAGACATGTTCAGATTGAACTCTGATAAAGTAATCACTCTCTCTCCCAGGTGCCTCTGTCTGTGGCATGTTTAGGGCAGCCAGTCATCTTCTCTCAGGACGGAAGTTTAAGTCTGTTGTGAGGCTTTCAACCTTCCTAATCTAACAGAGTGAAACATTTGTTGAGGCTGCATAAAAACTGAAGTCTATAATATCAGATTCAATGGCCACTGTTCAGGTGCACCATGATTATTGCACTAGCAAGAAAAACCTTAACCTCCTGTATCCCCCTCAGCTTCATTCTGAAATACACAAATTACCTTTTTTTTTCTATAAGGGAATTGAAAGGTCAATAAGAATTTTGCCTGTACTGAGCTCTTTCTCCATGATTGAGGGGGGAATGTGATTTTCTGATACTCGATAAAGGCTTTAGTTAAAGGTTAAACACTCCTGTTAGCTAAATTTGGTTGAGGTGACCTTAGACTTTGATTCTCTATTGCACGAATATGATTATATTTTGTATGTTTTGAAAGGCACAAGCTAAAATAAGTCAAAAGAGAAACTCCTCTGTGACATCCAATCTCACAGAGACCACAGGCTGCTCCTGTTTCTGTTGCCTGAGGATATACTGAACCTGCGTTCACTTCCCAGGACACAGACTGGGCCATTCGTCTGATTATAAATATTGGTACAGTGTGCTGTGCTGAACCACCAGATCTGATCCTTTTAACACATACATCATCCCAGATTAGGTGAAACCAGACTCCATTTTTTAATGCTTTTGAAATTCGAGTCTCACCTTGGGGGTGGTGGGGAGTGCTGTTTATCCAGTTAGATCCTCCAGAATTGACTGACTCGTGAGGAATTCCTGGTCTTGTCTGATTTCAGGTGTAACCCTGTTCTCTAAACCCATTACAGTCGAATCCTATGACTTACATGGATTCATCTTTTGTATATCTAATTATTCATCATTTTTCTATAAAAGTATATGGGATATTGAATAAATATAAATTATTTTTAAAGACCAATATCATGGTATAGGAGACATTAGACAGGGTAAGACTAATTTTTTAAATTTTCCAGCTTGGCTTAGATTCCTAATTCTGAAAATACTCTGTTCACCAGTTCAACTTAAAAGTACAAAAAAAAAAAAGATGAAATACATTTCCAAATTTCATGTTAGCAAATAATTTAAAACCTTTCTTCTATTAAGAGTCAATTTCAAAGCATATTAATCTCATTTGTAGCTTCTAACATTTTCTACCCAGTGGATGGTGCCAGAGAGCAGTGCTAGTTCTACTTACCAGTTCCTGGGTGCAGCCCAGAGTCAAATCTGTCACTTAAGATTATTTAGAAGCAGACAAATCTGGGCCCAAGTGTAACGTAATTAAAGCTTTCCTTTCAGCCACCTCCAAATTCTCTTTCAGCACCCATCTCCCTATTTCTGGTTCATTACCCTCTCCTTCCGGACATATGGTGCCATAGGGCAGCTCAGCCCTAGCCTCCTGAAGACACGAAGCCATTGCCTGGAAAACATACCTTTGGGCACTCTTTTCCAGGGAATAAATAACTGCCTTAAGACACATTTTCAGGGGCATCTACATGGCTCAGTCAATTAAGCGTCTGTCTTCAACTCAGGTCATGATCCTGGAATCCTGGGATCCAGCACTTCATCTGGCTCCCTGCTCAGCGGGGAGTCTGCTGCTCGCTCTCCCTCTTCCCCTGTCTGTGCCCCCGGCATGTGTTCTCTGTCACTCACTCTCAAATAAATAAATAAATTAAATAAATAAATAAATAAATAAATAAATAGTTAAAAAAAAGACCAATTTTCAGGGACATGTTTTCTAAGAGGGCAATTTGCTGTAAGATGAAATTTTTTTCTTATCTTTGTTAACAAGGGATTCATCAATTAATTATGCCTTCAATGAAAGTAATGATCCTCAACACATGGGCTTTTAGTATCACATACAGAACAACCTATGGGTGATTCCCACAAATCACATAACTTTGGTAGTAACCGAATCTATTTATGCTGTTGAGTGCTTCTCTTAAAGATTTTGGAGATCAAATCAAGTTCTATGATTCTACTAATTGCCATTCTAGTTCATAGGAAATCAAATTTATGGCATACTAGTTTGTCTAATAAATGATTGATTTTGTTCTACCATATATTGTGCTTCTCCATGATGAAATTTTGCAGGGAACACTGAGCAGCTATCATGAAACTTCCTAAATTAACAGGCTAACTTTATTTTACTTCCAGTGAAAGGACTTTCTTCATCAATGGGACTATCGTGAAAAATAAATGGAGTGACAAGGCCAAGTAGAGAGGTCCTGCTCAGGCATTCCAAAAATCGAAAGAAGACAATTGAGAAAAGAGTGCTCCATCCACTTCCCAAACCACTTGGACTACTTCTGTGAACATTTGAAGCACAGAGAGCACTGAGGTGCACCTACAGCTGCTGAAGTGTGTGATGTCAAAATCTAATTGAATGTTTAAGGACATAGTTTTGAGCAACTACACAAGAATAAATTTTTTTTTTTACGTTGAGCAGATCAACATTTGGACCAGAAGAAAGTGAGACTCATGATCTGAGAACATGTTCAGACCCTCAGCATGGGGACAGTGACTTGTAACGGGACCTAGGACAAGAGCCAAACTCTGGTCACTCGGCAGCCACTCTAAGAGCTCTCTCTGTTGTCTGGTGATGGAGCACTTGCATGTACCAGCAGTACCATGTCCTAGTTCCCACTCCATTTCATTTATTTATAATAACATTAGTAATTAGCATCTATGAAATCTTCACTTTGTGACAGCCATTGTGCTAATTCATTTGCATTTTTCAAAGACTCTCAAGTTGCCTACTGGATACTTACATTAATATCAGTATGGCTCTTGCTAAAAATCCATTTTCTTATAGGCGTCCCAGATACCTTGCATGAGAATATATGGGCTACAAATCAGTTCTTCATTTTAACATGTGTACCAGGTGATTCTTTTGCACGCTAAGCTTTGAGGAACTTGGAAATATTAATTCATGAAATTACTACATCGAGAAAATGACATAGGTCGTATTATCCCTTTTTTATAAGTAAGGAAACTTTTGAAGAGATAATGTAACTGAATTTAAATGATAAACACAAATACATTTAGTTATTTGAATATAAAAATAAGAACTCTAAATTTAAAAGGCTAATATTTAAATACTAATTTTTTTCCAGTGTTTGTTTCTTTGACTTTCTGTGTGTGTTTTGTTCTATACTTTTTGTTGAACTAATAATATGTGATAGGGTATCATCGAAGGGATGATGAATCGAAGATATACAAGAGGCACTGCACTTGGCCCCCTGGTCGGAGCTCACATTCCTCCTTCCCTTACTGGGGGAGAGCAAAAGCTGGTCCGCACATGTGGATAAGCCACCTATTTTTATGAGCCTGGAAATGAACCAATTAGGGAAGGAAGGCCTGTCATGGGAATGAAAAAGCTTGAGCTAGGAGCCAGAGCTCAAATGCAGGAGACAAAGCAGCATTGGAGATAACAGATTGTTCTTTGACTTCATATGCTAGGATACCAGGAATATGGCAGCTCGAGTGGCAGTCGCATCTATTGGCTGGAACACAAAAGGATCTTGCCATTTCTGATCTGTACCAGTCAACGCTGGGCAAGTGGCCGTATTAGAGATGCCTCTATCCAGGCAATTTAGATGATGAAAGAGCAAGTGAGACACCAGCTCTAAACCCAGGTGGATTTTCTAAAGTCCACAAAGGTACAGGCTTGATGGACACTTCTGAGGCCGTCTGCCGGGAGGCCTGGAACAAAGGGAGTGTGTCAACAGTAGCCCTTCCCTGGCAGAGGCTTCAGACCAGGGACTGAATCCTTTCATGCGTGGCATGGTGACTAGTTCACGGATAAAGAGCAATTACAGAAGGCTACAGTTATCAGGGCCTGGTGGCTGCTGAAACAGATTGAGCTCCAATGGAATAGTAAATAAAGTAATATTTGATAACGTCTATTTGATGGCTTGCACCTATTTGGCCTGCTTTGTTCTCAGTCGTTGGATGCCATCCATCCCTTAGGATTCAGAAGGTGAACGGCGGCCGCTAACATGCAACATCATCTTTTTGCTGACAAGCGATAGAATTAAATAGAGAGAAGAGAATGCCTTAGTCAAACCACATGATTGTTTTTGACTGAGGCATAAATTTAAATTCAGTAGACATGGCAAAGAGTGGAAGCAGTGTTTCACTGTGGGTGTGCCTCTGACAGGAAGCGTTTGTTCATCTGGATGGAGCTGATAGTAGAGGGATTCTCTTCAGCACTGAACATGTGAGTTTAGTGAGTCAAATTTAGGCAGCTCAAGCTTTGGAAATGTGATGGCCTCCCCTTTTTGCAATAATTGTGTATCTTAGGATGGAAATGTGAAATACAGATGACGCTTAATCTGTGTTCCGTTAAACGCATTTATCTAAACCGGTGTATCTCAATTTGGTAAATTAGTGTCAATGTTCAAAGAATTACCTTTTGCATTTGCCCAAATGCATACCAGTGATAGAAAATAGACAAGCAGAGACAATTTAAAAATACAGACATGAGCAAAAAAAGAATACCTTTACCAAGGATGAGACTGCAATAGCCTTTTTGTATTTTGAGTCCAAAGTGTCAGATATTAAAACCTACTATAGGGACACCTGAGTGGCTCAGTGGTTAAACATCTGCCTTTGGCTAAGGTCATGATCCTGGGGTCTTGGGATCAAGTTCTGTATCAGGAGAACTTCCCGCAGGGAACCTGCTTCTCCCTCTGCCTATGTCTCTGCCTCTCTTTGTGCCTCTCATGAATAAATAAGTAAAATATTTAAAAGTAAACACAAAACATTATAAACTTGTAATATCAAAATTTATTATAAATAAGCCAGGGTGCATTTGGATAGACACATAAAATAAAAAAATCCAGTTTCAGACTCCAATATATGGGAGGTTTCACGTATCATACAAGAGACGTGTTGCTATCACTAATCTTCACCAACATCCAATGGTCTTTCTGTTGAAGTCACCGCAAAGTCTTGTATTTCTCTGCACTTCTGCTATGGGGTGGGCCCTTGCCAGTGGGTTATGACTGAGGATATTGAAGTGAGAAGTCCTCAGAGATGTCTCCAGTTCCTCCCTTCTCCAGCTGCAGCAATCATGGATGGGCCTCTCCATTAGTTTCTGAGGAACATCTATCTTGGGGAGCTACATGAAATCACAGAAACATTTATGTGGGTGAGAAATACAGTTCTCATCGTGTGAAAGTTCAAATATTGAGGACTTCTTTGCTACCACAACATACCAGAGCCCCTCCTGCTAATACAAAAATGCATGTTATTCAAATAATCGGTTTTATTCATGGTTAAATTTGAATGGGATTGATCAAAAATTTGGACACACATGCATACACTCATAAATGTGTAGAGTTTGTAGAGGGGGCAGGGGCTGATACAGGGAGCAAGAACCCTGTGATGATTGTCCAGCTAAAGATTTTCAGAAAGAGGATGCCTACAGTCCTGGAGGGTTTGCTTTAGAAAACATCTCTTTTTGTTCCATATCAGTGAAATCTTCCACGTTTGTGAGTGACTGGGCATGAAATTTAGGAAGGGTTAACCTCATATGGGTGCCAAAATAATAAATATCAAAACAGTGCATGTTGAAGCAGGGGTCTATCTTCTGAAGCAGTTTAAGAAGGTTGAAATCCCCTTGGGTATTTGCAAAGTGCAGAGGTCCCTGGATGTCTTCAGGCCACAGTAATGAGAGTTAGGGGAGAACCTCTGAATAGTTCTTGATCTTGAGAGACAGTCAAATTGTAGCTGGCAGTTAAGTTATTGAAATAGGATGGTTGAGAGGGAAGAGATTTTTGGGTTCTTAAGTGGTTGATTCTGTGGCAACACAGCGACTTGGCCAAAGACCTTGCCATTCCAGTGCATTGCCTGGCCAGGGAAAGCAGAAAGGCAAGAGCGGATGGAGCCAGAGCATAGCTGGTTTTCTTTTGCTAAGTGAGTGGTCATCCTAAGCTCACCATCTGTTCAAAGCGAATATTACAGTGGTGGTGTCAGGAGATCGCAGTAGAATATGGCTCTGCCAGTTTCTTCGTGGATAATGGTATCTTGTATCGTGGATGAGGTCAAGTGCGAGTCTGTGCTTCCCATTCTTCTTTAGCTACATCTCTCTGAGTTGTTCACACTTATGTTGGTGCATCCCAATTTGACTGTGTTAAAACTTACATTTCTACAGGACAGAAGTTATCAGGCTGATTTTCCAGGAAATAAGTCACATAACATGTCATTTCCAGTAAGTTTTTGATGGTCTCAGCTGAAAATGATCCTGAATCCAAAGAATTGTCTAAATCAAAAAAAAAAAAAAAATCAAGAAAGAAACTGCCTGGCAATGCTGCTTTGGAATGAATTCCTGTGGAAAAAAAAAAAAACATTAATCAGTCTTTGAAGTACAATTTATCATAGTTAAGGAAAACCACTTAGGTTATGTGGTTCTTGTCTTAATTTCAATTCATAAGAGAAGGAAAGAAAAGCACACATAGTTAATGATGTCTATTCATTTTTCACCTTAGTCGTGGGGGTTTCAAAGGAGACTCCCATAGCTATAAAAAGCTTTAGTGCCATACACTGAATCATTGGTGTGAAATAAACACTTTCTCTTTAACTGCTTTCACTGGAGGAAAACATATTGATCAGTGCCTATCAGTTTCCTTTGACGTGGAGTATGCTCTTTGTGTGGATAAATAAATCATTGACGTCTCTCACTTGTGCATGTTAGGGGCTATTTTCCCCTTTCTGTTCTGTCGTGATCTGGCTTTTAAATGTGACCTATCTGACCGAGGCTTGCTATGGATTTTCCAACATCATTCAAAAGTATCCACGATTTCAGAGAAACCGTATCTTGACACACTGGAAATCTTAAATAATTGCTAAACTCTAGTGACTGCCTTTGACGGAAAAGAGGTTACTTTTGCAAATTGACTTATCCATCTGATTTTGTGTTTTGACACCACAGAAGGCAGAGAGTCATATAAGGTTCAAATGTTTTTTTGTGAGAGATAAATTAGCAAGTATTTTTGTAATCTCAGTTATATATATATATATATATATATATTATATATATAGATTTTATTTATCTATTCATGAGAGGCAGGCAGAGACATAAGCAGAGAAGAAGCGGCTCCAAGAGGGATCCTGGGATCCTGGGATCACTCCCTGAGCTGGAGGCAGATGCTCAACCACTGAGCCACCCAGGTGTCCCATCAGTAATATATTTATAAATCTATTTCCATCTCACTTTTTAAAAAATGACCCAATAACATCTTATTTCCGACTGAAAAAAAATATCCATTTACATTCATTTATGAATCAAGCATGGGAATCACTCCATTTGGCATCACATGCAATGCCCACGCTTATCATCACTCACCCACTCTTTTAGATGGCATTGAACCAAAAGCTTTAAACTAAGTTTGTATTAGTTTTAATCTACTATTAACTGTGATCTATGCTTTTAATTTATGATGTTTCCCTATTTAGAAACTTCCAAATTCACATCCTTTTTTTCCTTATAACCTTCCATTATTCACTCCACTAATAATTATATGATTGCTAATCATCTGCCACCCTGTGAATTAAGTACTCATTTTTATATTTATCTCTTTATTTAGAAAGATAATTAATGTAATTATCTCTATATATAATTAATATAATGATCTATATATAATTTAATATAAATGTAGTTGAAAAGCAAACTTGGATGGGACATATATATTTATCTGATTAATCCACAACCCCCTCTTACTTGTTTAGAGGAACTGCATGTCTTAGGTTAATATTTTTTTTAATTTTTATTTATTTATGATAGTCCCACAGAGAGAGAGAGAGAGAGAGAGAGAGAGAGAGAGAGGCAGAGACACAGGCAGAGGGAGAAGCAGGCTCCATGCACCGGGAGCCCGACGTGGGATTCGATCCCGGGTGTCCAGGATCGCGCCCTGGGCCAAAGGCAGGCGCCAAACCGCTGTGCCACCCAGGGATCCCTTAGGTTAATATTCTAAAAAATCACTTTGATAGTCATTGAGATCATATACATGAAGTTTCTATAAGATCAGATGTCTGTTTACCTTCATCTGTGACACTTCTGAAGTGAGTCAACTCCAGTGTCATAATAGGAATGTGGACTCAGGAGTCAGATGTTTGATATCTGATGTTCGTCGTTTGAAGACTGGATCTACCACCTATTATGTCCTTCTTCTGTGTTGACACAGCTAGTTTGCATCCCAGTTTCTTCCTTTATAATTATTATTAGGCAGACCATTTATCCTCCTTTCTGAATTGAGAAATAAGAATGACCCCTCCCCCGAAGAATTTTAATAGTATTATGTTGTGATAATAAAATTTAGCAGTGAGGCATTTTGAAGTGACCATTCCAGATGAAAAAAAAAATGATAAGTCTTTTCCTAGTGGGTTCAGCCATTTACAAGTATTGTACCAATGTGAAGAAAAAAAGAAAAAAAGAAAAGACGTGAGGCTTCAGATTTATAGATTAAATACATAGATTGTAGATCTCCAAATGTTCAGGTGTTCAAAAAAGCACTACATTATGGAACAATAACTTATTTTTTTTTATTCTTAAAGATTTTATTTATTTATTTGAGAGAGAGAGAGAGAGAAGCAGGGGGATGGAGAGGGAGAGGGACAAGCCGAGTCTGTGTTGAGTGCAGAGTCTGACCTGGGGATTGATCCCAGGACCCTGAGATCATAATCTGAGCTGAAATCAAGACTTTTGATTCCAATGCTTAACAACTGAGCCACTCAGGCACTCCCATAACCAACTTTTAAAACTAAATGTTCATAAGGATGGCTCAGTTTTAAAACACTGCTAAGTTGAGCTGGAATTAAATTAGCCAATAGATAGTTTGATGACTGGGGGAGGAAACCTCTTTTTAGAAGGCAAAATGAAATGAAGAGACACAAGACAAATCTGAAAATGGCATTCAAACTAAATGGGGAGATAAGATGTATTAAAACAATAATAACAAGCAAATATTTACCAAACTAATGATTTAAAAAAAGAAATCTAACCACCATGTCCATATATTTTATTTTTTTTAAGATTTTATTCATTTATTCATGAGAGACACACAGAAAGAGAGAGAGAGAGAGAGGCAGAGACACAGGCAGAGGGAGAAGTAGGCTCCATGCAGGGAGCCCGACATGGGACTTGATTGCAGGTCTCCAGGATCAAGCCTTGGGCTGAAGGCGGTGTTAAACCACTGAGCCACCCAGGCTGCCCTATCCATATATTTTAGACACATATTTTTATTTTATTTATATGTTTCTTCACATTATATTAATTTATGCATTTATATATTTATATGTTTATAGGTGTATATATTTATGTATCACTTTACATTATAGATGTGCATATTTATATTATATTGTATTATAAGTTTATTGCACTATTAATATTATGTATATCTGTACAATTATATATTATGTATATTATGTGATTATAATAATCATAATATATAATAGTAACACATAATATATGCAAACATACATTGTTTTTATTTTAATGTATAAGTATATATTACTTATATAACTATATTATATCACTTTATACTTATTTGTAAATGTATATTTACATGTTACTTTATATTATACACATGCATATTTTTCTTTGATTCTCAAAAATTTTTTTGAAACTCAGAAGATTCATTGTGCTGTCTTCAAAAGAACATAAAGATAGGCAGACCTGGATTCAAATTCTAGTTCTGCTGCTTGACAACTCTGTCTTACAGGAAAGTGCCTGCAAGACACGTGAGCTCAGTTTCCTTCCCTGGAAGGGGCTGGATAATCAAAACTCAGAGCTGCTTAGATACCCTAAATAGAACTGCGTGGCTCATCAGAGCAATCCACTAAATTACCCCGACAGTGTGGCAGGTGCTGTGCTGGACCATGACCATCTCAGGACGAATGACCCATCGTGGAACATACAGTGTACTTAGGTCAGAAATTAAGCGTTAGTGAAAACAGCTTTCCCCGTGTTGCCCAGTAGAATTAGGAACCTTCATGGGTTATGGAAGTCCTGCTGCCTTCCCTCGGAGCGCCACACGTCGTTGTCCACAAGTGGAGCTGCTCCACAAACTTGTACCTCTGAGTTCTTCTGGTGAGTCGATCATCCCTTGAAGTCCCTCCAGAGTGCCTCAAAGTACATGCATGAGTGTGTGCATGCATCATGCTGTCTCTCCCAAATTTGGAGAAAATGCCCTCAGTAGCTCTTGAAGGATGCTATAGTAGACAGACAGACTGAAACGCATCTGTTTACAGTAGTAATGAACTTACTTAGGATCTGTCCTGGGAAATTTGGCACTCTTGGTTCCTATATCCAAATCTTCTGGAGGAGATCTTTGAACTGGGGCTTAAATGAAGGAGTGGGAATTGAGGCTGCCTGTAAGAGGGAGTGAAAATAATGGAATTAGTAATAATCTGTCTTCACTGCAAATTAAAAATACATGTTGAATGATCAATGAATGCCAGATAGTGTGTCAAGTACTGGAGATATAGTAAGAAAAAAAAACCCAAAAACCAAAACAACAATAAGACAAAAACACACTAAAAAATATCCTGTACTTTAAGGAAAATTACTTTAGGGAAAACAAGAGATAAGTCAGTAATTGCGATATCAAGTGAACAGTACTTTTATGGATTGACAACAGAGAATTTACACAATTGTGTTTTTAGCATGGTGCTGTGTGATCAGGCAAGAGTTTTTCACCTATATCTGGGCTCAAGGAGACTTCTGAGGGAAACACATGTGAGGACATGCATGTATGCTTAAGAACAGGACAACTGGTAAGTGAACCACATTTTTAGTAGGGCCAAGTGCCTCTCTGCATCCTGGAATGTGTGATGAGTCACCTATAATTTTCATTTTTCTAACATACTGACTCTTTAGAAGAAAAAAAGCTTTCCCTCCCACTTTTATAACTTGCATTAGTCTTCTTTAATGATTTTCTGAATTACAAAAATTGCCTCTATAATAACCACTGCCCCTTATGAGATAATAGAAAAAATATATATATCTATGTATATCTGCCTCCCATTCCTGGCACAGAGCTCATAAGATGTTTGTATTATTTCCTAAGTTATTGAGATGTCTGATATAGAGCTCCTAAACCCCTGGGAATCTGCTGAGTTGTAGGAACATCTGTTTTAATGGGGAGACTCTTGGTGGGCTGCTGGTAGGGGCTGGCCATCAGAAAGAGCAAGCCGTAAGTAGAAGGTTCGAGGCTTCAGCCCACTGCCCATCCTCCAGAAGGTGGGGGGGAGGGCTGACCATTGAGTTCATGATCGATCATGCATTCATGATGAAGCCTCCATAAAAGTCCCCAAAATACAAGGTTCAGAGAGCTTCTGGGTTGTGAATACACCAGCATACTGGAAGGGTATGTCTCCAACTCCATGGGGACAGAGGCTCCTGAGCTTGGGACACTTCCAATACCTCAACCACCATGTCTTTTCATCTGACCATTCATCTGTATTCTTTATTACATTGTTTACAATATACTGGTAAATGTAAGCAAGCACTTCCCTGACTTTTGAGAGCCATTCTAGCAAATTATTGATCTCAGAGAAGGGTCATGGGAAGCATGATTTACAGTTGGCCGATCAGAAGGAAAAGTAACAACTTGGACTTGGAGTCTGAAATGAGAAAGTCTTGTGGGACTGGGCCTTCAACGTGTGGGACCTGGAGCCCACTCCATGTAGATGGCATCAGAGCTGACCTGAAATGCGGAACACCCAGCTGGTGGCAAAGAGCCTCTAGGTGGGCGAGAAACCACACATCTGGTGTCAGGAGTGAAGTAGCAGTGTGAGCCCCCAGGAGAAATTCAGAGTTTTCCCATATGGCCCTGAAGCTCACCCCCAAGGTGGTCTTCCCACAGGCTCTGTAGCCCTAAGTTCTTCAACTAGCTGTACAGGCTGAGCATACAAAGCCACTGCATAATAATTGTCTCAGTTTTATCTGGGCCTTTTATTAGAGTTCTCTTTTTAAGCATCATTTCATTCTCTTTTATAGCTTTCCTTAATGCATCCAACAAGGAACCTTTGATTTACTACTGTGCTGTGCATATGTGAATGTTCTGAAACACAGGTCAGATGCAGAGCATTATTTAAAAGGTTCTCTTGTGCGCTAATGTACAGGCGTTAAGCATGAGGTAGCAGCGGAGATGCTACTCAGTGAAGAGAAATTGCTTTTACATGATTCAGAGCAGTAAATTCTTAAAACCCTCTACCCCTAAAATGATTAAATAAATGAGTTTTTCAAATGTTGAGTGAGACATCTTAACTCAGACCATTGCAGCAAACTCAAAACAAAATGCATTACTGCAAAAATCCAAAAAGTTAGCAAAGGAAGTGGAAATGTTCGACCAAATGGCCTCAAGCCTATTATTTTTGTTTTACTTAAATGTTCCTCATACTTTAAAAAGCTATTATATTACTGGTACACATGTTCTAGTAATATCAGAGGTGTTTTATGGAGCATGGGCTATTCCATATCACTACTGAAATTTCTACTCAGTTTAACACAGTCTTTCAGTTGCACAGGGGGTGGCCTTCTGCCAGGTGTAATGGACTTGTGTCTGACCCTGTTGAAACCCAACGACCACCGAATCCAGCCAGTTGTGTCTCCTACCAGATTCTCCGATCATCCTTCCCTCTCCTTTTCCACTCCCATGCCCTGGTCCATGCTAGACTTATTTCTTGCCTGGGTTATGGAATAATTTCCAGACTGATGGCTACCAGAACCCAGCGTAGAGCTGTGACTCAGTTTGCCAAATTTCTCTTTCATTTGCTTTTCCAGTGCTCATATTCCAGGCAAGGAATACCTGTGAGACGTTTCACTGGAAACTACATTTTCTCCCACCCTGTATGTGGTTACAGTTGACTGATTTCACTATGGAGTATGAAAGGATGAAAGTGAAGTGATAAAAGTATACTTAAAATGTGAATACTTAAAATTTTCTGAGCCTGGAGGCTTTACATCTATTATCTGTGTGTGGGAGTTTATATATATCTGTGCTCTCTCTCTCTCTCTCTCTCTCTCTCTCTCTCAAATAAATAAATAAATAAAGTCTTTAAAAAAAAAAAAAGAGACCTCAGCCAAAATCAAGAGTCAGCTGACCAACTGACTGAGCCACCCAGGTGCCGCAAAACATTCAGTTTTTTATAAAATCAACTCTAGAGCTGAGAACTGTGCTTGCCCTTTGGAAAATATTAGATTTCCTCCAAAAGCATAGATTCCATTTTCCTTTATTTATCACAACAATTTTAAAGAATTTTTGAGGTAGATTTCTGTATATATTTTTAATATATTCTTTTAAAGTTTGGATAAAGGGCAGCCCTGTGGTTTAGCGCCTCCTCCGGCCCAGGGCGTGATCCTGGAGACCCAGGATTGAGTCCCACGTCAGGCTCCCTGCATGGAGACTGCTTCTCCCTCTCCCTGTGTCTCTGCCTCTCTCTCTCTCTCTCTCTCTCTCTCTCTCTCTGTCTCGCATGAATAAATGAATAAAATCTTAAAAAAAATAAAGTTCAGATAGATATTTTTCAGTATTAAATCAATCAATTAATTTTGAATTTCTAAATTGATTTCTAAATTTCTAAATTGATACATAGGCTTTTCTGTGTATTTTTTTCAAAAATGAATTTTTATGTAAAAGTAGAAAATACTTAATAGTAACAACTTACTCCTAAGGAGTGGGACAGTAGGAAAGGAAGTAGGAAATGCCAACTAGAAGTCAGTTTTTCTTACTGAAACAAGAGTTCATGGGATTTTTAAGTATGAAATTATAATCTCAAATTGCTTATTCACATGCAAGACATACTTTCTTTGTCTTTTCTTCAATTTCTTTACTGAAGATTAACCCTTAACTAAAAATACTTCTTCTTTAGAAATCTGGAAAGTCTGCACAGTGCCTTATTTTTTTTTAATTTTTATTTATTCATGATAGTCACACAGAGAGAGAGAGAATGGCAGAGACACAGGCAGAGGGAGAAGCAGGCTCCATGCACCGGGAGCCCGACGTGGGATTCGATCCCGGGTCTCCAGGATCGCGCCCTGGGCCAAAGGCAGGCGCTAAACCGCTGCACCACCCAGGGATCCCACAGTGCCTTATTTTTAAATACTAGAATAATTGAAATGGAAATTTCAAAAATATCACAGAAAATTTGAATACCTAGACAAATAACTATAGAGTCAAAGACTATAACTACCTCTCACTGATGAGGATGTTTTACTCCAAGGTAACAAATTGACATTCACAGTTATAGTCTCAAAATGTTGTATGGAAATGATATTGACATTAATAAGACCAAAGAAGGCTGGAGAAGCACCATTAATTTTAACTATATAGGCAAATGATTAGGTGGCCCACACTGGTGAGTACCCAAGGGAACTTCTATGTGATTATATAATATGTAATTTGTCCGGTTTATAACATGCCCACTTTCAAAGTAATTCTTTTAAATTAATAACTTTTCTAGGGAAGGTCCCTTCCTTGGGAGGCAATTTATTCATATTCTCTGACAGATTTAATATTAATTTAATAAACTTTCCAGTTTTTACAAAAGTGCCTTTTGGGAATAGAACATAGATCTTGCTATAGTGAGGAAGAGTACAAATAGAAAATATTATTATCTGAATTACGCCAGGGAAGGCAGAAGTATGGTGAGGCAAGCCCTGAATGTCAGAAATAGTCTAATGATGTCTAATACCATGACAAAGTTGGGAAATGGGAGAAGATGTACAGTAAGAAATTAAGTACATTTTTCATTTGGGAGTAACAGAAGGCAGCCTTTCACCATTATGTAGGGTGCTGTGTGTGTGTGTGTGTGTGTGTGTGTGAGAGAGAGAGAGAGAAACAGACCATATAGTATTTTTCACATTAAACGACTTAGCTATTCATTTAGCTCCTATTTTGCTGAGTCATGTTCACCTTGTGGTTGCTCCGCATATGGAGAGCGTGTCATCTGGAGAAGTTTAAGGAGCCAGTAGCTTTTACATTTGTTCTACCATAAGTCTACTTGGCTCTGCTTCTCTAAGAGTTGAACCCAGGACCAAAGGAATATCCCATGCTCTATGTAAACACATATAAAACACATTCAAACAGGCAATTATGTGAACTGTAGCATTTTACTTATTTGCATCTTGCATCTCTTGACTTTTTTGTTTGCCTAATGCCACTGAGTGTTCTTGCCATCAGTTGATTTATTGCAGTACTATTTGTAGTATTTTTTAAGGCTTCTATGATAAAGTACCACAGATGAGGTGGCTTAAGCACTCAAAATTTATTTTTTCCACAGTTGTGAGGGTAGAAGTCTAAACTCAGGACGTTGGCATGGCTACTCTCATTGTAAAATTTCTCTCCTGTGGGTGACCATCTTATCATTGGGCCCTGGTGGGATGTGGCCTGTGTGCATGCACGCTATCCATCTTAATCTCTGCCTGGAAAGACACCAGTTGTATTGGGTCAGGGTCACCCATATTAATTTAATTACTTCTTTAATGGACTTATCTCCAAGTGCAGTCACATCCTGAGGTACAGGGATTAAGACCCATAACATATAAATTTGGGGGAGGGCAAAAAATCTCAACCTATAACATTATTTTCCAGTTTTTACTCGTATGAATCAATTATGCACTCTCCTATGATTGAACTCTTTCAGGTGGCATCTTGGATCGATTTTTATGAATGTGGTATGAATTCAAGATATTTTGCTTCTGTGGGGAGACACTGATTTACAAGGGGTAGACCTTAAAAAAATGTGTCTTCACACGCTGGCTTCCTTTTCCATTGTATCCCACTCCCTCCTTGTGGAATCAAGGCAGAAACTATTTGTTCAGTAAGATTTTAGGCAATTTTAATAGCATCTTAGTGTCATTCATGCTATGGATATCAATCAATATCTGGCCCAGATCTCTTGTATTGCTCATTCTGTGCAAAGCCAGTCACCATGCAACAAAAACATTCACATAACTATAGTGGGGTTTATGTGGAAAGGGACTGAGGTCTCCTGACTTGTGAGTAAACCTCCGTAGTGGTTACTCCCTCCCCAGTCGAGCCTTCGGATGACCATAACCTCCTCTGACAGCTTTGGTGTAAGCACATGAAAGGTCTCCTGCTAGAAAGATCCAGGAAAGACATTTCTGATTTCTGGGTCCAGGAAACTGTGAGAGAGTTGTTTCATACATGTATTTTTATGTGTATTTTTGTGCTTTATGTGCATTTTTGCCCCTTATTGACAACGGAATCAGTTTTGAATAACAAAATGTGATAGGAAGATTTTCCTTTATCTACTTGTTTTTAAACAATTAAATATTCCCCAAGTTTGTACTTCAAGTCATCACAAGTTATTCTTATTTTACATTTCCACTGAATACATTCATTATGATTTTTAAAAACCTCATAAGGGTTGTTACTGGTATATTTATACATGATAAAAGTCTGAGCAAATCAGAAAGAAGGAGCAAGATGGGAGTGGTAGAATGAAATATGGTACAGAGAAAAAGAGACGGGGTGGTAGGGAGAGGAGAGGCAGACCAAAAGAAAAGAGAGGGGGCAGAAATATTAAAAAAAATAGAGAAGAAGAGCCAGAGAAAAAGGCAAATAGTCTCAAAATCAAGAAAACTGGATCAATGCATCCTGTCTTGATCTATGTTTAAATTACCTAAAATGAACCATAAAAATATATATGGAGTTCAAAAAATTATTACTTCCCAAGGGGGCTTTTTGCAATCTGGATCTCATCTGTAATTTTACAAAGGATGCAAAAAACCCCACAATTATTAATTTCAATTCTTTTTATTTTTTCTATTTTTAAGAAAGAGGGAGAGATTGATGAGAGAGAGAGAGACAGAGAGAAAAAGGAATTCTGATAAATTATTGATTTGTTCTCTGCATGAATTTGGGAGAGTATTACAGGCGGCAGTTCCCTTAGGACTCATCGGGTGAAAATCTTCACCTCAGCGTAATCATTATCCTCTCATAGTTGAAGGAAAGACTGACTATGCCATTAAACACCCTTTTGCTGACTGAATCAATAATACATGTGCACAGAACTTGTACATAGCAAATGTGAAATAAATGCTGGTTTCTGTTCTTACCAACAGATACATTTTTCTATCTAAGCTATCAGTAACTAAATTTATGGGCAAAATATATTATAGAATGTGTGGTTTAGGGGCACCTGGGTGCTCAGCCCATTGAGTTTCGGCTCAGGTTGTGATCTCAGGGTCCTGAGATCAAGCCCCGAGTTGGGCTTCATGCTCAGTGGGGAATCTGCTTGGGATTCTCTCTTCCCTCCCCCCCACAACTAAATAAATAAATCTTCTTTTTTAAAAAAAGAATGTGTGGTTTTAATGAAGTTAGAAGGTGTATCTCAATATATGCAAACTAAATCCATAGAGAAGAAAATGTACTATTAAATGTATCTCTAAGATGGGTGAATGCTGCTTGTTTTTTGCTGTTTAACCTGTGAAATAATGTAATAGGTAACATAATTATGATGTCAAAAAACAATGATCTTCCTTTACTTATTTATTTCCAACAATAGAACCTAGGAATGTGTCTGAAATATGTAAAGATATTCAACCAAATGCCTTCTGAATGAAGAATTACATGTGTATATGTGTGTGTGTGCTTGTGCTTGTGTTGCATGTGCATGTGTGTGCACGTGTAACTACCAAAGAAGAGTAAGTGCCTCAGTTGGATAAAAGGTGTTAAATTTTTTTTAAGTACCTCTGGCTGCAACCATGTCACTAAAGGAAGTAAGCTCTCTATTCATGGCAGGTGTCTCTCACAGCCACTTCCCATCCTTCCCCTTTTCTGTCCCTAGGGGGACCCCGCATCAGTGTCCTTAACCATAATACATGGGCCAATGGGAATTTGAGGAGGCAGATTAATTTCTCTAATAGTCTTATAACTTGAGTGATCTACAACAAATACCAACGGTGGTACTAAGGTACTCACATCATGCAGCCAGGTGCCTCCTGGTTCAGTCTCCTCATTTTGGGAGCTCCTGCTACTGGATGCCTAGAGGTTTGCAGCTCTCGGGCAGTGCTGCTATGCATGGTTTCGGCACAGTCTGCAAGGGTTCAGGGCACAGTCATGGCTCTTGGTGGACCTATGGCTGCTGAGCTCTGTGTGCACAGTTAGGCTCAGAGGGGCTCCATTCAGAACCCTGTATCTCTCATTGGGTGTTGGGGCTGGATTGGAGGCAGGAAGAGAGAGGGCCCTGAGAATGAGTCCATGTTATCATACAGTGGGGACAGTTATTTTCATATCATTACTTATTTATTTTTCATTTGTTCAAATTTGCCAAATCTGAAATAGATCCAGGGCTAGAACAGAGCCAATACAATGCTAACAGTAATTAAGATAACATCAATATTGTATTTCCACTGGTTTCCACCTGGATTGTGTCAGAAGAGCCACAGTGACAGCCTGCCTTCCTGTGTCCACTTGGTGATTGCAGAAATGCTTTTCTCAGAAGAAATACATTGGGTTAACTCTTGCATTCTTAAGTGCAAAGACATCTACCTGTATTATTTATAACCAGGAACAATTACTGTTTTGGGAGACACTGCCCACTCATAAAAAGGTCTTCTTTAGCTGGTGACTTGTGAGGTACCTTATGGAAAGTAATTTCGTTTTTGTATAAAATATTAATTCTGATAAAATTGTATTTCAGCTTCTCAATCTTTCAGCTATTAGTACCAAAATTTGAAAATCTCAGCCCCTTTGTTCCATATTCATTTGATTTGCATGATGTCGTGCAAATTAAGAAATCTCCTAGCACAGGGCAATTTCATGTGGAGGTCGTAGGCTGATATGCTGTTTTCTCCTTTGAGAACATTTTCTTGTACCTTCGTTTTTTTTTTTTTTCTATAAAATGGAAATGCTTTTACATACAGCCTGTCACTTCATACTGATATTGAATAAATAACTAAGACATATCTGAATGTTTTTTTCTTCATAAGAAAAAGGCAAACCGAAAAGGTGGGGTTGTGTTGTTACTGGTTTTCTGCATTACAATGATTGTGTATTCCTTAAGGTTATTGTTATTTAGATCTGTGATTTGATTTTTTTTTTCTTCATTTGCTTCAATATTCAAATCTAAGTTCTCCTATCTGAATAATAAAAGTCTTACTTGGCTTTTTATTTCTGCCTTTATAAGATCCTTATAAGTACATATCACACATCTTTTCAACAGAGGAAAACCTGTCTGTCATTCACACAGTCAGGATGGGAGGGAAATTTTTATATTACTGGCCAGACTATTTCACTGAGTCCAATTTCACAAGCCATTAACACTCTGAAAGGGAAAATTAATTTGAATGTCTATCATAGTCTAGAAAGGGGGTCAAAATATTGGGAAATATTATTCAGTTGACCTCTTAGAAAGGACAGACGATTGGAAGATGAATTCATATTTTTAATAAATAAGGTGGGGGATTTTCTCACTTAATTATTCATTAAAAATCTCAACAGTTTCCTCTTTGTCCTTGGTACAATACTAGAACAGATCCCAGGAGCAGTAAACTAGCTGCACAGAGCTATGTCCTGAACTCAGAGATAAATGAGAGTATGCACGAAACCTGGAATGGGATTTGGGTAACTAGAAAGAAACTCAGAGAGCCGTGGAATTGTGAACTCAGTGTCAAGAGTGTCAACAGACATGATTCCCTGAATGTACATTGTTGATGATCGCATATTAAGTGTATTAAACAAATAAGACGGGCACCTGGTGGGGGTGCTGCCCCTGCTGGTGGCCTTTGCTCAATAGATATTAAAGCCAAATGTAAATTCTTGGCTTTTCCTCATCCTCCTCTTCCTTCTTCACCTTCCCATCCTCTAACTCTCTCTTACATATTCATCTTTTCAAAGCAGAGAAAGACTTTGTGGTAACAAGAACAGAATCTATGATTCTCACATCAGAAGCCACAGATGTGGGATCCCATCTTAGAGGTGAGCGAGGAGGTCCCCATGTGAAGCCAGCAGCCTCTCGGGGTTCTTGCACAATGGTCAGTGTCAGAACAAGAACGTGATAGCAAAGCTGACTGATTCCAAAGCCCAAACACTTCAGCACTACAAGATACCCTGTTACAGGGAGATTGAAAGAGTTGGAATTGTTTCCAGGGGAGGAAGGTATTGTTACTTCTTCAAGCAAGAAGTCCAGAAATGCTTTGCTTTTTAAACTAAATTTTGAGAGGTGCCTGTGTGGCTCTGTTGGCTGAGTGCTAGACTCTTGATTTTGGCTCAGGTCATGATCTTGGGGCCATGGGATCAAGCTCTCCAACCCCACCATTGTGCTCCACCCTCAGCATGGAGTCTACTTGAGAATCTCCTTCTCCCTTTCACTCTGTTCCTCTTCTTGCTTGTCCAATCTCTCTCTCTCTCTCTCTCTCTCTCTCTCTGTCTCTCAAATAAATGTTAAAAGAAAAAAAAGACAACTAAATTTTGAGACTTTATGGAGGACCCTGAAAAAAATGAGATACTTCAGGGGAAGTTATGGTTCAATACTTGAAATCCTATGACTTAGACCATTCCTTGCCCTTAAGTGTGAAAGAAAAAGCAAGGCCTGAAGAAGGCCCTGGGGTGTGCATGAGCCCTGCATTCTCCTCTGCATTTTTCACTTTTATTTTCCTGTTTATCCCTTCAGGAGAGGGTGACTTTGAGCAGCACTTGTTACCTACCAGTTCACTGGGCCTGAGTGGATAGGAGCACTCTCCCCATTGTCCACTGTGTGATCTGCAGCTGCTGGGATAAAGTTCTGTCCTCTTGTTAATGACTTACACAGATAACACCAATGGCACAGAATTTCAGAAAATGTGAAGCCGACAGGAATAGATAAAATAATAGTTAATAAATCAGATACTCAAATACCTTAACAGTTGATTTATGGATAGAGTATACCAAGATTAGAAATAGAGCAATATAGGGGATCCCTGGGTTGCTCAACGGTTTGGCGCCTGTCTTTGGCCCAGGGCACGATCCTGGAGTCCTGGGATCGAGTCCCATGTCGGGCTCCCGCATGGAGCCTGCTTCTCCCTCCTCCTGTGTCTCTGCCTCTCTCTCTCTCTCTCTCTCTCTCTCTCTCTCTCTGTCTATCATGAATAAATAAATGAAGAAATCTTAAAAAAAAGAAATAGAACAATATAACCAAAGTGATGTAGTTCTTCATTTTTGTCTCGTTAAATGAGCACAAAAGCACAAAATAATGTGGCAAGGCTTAGCAGGTGCTTGCATGAAAACTTAGAGGTTCTATATGATACAGCTATAGAAATTTCACCAGAAGAGATCATTTATTATTCAAAAAATAAATGTCTGAGTTCTGTGACTATCAGATAGGTAACACTTAGGCAAAATGAGTGTGCATTTGAAGAAATTAAATGCTGAGTACAGTGCAGTCACAATCCTGATGTATTGAGAGGCTGAAGCCAGCAACAATGACTTCTGAAGGGGCTAATCTTTTTGATAAGACTCTCAAAATCTTGCCACACAGCAAATAGGGGGAAAATGAGTATGTCAAAAGGATGGAAATTGTGTACATTGAGTGACATTCAACCCAAACCTCTTGTTGTACAAAATACGCAATTGAGACCTGACCTCTTCCTCAGAAGGAAAGAAATTTTTCCTTTGGCTCTGTTTCTTTGTGAACCGGGAACTCATTGTGAAAGTGTAGGTTGATATTTTAGAAATAAGGGTCAGACAGTGGTTGGTGGTGGACTGGGCTGACCCGGTAAGACGTCATGATCATCGTCACCATCATGGATGACACTGGGAGAAGCCAGAAATTCGTGCACATCCTTGAGGCCCGACCATCTGCCTCTGTCCTATCAAACTCTAGGGGCAAGTCTGCCTCCCACCCCTCTCTTTCCCTCTCTGCCTGGTGGTCTACAAATTCTTATCCCTGAACCCTTCCAGAGTAAACCATCTTGAGCAGCAGAAGAGCCAAAACCTTGACACAAAGCCTACACTGATCACAGAAGGGATCTCACGGTTGTGCGTGTTTCTAGGGGAGACACTGGCATGTGTTCCCTGATCAGTCTTGGGTCTGTAGATAAGGACCAGCGTGCTGTGTCCTCCATCTGCTCTCAAGCAGGACGGGGGGTAGAAACGGAAACACCACCACCACTTGTTAAAAGCCTGCACGTACATACTGATAATTCCTCTGTCAAAAACACTTGTGTTTACACAGTTGCCAGTTCATGCTCACCCTCGACCTACGAGATCACTAGAAGGGGAGCATCCATGGAAAGGACAAAAACACAAAAATGGATGGAGTATTTTGGTGTTATATTAACGAACATGTTTTATGGCTCCAAAACAAGCTTTTTATTATTTATTTATTTCTATTTTTTTTAATTTATTTATTTAAGATTTTATTTATTCTTGAGAGACACAGAGAGAAAGAGGCAGAGACACAGGCTGAGGGAGAAGCAGGCTCCATGCAGGGACCCCGACATGGGACTCGATCCTGGGTCTCCCAGTTCACACCGAGCATACTTTTAATGAACAGAAGCGTCTTCACTTGAGGAGTTGACCCCATCTGACAGGCCATTTGGCTCATTTCCTTGAGGAGTGAGGTCCTCGTCTTCACAGCAATTAGAGCACGGACAGAATGAGCCCCAGAGGCTGTGTTCATTTGAAGCAAGGGGGTGCTCTTGAATACAAGAGATGATCAATAGGCCAGCTCTTTGCGTATGATACAGAAAAGAGGCCATCTGTCGATTTTAGCTTCTACACACAATTCAATTTACATAAAATACTTTAATGGACATAAAGGTATGTATGACATCTCCTGAGAACAAAAGGAAGCATCTAATTTAAGTCCTCTTATTTGTCTTATTCTGTGGAATCGATCGTTGCAATTTGATGTACAGGTCTGGGCTTTCTTTCCAATGCCTCCTTCCCATGGACTGTAACCCACCACAAGTGGAGTCTTCATTAATTACAAAGCATCACTCACCACAGGTTATTACAAGGATAATACGGAAGGTCATATTTCCTCTGCTTTTTTTTTCATATGACCAATATCTCCAGGGTGATATAAACTACAGATTTTGATGGGATTCTTGTTCTAAAATATTGTAATCAGTGAAATGCTGTTCACACTTTCTGCAAAATTGTCTATTTGCCATTACATGCAAATTAAATCTATTTACATCCTTTGGTTTTCTTTCCATGGATTTTTATTGCACTATTACTAACAATCAAAACAAAATATTTATATTAACATTAATAGCTTGGATGATAGTTAGTACAACATATAATAATTTCTCTAGGTAAATTGCATTTTTTTTCTGACTGCCTTAAAAAAAAAAAAAAAAGTCTGTGCCTGGGAGGAAAATTTGTTCCTGCAAAATAAGTTTTGGAATCGGAAAGTGTTTTCTTGCTAGTTTCTTTTCAGAGTCAATAGTGTTTTGTTATCTTTTAAAAATGAGTTATTTTCTTTTTTTTATATAAATTAATTTTTATTGGTGTTCAATTTTACAGAATAACCCCCAGTGCTCATCCCGTCAAGTGTCCCCCTCAGTGCCCGTCACCCATTCACCCCCACCCCCCGCCCTCCTCCCCCTCCACCACCCCTAGTTCATTTCCCAGAGTTATAAGTCTTTATGTTTTGTCTCCCTTTCTGATATTTCTCACACATTTCTTCTCTCTTCCCTTATATTCCCTTTCCCCAAATGAATGAGAACATACACTGTTTGTCCTTCTCCGGTTACTGTGGCCAAGTTCAAAAAGGGTGTTGCCTGAGTTCTCCTCTGGGATTTTGATGGAATCTTGTCTCACATTTAGATCTTTCATCTATTTTGAGTTTATCTTTGTGTATGGTGCAAGAGAGTGGTCCAGTTTCATTCTTCTGCATGTGGATGTCCAATTTTCCCAGCACCATTTATTGAAGAGACTGTCTTTCTTCCAGTGGATCGTCTTTCCTCCTTTATCGTATATTAGTTGACCATAAAGTTCAGGGTCCACTTCTGGGTTCTCTATTCTGTTCCATTGATCTATGTGTCTGTTTTTGTGCCAGTACCACACTGTCTTGATGAACACAGCTTTGTAGTACAGCCTGAAATCTGGCATTGTGATGCCCCCAGATATGGTTTTCTTTTTTAAAATTCCCCTGGCTGTTCGGGGTCTTTTCTGATTCCACACAAATCTTAAAATAACTTGTTCTAAGTCTCTGAAGAAAGTCCATGGTATTTTGATAGGGATTGCATTATACGTGTAAATTGCCCTGGGTAAAATTGACATTTTCACAATATTAATTCTGCTCATCCATGAGCGTGGAATATTTTTCCATCTCTTTGTGTCTTCCTCAATTTCTTTCAGAAGTGTTCTATAGTTTTTAGGATATATTTTGAGAACCATTTGAATGGTAAATGGTTCTCCAACCTTTTATTTTCCGGTTGTAGGTGTCTTTCTGTCTAAAATGAGTCTCTTGTAGACAGCAAATAGATGGGTCCTGTTTTTTTATCCAGTCTGAAACCCTGCGCCTTTTGATGGGGTCATTAAGCCCGTTCACGTTCAGAGTTACTATTGACAGATATGAGTTTAGTGTCATCATGATATCTATTTAGTCCTTGTTTTTGTGGATTGTTCCACTGAACTTCTTCTTAAAGGGGAATTTTAAGAGTCCCCCTTAAAATTTCTTGCAGAGCTGGTTTGGAGGTCACATATTCTTTCAGTTCCTCCCTGTCTTGGAAGCTCTTTATCTCTCCTTCCATTTTGAATGAGAGCCTTGCTGGATAAAGTATTCTTGGTTGCATGTTCTTCTCATTTAGGACCCTGAATACATCCTGCCAGCCCTTTCTGACACAGCCCAGGATCCGGCCTCCCCCGGGACAGGCAGAGGCCGGGAGGGCCCAGGACAGCAAGGACGCTCCTGCCCCGAGCTGAGCAGATCAGCGGCCCCGGCCCGGAGCCTCCAGGCCCTGCGGACGGAGAGCCGAGAGCCCCGAGCCCCGTAGTTCCTGCGGAGGCTGAATCCAGGCTTCCAGAGTTGCCATAGCAACTGCGACTGTTCCTCCTGGGGCCTCACGGGGTAAACAACCCCCGCTGAGCCCGGCAGCAGGCAGGGGCAGAGCAGCTCCCCCAAGTGCTAACACCTGAGAATCAGCGCAACAGGCCCCTCCCCCAGAAGACCAGCTAGACCAACCAGTGATACTCCCCCGTGTTCCAATACAACTTGTTTTTGGCCACTCTGCACTGAGCAAAATGACTAGAAGGAAAACCTCACTTCAAAAGAAAGAATCAGAAACAGCCCTCTCTCCCACAGAGTTACAAAATCTGGATTACACTTCAATGTCAGAAAGCCAATTCAGAAGCACTATTCTACAGCTACTGGTGGCTCTAGAAAAAAGCATTAAGGCCTCACGAGACTTCATGACTGCAGAATTTAGACCCAATCAGGCAGAAATTAAAAATCAATTGAATGAGATGCAATCCAAACTAGAAGTCCTAACGACGAGGGTTAACGAGGTGGAAGAACGAGTGAGTGACATAGAAGACAAGTTAATGGCAAAGAGGGAAACTGAGGAAAAAAGAGACAATCAATTAAAGAACCATGAAGACAGATTAAGGGAAATAAATGACAGCCTAAGGAAGAAAAACCTACGTTGAATTGGGGTTCCCGAGGGCGCCGAAAGGGACAGAGGGCCAGAATATGTATTTGAACAAATCCTAGCTGAAAACTTTCCCAATCTGGGAAGGGAAACAGGCATTCAGATCCAGGAAATAGAGAGATCCCCCCTAAAATCAATAAAAACCGTTCAACACCTCGACATCTAATAGTGAAGCTTGCAAATTCCAAAGATAAAGAGAAGATCCTTAAAGCAGCAAGAGACAAGAAGTCCCTGACTTTCATGGGGAGGAATATTAGGGTAACAGCAGACCTCTCCACAGAGACCTGGCAGGCCAAAAATGAGTTATTTTCATTGTTTTTTTTTTTTTTTTCATGTCAGGAAAACTATTTGAGGAGAATTTCTGATAAAAGACTTGTTTATATGAGAGACATGTACATACACAGACCCTAGAAGGAGAGATGGTACTATTTGCCCCCCACTCTGAGACCCAGAAATGTCTGGACAAATCTGCTGTGTGTTTGGGGTGGGTGGCCCCCAGTTCTTGGTTAACACGGGAAGGATTTTCTTGGGCTGATGAGAGCAGCGTGGCCTCGGTGGCCTCAGGAAGTCATGTCTGAACCTTATGAAGAACAGAGTTACATGCACATCCTGGAGGACCGTTCTCTACGTGCTTCTTCTGGGAGGTATTATGGGAACTTTTTGTAGCTCTGCTACTTAGTCAGATAACTGAGACCTAGAAAGTGTTCAGTAGACATTTGTCACATGAGCACATTATTGAATGAGAGTTCATTAAATGAGCCAGCTGTATCCGCAGTGACTGCCTTTGTCCTTGAAATGTTTCAGATGCTGCCCCAGTATGACTGGAATGTTGTCCAAGGAACTAAGCACCTGCCGGCTGCAACAGCAAGAATGTGCAGTCTTCCAGTGTTGCCCGGGGAAGGAATTATGAACCGCTCCAGAGTGACACGGCCATGTGATCTACTGCTCTAGGTCTAGGGAGCTTGCTTGGTCAACAAGGGGGTGCCCTGGTGTTCTACAGCCTGAGCTTTCAGGGGAGCCTCCATGAGCATCAGCACCTGTAGATCTTGTGAGACGCTGTGTCTTCCATTCTTGCTGGAAGCTAAAGAACAATCAAAACGTAACCACCATGCAGTGTAACCTGCTGAGGCCTGCAGCACCATCTAGAAGGTACGTAGCTGTACCTTGAGGGGGACTTGGGTGGCGTGATGCTCAGGGCCCAGAGCCCAGGAGCACAGTCAGTGGAGGAGCCAAGAAAGTCTGCTCAGGTTTTCTCAAAGAATATAATAGAGATGCTAATTTACTTCATCTGCAGGTAAACCAAGCTGCGGGTTGGGAGTCAGGGTCACAGGGTCATAGTTCCAATGAGCTTTTCTTTCTTCTGTCTGCGAGACAAGCCTGTGCTTCATGCTAAGTGATGAAGGCAGTCCTACCTACTGTTGGGTCCTTGCTCTGCACCTTGCTCTGCAGCGCTTTCCTGTCGACCCATGTGGGGAATGTGTTCAAATAATGGGCTCGGCAATCCCTTCCGACACCTGCCCCTTCCCACCTTGAAAGAATATCCCTTGGCAGAAAAGCTGGTGTGTGGGGGGAGAGCTCATTGTATTATCCTAGTCCGATGATCGTGAGACTGTCATTCAAGGCCCATTTAGACCTTTAGGGAATCAGAACAGTACAAGTAGCAAATCTTGAACCGGTTCCTTGATGTGGTTTGAAGCCACAGTTTTCCTCTCAGCAGGTCAAAAATGTGGAGGATTACTCCCCTTCGACATTTTGGTCCTAGAATCAATTTTATTTTTTAATAGTAGAGTAGACATACTTAGATTATAGATAAATACATTATGAGATCTGAAGGGGAGCAAATATGAAAATGAGGTGCCAATTACTGTCCAGTGTTCAATAAAACCAGAAAAGGTAACTGTATTAACAGTAATACATAACAATCACTGCAGAGGATTACGTGAACTAACCCTATTATGGTCCATCCGGGGCCCTAAGGAAGGCAGGTTTGAAAGAAGTCATTTATTGTGGGGTTTGGGGTTCAAGAGAAGGGTTAGGGGATGCAACAGAAAGTAGGTGATGTCTGAAAGATTCAGAGGGAGTCCTTCGTTAGGCAGAAATGATAGGCAAGACTTTCCAGGCTGAATAGTTATTGAATGCATTAAAAAGAAAAAAATGAAAAAGAATAGGAAAAATCAGGTATCATCCTGTGCCGGCTAGCTTTAAAAGGCTTATTCCGGATCCCAGTCCCCTTCAAAGCACCAGTGTCCTGACACACACTGACATCTCCTCCCTGATGCTTATTTATAGGGCTGCAGTAGCGGGGCTGCAGTGTTTTGATGCAACAGAAATGCCTCTGCTGGAGGTGTTTCCTAAGCCATTAGGGGGCTGTGGAATGCGTTCGGAGGTAGTGTTCAAATGCTGCCAGGAAAACGACTTTCAGGATGTGGTCCAGGATCTTCCATAAAACCTGTTTTTCTCACACCTGTTTACGTTTTGTTCTGTTTGGGTAAACGTGAAAAGTGAACCTGATACTCAGTTATCTGCACAACGCGTTCATGAGTAACTATGACACCCAGAGACTGCAGAAGGTTAATAGGGGAGAGATGAGATTTCCTATAGTGTAAAGCTGTCACTCTTTTGGGGTTCTTCCAATGTGGGAGCACTGTGACCTTAGCTCCCCCCCAGGCTTTAGGCACTGTGCGTTTAAAAGAACCTGGGTCCCCCTAAGAGGAGTAATGTGTTTCCTGTCTTCTTCCCCCATCACTTCTCACTGGACCCCACTGAGCTGTCCTGCTGGGTAGGGTGCAGCCGAAGCTCACACTGAGATGCCAAGCACCTCCCTTAGATGGCTAGAATGGCACCTGTCTCTCTTCCCTCCAGCTCTGTGGGTTTGGGGGTTGGGGGATCCCCCCAACTGCAGCAGGTACATGTGGGTACTCACCTGGTAGGTATCTGTTTGCAGGCACTATGTCTTGCCTCTGGCTGTGCGGCTAGCACCCATCACTGCCTTTCCTCCTGGAATGTGACGTAGAATTCACAGCCAGGGAATATGACCTTCCTGGGCATACGGTTCGGGGAGTGTTGGCAAATGTTTACGGTGTAAGCACCACCCCACAATCCAGATCCGGGGCATTTCCAATGCACCGGAGAGTCACGCAATGCCTCTCTTTCATCAGGCCTCTGCCTCTGCTCTTTAGTCTCTGACAACCACTGTCCCGTCCCTGGACCACTGCCTGTCCCTGGGAACATCAGGTAAGTGGAGTCACACCGTGCAAATCCTCCTGGGTCTGACTTCTTCAAGCCACCGTGATGCTTTTGAGATCTACTCTCTTTGTTGATCATGTGAATTTTATGTGTTCACACATCTGCTCATTTATTGACCAAATGGTATTCTGTTTAAGACTATTGCACAGTTCTTTACCCATCTACACGTTGGTGAACATTTTTCCCCCAACACAAGTCTTTCTGTAGACATACATTGTTACTTTTCTTCAGTAAATAGCTAGGGTGGTTGGTTTGTATTATAAACATCTTTTTAAAAAAAGATCTTATTTGTTTGAAAGAGAGAGAGAGCATGAGCAGGTGGGAGAGGGGCAGATGGAAAGGGAAAAGCAGACTCCCCATGGAGCAGGGAGCCCAACCAGGGCGATCCCTGGACCCTGAGATCATGACCTGAGCCGAAATCAAGAGTCAGATGCTTAAGTGACCGAGCCACTCAGGCCCCCTATTATCTATTTTCTTTAAAAAATTAGGCATAGTAGCCTTGCCATCCATCCAGGTCATGTTGCATAATATCTATGTTCTGTTCCATGGCTTGGATGTAGCACAGTCGAACCGCTCACTCTTCGAAGGACACCTGAGTTGTCTCCAGTTTGGAACTATCCCAAAGGAAGCTGCTAGTAACATTCCTGTAGAGATTTATGTGAGATCGATTTTCACTTCTCTGGGATAAATGTTTCAGGAGCACAGTTTGCTGGGTCATATGGGTGGTTCCACGCTCAGATTTTCCAAGAAAGTGCCAAAAAGAAAAAAGAGCCTTAGAGTTCCATTTTGCATTCCCAGGAGGAAGGGATGGTGATCCCGTTTCCCCACATTCTCACCAACGTGTGTTGTAATCATGACTTTTAATTCAACCTTTCTCATAGGAGTGCAGTCATTTCTAATTATAGTCTTAAGTTCCATTTGTGTAAGGATACTGGACGTCGTGTTTCTATGCTTGTCTGCCATTTGGTAAAATACCTGTTCCTGCCTGTTATATATTTTCTTTTTTTTAAAAGATTTTATTTATTTATTAATGAGAGAGAGAGAGAGAGAGAGAGGCAGAGACACAGACAGAGGAGAGGCAGGCTCCATGCAGGGAGCCCGACGTGGGACTCGATCCCGGGTCTCTAGGATCACACCCTGGGCTGAAGACGGTGCTAAACCATTGGGTCACCCGGGCTGCCCTATATTTTCTAATTAGATTTGTTGCCTGTCACATCGTGGGTGATCTGTTTATATCCTGGACATAAGTTCTGTATTGAATAAGTGGTTCAGAAATATTATCTCCCAGTCTATAGCTTGTCATTTCATTCTCTCTCTCTTTTTTAAAGATTTTATTTATTTATTTTGACACACAGAGAGAGCACACAAGCAGGGGGAGCAGGAGAGGGAGAAACAGATGCCCCACCGAGCAGGGAGCCTGACGTGGGGCTCGAACCCAGGACCCTGAGATCATGACCTGAGCCAAAACCAACAGTCTAACACTTAACTGCCAACCACCCCTCCGGGCACCCCTAGTTTTACATCTTAAATAAAAATATGAATCTGTGATCAATTGTGGGTCAGTTTTTCTATTAGGTGTGAAGATTAAGTAGAATTGCTTTTTTTTTTTTCTTTTTAACCTGTGGATGTTCAGTTTTTTTGTTGAAATTCTGTCTTTCTCTATGGAATACCTGTTTCACCTTAATGAAAAATCTTCTGGGCATATCTGAGTGGGTGTCCTCCCGGGTTCTCTACTCCATGCCATTGATCCACGAGTATGTGCTGCCCCCATACCACTTTGTATTGATTATTGTAGTTACGTAAATAGTAAGTTTAACACTGGGAATATTTGTTTAATTGTCAAATTTATGAGCATTAACATTCATATTATGACACATTTATTCTTCTGATGACTATAAAACCTGTGGTAATATCTTGTTTCAATCCTTATGTTGGTGACTTGTGTCATCTCTCCTTTCCTATTTGTCAATTTTGCTAGTTTTCTCAAGTAATAACTTTTTTTGAAGAACCAATCTTTTATTGATTTTCTGTTTTTTTCAAAGTTCTACATTTCTGCTCTGCTTGTTACCTGTTTATTTTGCTCTTCATTTTGTATTTTCTTCAGGTAGGAACTTAAATTATTGATTTGAGACCTCTCCTCTTTTCTAAAGTGAGCAGTTAATACTATAAAGTTTTGCTTAGTATTATCTTCAATGCGATCCATAAATTCTGTTTTTTGTATTTCTGTTTTCGTCAGTGTCTGTTTCTTTAACATCTTATAAGGCCTTCTATTTGACCCATAGATTATTTAGAAATGTGTTGCTTCGTTTCCACGTGTTTGCACATTTTGCTATTCTCTTTCTGGTTTTGATTTTAGCTGTATTCTGTTATGGCAAGAAGATATGCTCTGTGTAATTTGAAATGTGTAAAATTTGTTGAAGTGTGTCTTATGACCAAGGATAATGTCTATTTTGGTGAATTTTCCACAGATGCTTGAGAAAATGTGTTTTCTGCTTCTGTTGGGTGGACAGTTCTATATGTCACTTACATTTTGTTGTTGCTGGTGTTTGCAATTCTTCTGCGACTTTGCTGACATTCTTTCTGCTAGTTCTATTCTTCACTGAAAGTGGGTGTTGAAGTCTCTGACCGTAATTGTAGATTTGTCTATTCCTCCTTTCAAATACATCTATTTTTGTTTCAATAATTTTGAAGTTCAGAGTTTAGATTGCTATACCACTATTTCTTCTTGCTGGATTGATCCTTTATTATTAAATTATGTCACTCTGCGTCTCTTGTAATTTTATTTTGAAGCCTACTAGATCGATATTCAAATACCCACTCTTGGTTTTTTGTCTACTAATTTTCACACAGTATATCTTTTTGCATTCTTATCCATCCACCTACCTGCACATCATGTTGAAGTGAGTATATTATGTGTATTTTTACATATTCCACTTTTTTCCTTTCCTATCAGAAATTCCAAGCTCTCTTGAGTTACCATTTCCTTTCCATTTTGAGAATTTCCTTTAGCCTTTCTTTAGCAATATGTCTGCTACTGGAAAATTCTCTTCACTTTCTATTACCCAAGAACTTCTGTGATTCCCTACTCATTCCTCAAAAACATTTGCATTAGTAAGTATCTGCAGGAATCATTTCATTTTTTTCAGCACTTGAAAAATGTTTTTTTCTGGATCCAAGGTTTTAGATTAGAAATCTATTGACATTTAAGTGGATATTTCCCTGTAAGTAATGTGTTGCTTTTCTTTGGCTGCTTTCAAGATTTTTATTTTGCTATTAGTTTTCAGAAGTTTTAACTATTGTATCTCTTATTGCAAATTTCTTTAGGTTTATATTCTGATTGGAGTTCTGTCATTTAATGTATATGTTTATGTCTTTTGTCAATTTTTGGAAAGGTTCAATCCATATTTCCTGAAACTCTTTCTCAACCCCACTCTTCCTCCTTCCCTCTGGGATGCTGATGATACAACATCAGATGTTTTGTCATTGTCCCACAGGCCCTTGACCCTCTGTTGCTTTTGGCTCTTGTGTTTGGTTCCTGTCTGTTTTTCAGACTGGATGATTGGTCTTGTTCTGTGTTCCAGCCCAGCAGCTCATCCCTGTCATATTTATTCTGTCATTAACCTCATTCAGTGAGATTTTTTTTCTGTTATTTTATTTCCAGTTTTCTAATTATCATTTGGTCCTCTTTCATATCTTTTGTTTATTTGAAGAGGTTGTCAGTTGTTTATTTCTTTCAAAGACAGTTATCTTTGATTAGTGAAGTACTTTTTTTTTATGATTGTGTTTTAAATTCCTTCGAGATAATTCCCACATGTGATTCACCTCAGTGTTGCTTTCTGTTGGTTGAGTTTTCTAATTCATGTTATTATTTTCCTCATCTTTGGTGTGATAAATGATTTAGGATACTCCAGATCCTACTAAATCCCCATTTGGAGAGGTAGTCACTCTGATCAGATTGGCCTGTAGGCCCTGTATTAATTTTGTGGGCTACTGGTCTCCTGAAAATTTAGTTTTCAAAACCCTTACAATGATAATCTCATCTTTATCCTCAGGCTGCTACTACGGTTCCCATGAGTTCCCTACTGGCTCCATTCATAGGAGCAAATGGACATTGACAGGAGAGAATCCAAGCCTGTGGGCATGGAAATTTTATTCACAGGCCCCTGGGCCAGGGGAGCTATTGCTGTCTCTACTGAAGCTACCTGCAGAGGCAGGAGGTCATTTCCAGGCTGTCCAATGCTGTTACCTGGGATGGAAGATGCCAAATTCATAGTATGGAGAGCTTTCCTCTCAATTCCCTGTCTACATCATCCACTGCCAGCAGGATTGTTGTTTAATCGACATTGGTGCTGTTCACAGGTGCAGAATATTTATAATGATGACTGAAACAAGAATAGCATTGTCATTAAAACCCAGAGAAGTAAAAATAATGCTCTATAGTGTCAGTGTTAATCAAGGCAAAATCCTAAGTTTCTTTAACTTCAGTAATATAGTTTCCTATTGAACCACATGGTCTCCCTGGTATGGACAATGCACTACTAACATATGTCAACTCTCTGCGATGAGTTTCAGATGTTTTACATATGGTTAGATAGAATTTCATCTCATAGGTAAAACTAAAAATAATTATGGACAAGCTGAGAGAGCATCTGAAGAAATACCAATAAGTTCAATGATTTTTAAAACATCTCAAGATCTTAGTTCCTTAATATCCTCAATGAACTCTGAAAGGATTTGGAGGCCTACCATGAGCTTACAAATAGAATGTGAAAAATAGTCCCTTAAAGTTTTTTTTATTTTTCAATTTTACATTATTTTTATTTTACATTATTATTTTTATAATGTGTTTGTAAACACATATTTAAAAAAGATTTTATTTATTTTTTTGATACAGAGAGAGAAAGAGCACAAGCAGAGGGAGGGTCAGGAAGAGAGGGAGAAGCAGACAGCTCGCTGAGCAGGGAGCCCACCATGGGGCTCGATCCCAAGACCCCAAGATCATGGCCTGAACTGAAGGCAGATGCTTCGTGGACTGAGTTACTCAGGCACCCCTCCATCTACAGTCTTGATTCCCCTTTAACCGTGGAAGGTAACATGTGCACTGATTCTGGAAACTGGGGTGTGGACATTTGGTGGTGGGCATTACTCTTCCTACCATAGATGCTTATTGGACAACCAAATGAAGCCACAATACAGTCATACATGCCTTTTATCTTACATACCATTATATTCTAAAAGAAATATATTAAGAAGCAAGATGGGAATGGAAGAGCAATACGTTTTGCTGCTCTATAAAAGTGCAGAATTACCAAATCAGCTCTCTTTAAGAAAAATAAATGAAAGCATCAAAAAATATAAAAGTTGGTTTTGGAAAAGGAGTTATTGTAGGGTTGGGTGCCACCTAGGTGCCCCTGTAAATATACATTTTTATTTTATCCTCAAAGAGAAAGTAATCATGCACCCAACCCTACAATAGTTCCTTTTCAAAAACCCATTTTTAAATTTTTTGACGCTTTCATTTATTTTTTTTAAGATTTTATTTATTTATTCATGAGGGACACAGAGAGAAAGACAGAGACATAACCAGAGGGAGAAGCAGTCTCCATGCAGGGAGCCCGATGTGGGACTCAGATCCCAGGACTCCAGGATCATGCCCTGAGCCCAAGGCAGGCGCGCAACTGCTGAGCCACCCAGGTGTCCCAAACTTAAAAATCAAGCAAATGACTCATAGTAGTGAACAGAAAATCATTGCATAACACAAAGCAAGAAATAACTAGAAATAAAAATAATGGTAGCATAAAAAATGAATTTTTCTATCTCCTGAGCTCTGATGCTGGAATCAATATGATAACCCTTTTCATTACCTTAAAGTTGGTTAATTTGTACTTAGTTGCAGATATCTCATAATGTGAGAGCTAAGTATTTGACAATGAAGTTTTTCCTCATAAATTTCTCATGTTTTATGGAAACTGCCTTGACTTTCTCTTAGTGAAATGCATGATTATAACAAGTCTGTGTAATATCAGGAAAGGAAAGTGTCCACCTGAGATAATTTATCGATAGGTACTAACACAGTAAAATACCAACCAAACAAATACAACCTCCAGAATTGGCCTCAGGAGAGACCAGACTCTGTTGAGGGGTTGGTGGTAAGGGTCATAAAATAAAAACGCCAGGAAAAATATGCATGTATATCATTACGGATTATGGTAGATTTTATGAATTATATAGGTACATTTATGCCTTAGTGATTAACCAGTGGGACCTGGTCGGAAAAGTTTCTTGGAAAAAGGTGGTATCTAACCTGTGACCTAAAGGATAAAGAGGCCTCATAGTGAACAGTTGGGAAAGAACAATCCTCGTAGGGAATATGAATATAGAAGGTCCTTATTATGCAGGGCTTACCTTGACATTTGAGAAGAACTCAGAAAAGAACTGGTACAAACAGGTAAACAGGAGGTTGACCAAGATTAGGATGGAGATAAAGCCAGAGTGAGATCACACGGTACTCTGTTCAGGCCAATGTATTGTACTATTATCACTAGTACAGCTGCAAGTCGCTCAAACCACTTGTGCTTGTTTGTGATGTAACCAAAACTGTATTTTTTAAAGATTATCCTGCTGGATGTGAGTGAATGGATTTGTACATGAAAGTCTGAAAATAAAACTTTACTTATTTGTACGTATAAACAACACATTAAAATATACTATATAATACACCACACACACTGTAAATCTGTATTAATATACAACATATGCACTCAGGGGCCATTATGATTCTCGGTTGGAGAAGCAATGATTCTTTGGGTGATAACAGTTGAGATGAAGAGAAGAGACTGAATTCATGGGGTGTTTTAGAGGTAGATCTCAGGTATGCAGATCAAAGAGGTTATAATAACAAATGAAATATTTTTTTTCCCTCTAGATCTCCAGTATATTTGAAATTAATTAAATGCCTGTCTCTGCAAAAATACAAAACAAATAAAATATGTGAAATTGTGGGGGCACGTGGGTGGCTCAGTGGTTGAATATCTGCCTTTGGGTCACGTGATTCCGGGGTCCTGGGATTGGGTACCCCATCGGGCTCCCTGCAGGGAGCCTGCTTCTCCCTCTCCCTGTGTCTCTGCCTCTCTCTCTCTCTGTCTCTCATGAATAAGTAAATAAAATCTTTTTTAAAAAATGTGAAATTGTATTAAATTGCAGCAATGACTTCATGTATAAGAGATCAAGGATGGCTCTACACATACCCAAAAGCTCAGACAAAAGGATATAACGAGGGACTATCCTTAAATTTGTTGGGTGACACATTGACTTCTAATGCTCTGAAGATCAACTGATTTCAGTTTTATTCATTGTACATACAACTATTTTAAAAATAAATTCAGGCTTTATCCTTGAACCTCTTTTGTTCTCTCTCATTTCCTTTCAGTCTGCTACTTCTTTGTATTTTTAATAACTAACTCAGGAACATTTTCTACTTTGGGTTGTCTAATAGATGCTGTACAGTATAATACTGCGTTATTTGAAGAGAGCAATGTTACCCTGGTGACCCTAATATTCTGTAGCAGACACTGAGGAAAGTGAGAGAGTGAGGTGCCTTCACCAAAGACACCAAATTGGCTTTGCTGCAAGCTTAGCTGACATTCCTTATATACTCTTCCTCTAATTGTGTCTTTATCTTCATAATACACAACCAGGAAGAAATATTATTGCAGAGTCAGGATGCATTTTCGATTTTTTTTTAAAAGGCATTAACCAGCACTACATCAGGTTAGTGATATTTTTTGTTGTCTCAAAAATAGATACCAAAGAAAGTTGGCTACTTTTTATTACCTCACTGTCTAGATGACAAGGTATCTTCCCAGGGGTTTATTTGGAATCCAAGTTACTCATTTGTGGATACACCAAAAAATTACACTGATGTGAGAAAATTGATGTCTTTCCTACCTAAATCCCTATGCTGAAAGGATTATCTTGTCTTCTCCTATTATTTTAATCGGCATAGATGGTCTGGGCAATTAAGATTATGTCATTGGAATGCAGGACTGATTAGAAATGAACACTATATTAAGCTCACAAACACATATGCAGAAACACACATTATCATAATCAGCCTCTTGGCCATCCTCTATGTCTAGAGGTGGTGTTTTGTTTAATTGTTGAATTATGTCCATTTAAGTTGTCTGATTACTTTCTTTTCTTCTAAAACCTTAACAAAAATCAAGTAAATAGACAGAAAAGAAAAATAATGCTCAGCTAAAAGAAAAAAAAATTAAATGATTCTCTATGCATGGAGGAAGCAAAATGTCCTGGCAATGCAATGTCAAAATAAATTTTGTTCCTGCAAGATTATCATCTAGACCAAATATTTCCTGACCTTGATGTTGTCAGAGATATGAAGAGAGGAAGCCATTTTCCCTCTAGAGCCTCTGTTTGCTAAATCTGAATGAAAAATAAAATTCAAAAAGAATTATTAAAATGGACCCATAGACTGTGGATGACTAAATTTTATGACATTTATAATAGAATTAAGACAAAATTTCAATTGTGTATTATTCTGTTAATGTAAAATAGTTTAAGACATAAAATATATATTAAGTATGTTATTTTGCCTTTCTTAGAGGATAATAAAAAAGATAATCTGTATATTAATATATATATAATTTCCTTTCTAGTCTTCATATCACCATAAAGAGTCATGTGTTTTGTCACATATTTACTTAATTTTATAAAATGCAGCCCTGTCCTATTCCCAAATTACTTTTAAAGATTCTAGTCAGATTTTTGTTATAAACTCTCTAAATGTATTTTTTTCTCACAAGAGACTTGATTCTTTGCAACTTAAAACAAATTTTAATTTTAAAAAGTCAGAATGAGATTGTTAATGATTTATGAAGATGTATTATTCTACAGTACAATTTTGAATTCTATTGCTTTCCAGTCCTATACAGAAATGAAAGAGAAATGAAAAGAAAAATGAAAGAGAAAAGATTATGTTTCATGTCTGTTTGAAATTCAAAAAATTTTATTCAATTCAGAGATGTATTAATGTTCTCTTTTAGAACTTAGGCACTTGAAAGTATGAGCCCCTTGCCAGCCTTTATCCCCATGTAAGAAGTTCATGGATCCTGGGACATGAGGTCTTCTGGGACACTCACACATGGATCACCCCTGTAAGGCTTCTTCAGGCCACATGAGCAGTGGAAGAGACAAACAATGACAGAATTTGCCTGTTGAAAGCCATTCTTTCACCAGACCAGAGTCTTGCATACTATGGACAGCAACAGAAGAGGTCAAGATGGCGGTGCTGGCACATCATTGCAAAGAAGGTAAAGCCTGCAGAGCAGAGAATGTATCCTTGGCACTGGCTATTGGAGAAGATTCCATGAGCCATGCATGTAAATTATATATCTGAATAATGGAATCTGTGCGATAGGTGTCCACATTTTGCTGAGATGGATCATTAGGAAGGACCATTTGGTCAAACCACCTAAATCCTATTTCATATTTACCAACCAAAGTTCTAATTTGAACTTGAATCCCCCTTGAAATTTGACCACAAATATTTAAATGTATATCAACATTGATCAATTTGGAATTAATTAAAATATTAGCTTTTTAATATGGGTTGTTACTTATTAATACATGGGCATGTGGAGTGTCTGAGTTCGAATGTCTGTGTGTTTGCGTAAGTGTCACGGACGTGCAAGTTATACATAACTTGCAGCCATATGTGTATTGAGGAAAACATAAGTGATTTAAATTGACAACCATGGCTGTTCCTTTCCTTTCATTGGTAGAGAAGAAGTAACTTATATTTTCTCGCAAGTTTGGTGGCTGTTACCTCCCACCATGGGCAAAACAGTGAATGTTGTATTGGTTCTAGGTGTCTCATGAGAACCCAATGCTCTACAGATGGTAGGAGGAGTTATCCTACAGTGGGAAAGGAGAGTTTTGGTTTTCCACACTCTCACTGGCACTTGTCAGTGTTTTAAATATTACTTTTACTAAACGGTATTTAGTGGTATCTCCTTGTTTACATTTACAATTCTCTAATGACTTGGAACTATGAGCATCTCTTCATATGCTTCTTTGCCATCTGGTGAGGTCAACGTTGAAATCTTTTGCTTATTTTTTTCAAACTGCTTGATTCTTGTTTTTAAAGAGTTCTTTGTATATTTGGGGTATCATCCTTTATCATATTTGCATTGCAAGCATCTTCTCCTACACTGTAGTTTGTCTTTTCATCTGCTTCACGTTAAGTTTTTTTTTATCTTAATGCAATCTTGACTCATTGACTTATTTCCCGTAGATCTTACTTTTGGCCTTATATCTACAGTCATCCCCAAACCCAAAGCCACCTAGATTTTCTCTTATGTTATCTTTTAGGAGTTTTATGATTCTGTATTTTACATTTAGATCTATAAGCCAACTTGTGTTCATTTTCATTGAATGTATGAGATCTGTGTTTATATTCTCTTTTTGAAAGTAGATGTCCAATGTTTCCAGGACCACTCGAAAAGACAGGTCTTTATTGAATTGCCTTTGCTTGTTTGTTTAAGATTAGTTGACCATGATTGTTTGGGTCTCTTTGTGGGGCTTTCTTCTGTTCCTTTGATCTACTTGTCTATTCATTCATTAAGGACATGCTGTTTTGATTACTGTCTTTATATAGTAGATCTTGAAGTTGAGTAATGTCAGTTTGCTAACTTTGTTCTTCTTCAATATCCTGCTGGCTACTCTGGGTCCTTATCTCTACATAAAACTTTGGAATCGGTTTGTTAATATTGATGATAAAATTTACTGATTTTGCTTGGTATTGTATTGAATCTATAGATTAAGTTGGAAATAATTGACATCTTTACAACACTGAGTCTTTTTATCCATGAACATGGAATATTTCCCCAGTTATTTAGATATTCTTTGATTTCTTTCATCAGTTTTTTAGTTTATCTCTGGATTATACTTTTTTTATTTACATATTTATACTTTTGGATTTCTTTTCTTACTGTTGTTGGTACTCATGTAAACAATATTGAGATTTTATTTTAAAATTTCAGATCCTTTATTTTTTTTAATGAATCACTCTCTTGATGTACTGTTCAATAAATCTTGGCCAATCCAAAGTCACAAAGAATCTTTTTCTGTGTACATTTATTTGCCTGTTCATCTTTGGGTTCTAGGTGAATGGACACTCTTATCACTATGTAGTGCTTCTATGGCCTCTATTAATATTTCTTTTTCTGAACTAGACTGGTATTAATATAGCTATCTCATCCTCCTTTTGATTAGTATTTGCATGGCGTATCTTTTTCTTTTAATCTATATATTTCCTCGCATTAAATGAGAGGTTTTCAAACCACTCAATGGTAACAAGATAAATGCTCCAAAAAGATATCCAAAATATTGTAATACATTTTGCAAATGACAGTGTTTAAATGGTCACAAAACATAAAACAGTGCTCAGCTTCAACTATTCATAAGGGAAATGCTATTAAAACCACAATGAGGTACCAGTGCACAACCACTAGAACCGTTAAAACTTAAATGACTGACAATACCAAATGTTGCCAAATGTTGCAAAGGATGTGGGACATGTCCTTCCCTCCAGAGCATTATTGTTAGAAGGATAAAATGTCAAATCTTTTGGAAAAAAAAACAGTAATTTCTCATAAAACTAACCATAAACCTCTACTTATATTCACTTATTCCTTTTTATAAACATTTAAAAGAAATTTACAAGAATTCATAACAGACTTGTTCATAAAAAAAAACAAGAAATTAAACACCTCAGATATCCATCAATAAATAGAATGGTGACTTGAACTGCAGTGTCTTTAATGGAATACTAGTCAATAAATATGAACCAGAAAAAAAATAAATATGAACCAGCAACTCATATGCACAACAACGTGAATTAGTTTCAAAAATATTATGCTATATGAATAAGCTGTGTAAATAACATATGGTTTACACAAAGTTCTGTAATAGGCAAAACTAATTTAGGTTGGGAAGTCATTAGAGCAGTGCTTGTTGTGAGAGTGAGAAGAATTACCTGAGAAAAAGCATCTGTTAAATTTCTTGTGTCCTCATACACTGTTTACTTCTGAAGCTGATGACAAATGGTGACAGTGATTTGAGTCCGTTTTAGAATCATGTTTCAAGGTCATGGAAATCTCATTGGAGCAATGACAGTGTATAAAAGAAGCTAAAAGACTGTTAAGATAATTAACTCCTTAAGAGTTTTTACAACTCTGAACACTTGGAAGGACCTGTTTAGTCCTGAGTGTGGTGGGCTGAGCAATGGCTCCCCAATCTGCTCCATGTCCTAATCTCTGGAATCTGAGACTATGTCATCATAGCATAGGAAAAGAAAAACTTCACAGATGCACTTAAACTAAGTGCACAATTCACCCTGGATTACCTGTGGGATCAGTGTAATGATAAGGATCCTATAATCAGGAGATAGGAGGATCAGAGCTTTTATAGTAGGAGAAATGTCAATGACAGCAAGGGGCTGGAGATAGGAGGAAGTTGCCATGAACCAAGCGATGCAGATGGCCCCTACAGCTGAAGAAAATGGTGAGACTGATGGGGAAGGTGGACTGCCCCATCTGTCTCCAAAGAACCAGCCTAGCTGACACCCTGACTTCAGCCTTGAAGGGTTAACTTTGAATTTCAGATATCCTGAACTATAAGATAATAAACTTGTGTTGGGTTAAGCCACCTAAATTTCTTAATTTGTTACAAAAACAGTAGAAACTTAATACATCTACCATATTTTTGATTTACTCTTTTAAACTCTGGCTATAAGGATGATATAGTTACGGAGGCTAGAAGAAAAAAAATGGCATATTGAACATCTTGATTATCTTATTTTCTTTGATTCAAACAGATTCCTTTAGGCCAGTCAACTAGCTACCTTAGAATACTTAAAGCATAGAATTTTAGAGTGGAGGAAACATATAGACTACTTAAGTCACATTTTTCATTTTATCATTGAGGAAGTTGAAATCCAGACAGGTAAATTCACTTTTCAAAAACCACAGAGGATCACCATAACTCAACAATTGGTGTTCTGAGGATTTAGATGTCCGATTGTTAGCATCTCTTAAGGAAAGAACAAAGACTAATGGACAATTCATTTGTATTCTACTTGAAAATTGTATTGTTTTCCTAATTTAGCCTAATAAATATATCTAAAAATTGTAAAGATTGAGTCAAATGGGAATTTTATTTTATTTTTTTAAAGATTTTATTTATTTATTCATGAGAAGCACAGAGAGAGAGATGAGAGAGAGAGATAGAGATAGAGAGAGAGAGGCAGAGTCACAGGCAGAGGGAGAAGCACGCTCCATGCAGGGAGCCCGACGTGGGACTCTATCCTGGATGTCCAGGATCACGCCCTGGGCTGAAGGTGGTGCTAAACTGCTGAGCCACTGCCTCCAAATGGGAATTTTAAATGAAAATATTAGATAAATTGTAAAACTGATGTCAGATTCTGTTTTTTTTTAATTTGTAAATGAAATTAATTTTCCTGTGGAAACAGACTGCCATATAACATTAGATCAATTTTTCTTGGAATTAGATGGACCTTTATTGATCTGATCATTACATTCCAATGAGTACAGCTGATACATTTTGGACTCTGAGGCTACTCCTCATTCTGCTCTAAAATAAATGTCATCTATTTCTTCACGTGATGATACTAATTTTCAATATTAAAGATGTGGAAAGTTAGTAAGGGATATTTGTCACAAGTATGCCTTCTTTTTTTATATCTTTATGTTAATAAAATATTTCTGTCATTTTCTGGTCAAATATTTTAATGCAGATAAAACTGTGAAAGGCCATAACTTGGTTGACACTCTGAATGCTTTGCATTGTGAATGACCACTTCTTTAATTTGCTAAAAATGCTATGAAAAGCCCCTACATTTAATCTTTCACTGGCACATTTGGATAAATTGAAAGGAGTGAGCCTGAAGGAAATGTCAACTTTAGATCAAACAAAAAAGGATATTCCAACTTATTGTTGACAGAATGTCTCTAAACCCATTTAAGAGAAACTGTGTCAGCTCTCTGCAAATGCCAAACCTAATACTGGTATTTCCTGACAAGTGAAGAGTAGGTCTCATGAAATTGTCAAGAACCAAACAAAATTCTATTTTTTGCAGTCCTCATCCTTCTCCTTCAAAGACTTTGTTTTTTATTTACATCTCTGTAAACTATCAGAAATATATATATATATATATATATATATATATATATATACACATATGTGTGTGTGAGAGATAATGACACTTAGCTTGTGATTCCAGCAATAATAGTGTGTGTGTGTGTGTAGCCATATTGCAGGATTCACAAGTCTACAAAGTCAAAGCACAAAATAATGAGAGAAATGCTTAGAATATATACGTTTGTTTGTGTTGCTTTATGAGTAATTGAAATTATGGTAAATTTTTCTTTTAAATAAATATCAGTGCCTGTGCCATTTGAATCAGGAAAACACATTCCTCAGTTACTTCTATATTTGATTGTGTGTAATGTGTTGTCGTACATTATGTGTGGTTAAGAGACACTAACATTAATGTTTTTGTGTAAGGTCTGGTTTTTAAATGCTGACCTAATTTTTTTATAAGATACTATTCAGGGCACATAAGATGTTTTGGACTGTAAAATTATACCAGAAGGCAGCCAACTTGACACCTATAAAAATAAAATAATATCATATTCTTACTAAATTAGTTTTATAAATTTAGTGTTATATGGCCAAGGCATAAAATGCTCTCTTATTATCCTTTAACAGAGCTAGCTAAATTATCTAATTTTTCCAGACCTAAAGGAATTAGTAATGATGAAATTGAGTAGCTATTTGTACAGGAAAATGTTCAACACACTTCCAGATCATTCAACAAGAATAACTAATTGTTTTATTGTTTTTAAGGCTAGTGCAGAGTCTCTAAACATAACAGTCTCCTGTAGACTAATCTAATAAAAGGAAATAGCATTCTTGCCTTGGGCTGATATGTTTAATGGTATGCCATAATAACTAATGAAGATAGAAAACTTTTAATCTATTTATTAGTTCCCTAAACATAATAAACTCATAAGAACTAGACTATAGATAGATTGGTAGTTTATTGATACAAGGAAATGATTGCTTATTTAAATCTTGATAAAATAATCTCAGGCTCATCACTTCTTGTCACGTGTCCATAATTTGCAGCAGTAAAAGAATACTCTTAATGAAACTTGACAAGATTGTAAACTTAGCAGTTTAGTCGATATGACATAGATGTTGAAATTCTAATTATTTCTAATTGGCAAAATAGAGTTTTTGAAAATGGCAGTTAATAGTTTCCAAAATTCTTAGATGAGTCATGAGGCTTTCATAAATGTTACAATTACATATATTAAATCCCTTTATTAGTAAAGCAAATCACTATACTACATTATTATTTAAATATTTTTGTTTAATGAGGTTTTTTTCCAACAAAGATTTCCTAAATGCTAAAATACTAAAATGATTTTTCTCCCTATGTGAATGTATTGTTTTCTATAACAAACAATTTTATAGAATTGTCATTCTTATAAGTAAACTTCATAGATTTGGAAAGAGTGATACTTCCCAAAGGTTCAAATTAAATCTTTCATTATAACTGTAATTATTTAAATTTTATTTTTCTTAGTCATGATTTCTTTTAGAAAACTGCATTTGTCTTAGAAAAGTATTTATTTTGTTTTTCTTAATCAGTAGCAAAATTTAATATTATTTAGTTATTAAGAGAGTAAGAATAGATGTGTAGGGGCACCTGGGTCACTCAGTGGTTGAGCATCTGCCTTTGGCTCAGGGCATGATCCTGGGTCCTGGGATCGAGTCCCACATCGGGGTCCCCCTCCAGGGAGCCTGCTTCTCCCTCTGCCTGTGTCTCTGCCTCTCTCTGTGTGTCTCTCATAAATAAATAAAGTGTTTTTTTAAAAAAGGAATAGATTGTAATGCAAGATAAAAATAATTGATTATCATGAACATGTAGTCATTCAAATATAGGACAAAAATCTACATAAATAGAAAATATAAGGGAAAATAGGACAGGACGTCATTATTGAGTATGTAGGTGAAAAAAAGGAAATTGGGATCCCTGGGTGGCGCAGCGGTTTGGCGCCTGCCTTTGGCCCAGGGCGCGATCCTGGAGACCCGGGATCGAATCCCACGTCGGGCTCCCGGTGCATGGAGCCTGCTTCTCCCTCTGCCTGTGTCTCTGCCTCTCTCTCTCTCTGTGTGTGTGACTATCATAAAAAAATTAAAAAAAAAAATTAAAAAAAAAAAAGGAAATTAACTTCTTTTCCAATTATCAACCAAAACCTGCTTTTTAAAATTTGCTATTTATATATTTATTTACTGTTTCACAAGTCTCTTCCCAAAATGTATGCTTCAAGTAGTTTAGAAGCTTTCTTTACATACTGACTAAACCAAATAGGACAAAGTATCAAAATAGTTTGATCCAAATGCCCGATTTGAGCTTCCAGAGTGCAAACTTCATATAAGTGAAGACTTCCATGAATTTGTCAAGATCATAGGTACACAGCAATGCACCTTTTTTTTTAACTTAATTGACAAATACAGTTTTAGAATTTGAGACAGTACAACTGGACTTTGATTGTACTGAACATTTTTATATTAATTACTTTAAAACAACAATGATGCTCTACTTTCAGAATTGTTAAAGCAGACATTCAGGGATCCCTGGGTGGCTCAGTGGTTTAGCACCTGCCTTCAGCCCAGGACATGACCCTGGAGTCACTGGATTGGGTCCCACGTCGGGCTCCCTGCAAGGAGCCCGCTTCTCCCTCTGCCTGTGTCTCTGTCTCTGTCTCTCTCTCTCTGTCTCTCTGTCTCTCATTAATGAAGAAATAAAATCTTTAAAAAAATAAATAAAGCAGACATTCTTCCATGAGCTTTGTGCCAAAGAAGAGCGCATTTCAGGCGCAAACAGCATTACTAGGTATACGCCAAGAGAGATCAAGGCCACTGCCTACAAGTGTTCTTGCCGGAACTTCACATGGTCTTCTACACCCATCTCCCAGCTCTTTCCTCTTCTGAATTAAAACCTGGCCAGTGTCTACCTTTTCCTTTGGGACTACACTTTTGGACATTGAGAACACATTCTTCAGCAGTCCTCTGAGTTTCTGCCTCCAATGGGCAACAGCTCATTTTATTGTGCTCCGCAGAAGAAGAAGTGCAGGTGCACACTCTTAGCTGTGTTCTCTACATTTTGATTCTGTCTTCACTACTTTCTAAGCCATGACAGATATTGCAAGGACCATACCGAATTTAATCACATCTCTCAACTGGCATGCCCAATAGAGATTTCTTAACCAGCTGCTTGTCACTAGCTGCTTGTCACTAGCCACCCTGTGGACCTGGGGCTGCTGCAGGGGCCGAAAGAGATTAACGTCTTAAGATGAAATTGAAATCTACTCGCTGGACATTTGATCTAGGCCCAGTCTGAACTTAAACATATGGGTTCTTTTCTCTGGGCAATCTTAATCTTCATGGGCATCCATAATAGAATAACATAAATTGGGTGGGTTTAACAGGAGAAATTATTTCCCATTGTTCTGGGGGCTGGGAAGTCTGAGGTCAAGATGCCAGCTGATTCCGTTCCTGACAAGGCCTCTGGCTTGCAGATGGCTCCCTTTTCACTGGACCTTCACTTGATGGAGAGACAACCACAGACTCTCCACTGTTTCTTCAGAGGCTCCCATCCCATCATGTGGGGCTCACCCTCCTTACCTAATCACCTCCAAAATGCTCTAGTTCCTAATACCATCACTTTGAGGGTTAAGGCCTCAAGATAGACATTTTGGAAAAAACACAGTTCAGTCCATAGCACCATCTTTAACCATTCAAAATATGCCAAGAAAAAAGTTATGCATGAATATAGTTGCATTTGATTTTGTATTTTTTCTTCACTATTTGATTTTTTCCCACTTTTTCTGCTTTTTCTGTCTTCTGAGTACATAGTTATGGGCATGAAACTTGATGTGAAAGATTAATAGTTTTCTCTTGTCAGTAAGTTTTCTATAATGCATTCTCTTCAGCTTATATGCAATATTTTGGCTATAATCTTTGTTTCAGGGAATTTAGTTCTTGTGTCTGAGTTTTACATTTGTCTGTGTGTATATGTATTTATGCATGTTTGTGTGGATTTGTTTGTGGGAAGGAGGAGGTTCTTTCTAATAGAAATAACTGAAGTTAAGTTTATAAAACTCAGATGAATCCATTTTTATCTATTAATTTCCATGAGATTGGTTTGAATATCTACTTTTACTACATATAAAAGATTCATTAGATAATCCACTAACCCATTTATCTGCAGAGAATAACTCTTTTCTCTCAGTAGGAAACATATAAAATTGGTTTCTCCATTTGAAAATGTTCTGTGCTTTTTTTAAATTAGCATTTCAAAAAAGTAATACATTATTAACCTTCTGTTTGAATGTAATATTTCCAAGTATTGTTATCTGTAGTGCTGCATTCTTCTTTTAAATTGAGTGACAAATTTCCCAACATTGAAACATTTTAATAAATAGCGCAGAATTCAAGTCAGAAAATAGCATTTGTTTCCCAAATACTTAATTATGACACGACTATGAAAAATACTTATAGAGTTTTAAATTGAGAGAATTACATCTCAGTTTTAATAAAATTTGTTACCTATCTTCTTTTTGAGACAAGACTATTTAAAGACAACTTTATTTATTTATTTGAGAAAGAGAGAGAGCACAATCAGGGAGAAGGGCAGAGGGGGAGGGAGAAGCAGACTCCCCACTGAGCAGGGAGCCTTGATGCAGGGTCTGATCCCAGGACCCCGAGATCATGACCTGAGCCCAAGGCAGATGCTTCACTGACTGAGCCTCCCACATGCCCTTTATTGCTATTTTAAACATACAAGTAATTTTTTTAGAATATTTCTTTGGAAAGGATTTAACTTTTGGATCTCAGCTTTACAATGTTATTTTAAACCTAATTAGCTAAAAATGTTCTCAACAATATAATCACAATTATTATAATGAGGGTGGTGTTATTGATGCATTTGTGTAAAGGATTTTCTGAATCTAAGAGAATAGTATAATACTATACAAGTGGGGTTTTTTTGCATATTTTATAACCATGGCTTATCATTAAGGTTTTAGCCATTTCAAACCCCTCAATTCTCCAATTAAACAATTGACTAAGACAATATTCGATTCTAAAGTCTAAGCATTGTGTTATATAGTCTTATTATCAACTTGCTTATACTGGGAATTATTTTCTATAATCTTCTTCTTGTATGTTTCTGGTTGACTAGAAAAGGGACATGTGCAAGATTTGACAGGTCTTGCACTGAAGGTTTTTCTGATCAGGCACAGTGATGGACAGATGCAGAAGTAACTGTCCTTGTCCTGACCTTGGCCTTGCTAACCAATAGCAACTCCACGCACCATGGACACAAACCACCAGCTCTAGTAAAAGCAGGCTGAATAAAGATGAAAGCACTTGCCAAATCTTTGCAAAACCAACTTTCCCTTTGGACAATTCAACAGTTTCTCTGTGATTATCACTTTCTTTAGCTACAAAATAAGGATATTAAAACTACCATTTAATTACCTGGGGACTCGATGAGAACCATTTGATAAGGCAACTTATATACTATTATCACAATAAAACACACATAATTAAATCCTCCAGTAGAATATGCTCCTAGGCATAATAAAGTCTTGCCTAAGTTGAGACTTTCTTTTTAATTCAAGTTTTCTGACTTGCATTATTTGCATTAGGTTTTCTTCATTATTGAAGCTTGTTCTCTGACTTGAGATATTTTGTCGGACTGACAACATAAGGCCTTATACCTGACATGCTTCCTACTATATTAGTCTCCAAAAGATAAAAGTGGAATGCAGCATTATTAATTTAAGGTGAGGTTTTGTTGGAGGACATGTGGACAAAGAAAGCCCACACATTGGTAATAATGATTGTTATAATATGATAATATAAAATAATAATTTTACGACAGTGATGTGTCCCTCTTAAGATATGTTGAAGCCCCTAACTCCTACTAGTTGTGTATGTGACCTTTTTTTAGAATGATGTTATTGTAGATGTAATCAAGTTAGAATGAAGTCATATTGCATGGGGGTGAGGCCCTGATCCAGTGACTGGTGTCTTTATATGAGAAAGATGAGGGATATTGACACACGGAGACATAGGTTGCCACCAGCCAGGGAGGGGGCTGGGGGGAGCTTGTTATCAGGACCTCTGGCAGCCACCAGAAACTAGGAAGAGGCAAGGAAGGACTCCTCCATGGAGTCTTTGGAGGGAGCATCACCCTGCTGACACCTTGATTTCAGACTTTTGGCTTCCAGAACTATTAGAGAATTAATTGCTGTTGTTTTTAGATACCAGATTTCTGGTAATTTTTTACCATGACCTTAGGAAACTAATACAGCCAGTTTTTGCAAAGAGCGCTCATTAAAGCATGAGATCAGCAGGATTTTAATATATTATTTCAGAGGAAAAAAAGATCTTGTAATCACACAAGTTTTCCATAGCCTGAGTTTTATTTATAAAATTGATTGGATTTAATTTTGCAATATAGTACATGTGTATGTAAATTGTTAAATTTATGTAGAATTTTCTTTCTTTTTTTATGTAGAATTTTCAAAGCCATTTGGAAAAGGAAGACAACTATAACATAGTATTTCCTATAATTAGGTATCTTTTAAATGATAAACTTCGGAACACACTACTATAAGCCAATCTGAATTCTCAACAGAAATTACATGAAAAAAGATTTCAACTTAATCAAGTAAGACTTATTCCAGAATTGCAAAAATCTTCTAGAAAATTGGGCAATATATTACTGATATAAATTAAATACTTGAGTAAAGTAAGTATCAACATCATAATCATAAATAGTAATGAAATTTTGCAAAATACATTGCAGGTTGCTGTCCATAAATTCAGGAATAAGTGAATACTAATGGTAAAACACAAGGACTATTTCAGTAAGATCAGAAATAAACAAACTTCTTATGAATAATTTTACACCTTGCTAAATATTGATTTGAAAACTCTATTTTATCACCAAAAACGTATTAAAGAGCCATAATTATTTAAAATGAGGAGGTGAAGCCACATTGTGGGCAGGGAGTGCTGTCTCACCGGTTGAAAAATAATAAAATGGCATGTAGTCATTAAGATATTTGATACATTTAATGATGTATTCAATTTATTTTTATATGATAAATTAAAAAGGATACAAGTGTTTGTAGTATGTAAGCAAATATGAAATATAGTATATGAAATGCAAGTTTTATATTAACAATATCTTAGGTGGAAAACTAGAAAAAAATCCCAAATATTTAATATTAATCTTTTTTATTGTTGAGTAGTGGTGATTTTAATTTTCTTCATTGTACTGTTAATATTTTTCAAATTCTTTACTTGGAATATGCACTAATTCTACATGTATGATTTATAAGAAATGACAAAAAAATCCCCAAATGTAGAAATTATTATTTTTCCATTTAAATGACACATATAAATGGAAATTATTTTCATTCAATCAAAACGAAGGATAACAGTTTTGTCTCATGCGAGCCCTTGGACTCTCCTTTTCTCCTTCCCTTTCTTCCTCTGCTTTTTGACCCTCTTCCTCCTCCTCTTGCTTTGTCTTTTTCCTTAAGAAATATTAATATGGAAAAAGATTTTCATGTGACTATTCTTTGAGTAATGTCAGTTATTCACATTGTCATTCAAATGTAGATTTTTAGATATTATTAAATTAATCCTCCAGTGCACTATGGAGAGATTCAGCTGGTTAGTTGCATCTGAGCTATTCAAGGGACAAGATGAAATTCTGCATAAAGCCTTATGGGAGGCTCTCTTTCCAGTTTCATTCAACTTTCGCCTCTCTTTTCAGCTGTTTTCAGGATCTGGAAGAGAGGGAGGAAATGGCTGGGTATGTTCAGGCTTACAAGCGAATCTGGGCTCTGATGGCCACTGGGAGGTGACTGAGCCTGGCTCTCCCGCCTGGCAGTAATGGTCGAGGCTGTGGCTGAGGAGAGGCATCCTTGGGACTCATGGGCTGGGGAGGCAGCACTTCTGTGTAACCAGAATGACCATTCAGGAAGAGAGAAGTTTCACAAACACTGTAGAGCACATTTGTGCACCTCAGAAATGATGTTTAAATTCATGCAGGGAACTGCTTTAGGTTTTGCTTCTCCCCTGGGATGGTCATTGAATGGGATAAAGGAATTTTCATGGCCACATACATGCTGCAATGATGTACTTGAGACCTGTGATCAAGTGGACAGATACAGGAGCAGCTGATCAAGACCTGAATGGGTTCTACTATTTAAACTTGGAGTACAGAAATGCTTATGCCTCCACAGGTGGACTTCTTTGACTTTCTAGATCCAAAACAATCACAAATGCTCCTAGTCATGATACAAATAAGTTTCATTTTATTAACTTGTTGAGGCCTAGAGAGCTAAAAAGAGAAGTGGCAAAAGAAAGGTGGAATAAACCTAAAGAAAGCAGAAGTTACAAATTAATAAAGATAAAAACTCACATAAATGGTAAATAAAAGGAAAAAAAAACAGAAGACATATACTATAAATCCAAAAGTTCTTAGAAAAAAAAAAACCAATAGGATAGTGCGATATTAATTAGCCTTGTCAGATACTTGGATTAGAAATGAAAAAAGGTTGATGCTAATTAGAGAAAATTTTTAAATTGCAAGAGATCCATTTGTACAAATTTGATACATTTGTAGAGATTTTCTAAATTTGAAAATCTAGAGCAAAGCATTTTTTTCTAGGAAAATGAAGCTTCCCCAAATGGAATATTGTAAGAAAAATAAGTATTCAGATTAACTGTGATACAAGAAATAGACAAAATTGTTAAATGCCAAATAACTCATCACCAGGAAAGGACCAGACTCAAATTGTTTTTTTTTTTTTTTTAAAGATTAGATAATGCCAGTGCTACTTAACCATTCCAAACACAAATGACAATTTCCATTTTAAAATTCAGTTATCCAAAACTGATAAAGATTACACAAAAATATAAAACTACTGCCAAGTTTCACTCATGAATATTGATGTAAATTAGCAAATAGGATGATATTAGCAATAAAAAATCAAACCAGCAACACATTAAAAAATAATAAACCATGAAAAAAATCACATTTATTTCATGAATGCCATGGTGGTTCAATATTAAAAAATACATTCACGTAATCCACTTATTAGGAGAGCTAAGGCAAAAAATCTTGTAATTATCTCCTTAGATGACAAAAGGTATTTGACAGACTTTAACATCCACTTGTGTTAAATGTACTCAGTGAAACAGAAATTGATAAATCACATTTGTAACATAATTTATTTTCCTCTGCCAAAAAATCAGTTTTGAGGAACAACACAAGAAGGGCCACTCTTTCTACTTCTATTTAACTTTGTGTTGGGTATATGAGCAAATTCAATTGGACAGGAGAAAGCCACTAGTTATAAGATATGGAAAGAAAAAAGTACAACTATATCTTTTTTGCAGATCATGTAATTTTTATTTTTAGAAAGATGAAGATAATGTATGGAAATGGTACTGAACACAAAATAATTTAACCATCTGGAAGCTTATGAAATACAATACAATCCCAACACAATACAGCCACCTCCACCGTCCCCACCCAAAATTAGATAAGGGAATTAACATGTTGATTTGGAAGAAAAACAAAAGAAGACTGGAAAAAGGTTAATCCTATCAGTAATAGAATTAGACATAAATATTTTATAATGAAAACCAATTTTTGTTGCTTGCAGTTATTAAACCAATTAGAATAAAATGTTTAAAAATGAAGAAAAAATACATTGGAAATATAGTTCCTAACATATTTCATAGTAGTGGGAAAAGATGAGTTTTTGAATAAATGGTACAGAAATAACTGAATATCTATGAGCAAAAAGGCAAATTCTTTTCTGCTTTAATTGGGCTCCTTCTTAGTCTTGGAGCTTTTCGTCCTCATGCCTTTTGTTTGATTTGCCTTTTTTCTGTGTACCCAGTACCCAGCTCTGCTACAAAATCCCAATTTTATTAAATCAGTTGTCTTAGTGTATTGCTTCTCTCAGTTGGGGATGTTACTATGAGAGAAAGTAGGCCCAAGTACACCTTGTCTTTCTCAGACGTTTAATGTTTGCATACCCTAAAATAACATGCTTTATTAACAAAGAACTTTGGGCTTAAATGAAGTGTCTCAGTTTCTGGATACTGTCTTCATGAGCCACGCTCTTTAATTTTACATTATGTTTTATTTAAACAGACCTGGTTGTCTTTGGTTGAAGAAACAAGAATATTTGGGACTTGTAAAATTTTGAATATAATTACACATTTTTTTTTAATGTTTTAGATATTTTCTCCTACCGCCGAGGGCCCCAGGAAGCACAGACTCCTTTATTCATTAACAGATCTTACACATCTATTGGATTATTTCAGTTGAAAAGAAGCCTCCTCTCTCAAGGCCAGCATTTCCCAATGTTCGCTTCCCTCCATTCTGCATCCGAGATTCAATTTGTTCCGCAGGCAGTTATCTGTATGGTTCTCAAACCAGAGGGGGCATCATTATGTTGCATTGAGTGAGACCTTAACTATGTTCAAGAAAGTAATCGAACCCAGTGTTATTAAAATAAAATACAAAAGGGGCTTCAAAATTCCTCTCCTGAACTCAATATAACAAGCTTAATAGATGATGCAAAAAGTACTTGTAATGCAGCAGCCCAGAGGGTCTTGTTTACTAGTAATTAAATTTCATGAAAAGACTATTACCTCGTAAATTATAACACTACACCAAAATTGAGTGTTTTTGCTTTATTCTAACTCTGTGTCCTTTTGTTTAAAATATTTACAACAACATACTTGTCAGCAATTTTATGAAGACGTAGTAATGCTGCAGAAACTAAAATATACCAACCCTGAATAGAGTGAATTCTGTTAAATAACAGTAACACACACGTTCTAAAAACATACTCACACAGAACCTTGTCTCGCCATCAGTGACACTAGGAAGAAAGTAAAGTAACAAAAGAAATGATCAGTCATAGAGAGGAAATGAATTTTAAATAGTCATGTGTCATCCTGAAAAGTTTATCTTTAAAAGATAGAATGTTATGGTAAATAACTTTGTAGAAATCAACACATTAATGACTCAAAACCAACACTGCTGAATAACAAAAATCCAAGTGAGTAAGTTTGAAGATCTAATCGGCTTTATTCAATGATTTATATATTGGGCATCATCCCGTCTAGCAAATAGGAACTCTGAATAGCAGTACAAAATGGAAGGTTTAAAAACCTGAAAAAAAAAAAAGACAGAGTGGACGAGGAAGTCATAAATGAGAAGAAGGATTATTTCAGGCAAGGTGACCTTCCTCTGAGGGATGTAAGGATCTATCAGGCATATTACTCCAGGGGGGCTGACCAGGAATTGCAGACTGACCAGTTAAGATTATATTCCTGGGAAAGGTGGGATTTGTAATTAGATCAGGTCTGGTGACATGGACTTAGCACCGGGAACTCTCTTTTGGGCATGTTTTTTTTTTTAAATAACATTCATATGCTAACTTTGACCTCTATGTAAACTTTGTGTCATTTTAAAAAAATAAGAAACCACACTCCAAAATGTTAGTACTAATTCCCTTGTTTCATTGGGTTACATGTAAAATTTTGACAACTTCAATGTCAAAGTCTTTTTTTTTTTTTCTTTAGCATCGTGTATCAATTCTAAACTTTGTCCAAGACTAAATACAACTCCCATCAGAAAACTCGTTTTGACAAAACCACCATCAGCACCCCTGGAATCTCACTTTTGGGTGTTCTCTTTTCTAATCTCTAATGAAAACTTGTGATATGTTTTCATTTTTTATGTATATTCTTATTATCCTGATCTCCAAGGTGTGTTTCAATAACTCTCTCACAATATTTGATATGACAATTAGAGATCAGGGAATATCAGAAACTGGGACAGTGCTCTCAAACACTAATTGACCTAACAATAAATACAAAATAAATATAAGAATGTAATATAAGTAACAAAAAAAAGGCAAAAAAAAAAAAAAGCATTCCTCTTAAGTGCATGTGAACTATGTACCCAGATACTTCTAAATTATATCCTAAATTTAAAAAGTATTGGACAGGAGAAGTTAGAATGTCACCTTTCTTAACAGAATGAGACAGTGCATACATGGTCTGTAAGGAGAAGAACTTGCCGTAATTAGAGTGGGAGGTGGAAATCAAGTTACAAGGAGATGCTACTTCACACCTATTAAAATTATTGTCATTAAAAAACCTGAAAACCCAAAATTGTGATTGGAATAGGAATTAATTTGCACGCTTCTAGCTTCCTGCTGAGTGTATAAAGTGGTAATAGCATTTTGGAGAATAACTGGGCATTTATTATAAATGTGCGTCTCCCTTGTGACTTAGCAATGCTGCTCCTACTTATTTACCTCCCAGAAATGATTACATGGGTCCATTAAAAAGCTAGTAAAAGAATATTTACAGGAGCTTTATTCATAATACTAAAAAAAACTTGAAATAAAATATCAATAGAATAAACGTTTTAGCATAGTCATACATTGAGCACCACTCAACTCTAGTGCTGCAAAATTGATGCATACAGCCAGAATAAATCTCAAAAACATTTCACTGCATAGTTGAAGAGACAGGAAGGAATGCACACGGCATAACTCCATGTATATGGAATCTATGTTTATCTATCTATTATCTATCTATCTATTTATCATCTATCTATCATCTATCATCATCTATTTATTTGTTGGAATCTTAGTTTAAAGAAATAGGAATATTTTTTACTTCATGGGGGATATGGATTGGCTAGAAAGAGACAAGAAAGAATTTGTTGAGTTCATAAGAATATTTTACCATGAAAAGGATATGGGGATATGTGGAAGTATACATGTGTTCATAACTGTAAAATTGTACATTGAAGATTTATTTTTCTTCCATGTAATATTTCCCTCAATTAAAAAATGATTAAAAAAAAGGCTTGGGGGAGAAGAGAGCCAGTCCTGCAGAAAATTATGAAGTCAACAACACATGAAAAATGCCATATTGTTTGACTTTCTCTCTTTACTGAAATTCTATGAAACTGGTCCCATGTAGTAAAATTATAAAATGTAAGGTGTGCTTTCCTTTTTCTCAACTTTCAATATAAATGCATTTGTATTCTAAAATTATCTAAGAACAAGAAATGGGTTAAGTGTTACGAAGATGAAAAGAATAGGTCTCACTAATCACTATAGCAAATATCTGGATGCCATTGATGGTAATGAAGCCAACACTTCTCACATTAAGATTCATATCTCTCTCATATTCATGAAGCATCTGGTCTAAAAGTTTTATGACCTACGTGTGGCTTAGAATTAAATTTTCTTTAGGAAATTTTTCCTAATAAAATTAATTTAAAAATATTAATTCATCCCAAGTCAATAACTTTGTAACTATTACCAATGTGTTTCCAACCTGTAAAATGGATGGACTCCCTATATTACAAACCAGAGCCTATTGTATCTTTATTTTTTTCCCACTTAGATAAATATGTGATGAAAGCAGGTGGCACAATCAATCTACTTACCGGCATTTGGCACACTAGGTAAGAGATGAGAACTTTTGAGGGCTTTTGAAAGTAGGGGGCAATTTTCATTCTGGCACTTCGGGAATTAACCATGTGACTCCCATTAATTTTAACGGGAGGAGTGTGGATAATCCATGAACCATTAATGTATCCTGGAAAGGTTCACAATGGAGCAGCACAAAGTTGCACAGCACAGGTGTTTAATTGGTGATGGATATAATATCAGAGCTAAATGTGTTAAGACCAAAGAATAAAAAATCAATTACTTGCAAAGATAGTAAGGTCTGGAAAATAAAATGGTCGTGTTAAATGTGGCACAGATTTGAAATCTGTTACTAACGGAACCAGAGGTGACTATCAAGTGAAGCTAATCTGCATATCACTTGGTGGATTTGGGTCTGGATATGTTTCCTTTTTGCCTAGCAGTGACTCCAAAAAACATTCTTTAAAAATCTATTTTCAGAAAAAAAAATCTATTTTCAGCATTTTGCCATATGTGTAATTTAATTTACATAATAATTAATTTTCACTTCAATAAATTTTATAGAGCCAAAAAAACAAAAACACAACAAATTAAAAAAAAAAAAACCCTCCCAAATTTCAATTTTGGATATTGGGCCTCAAAACTTCCATCACTATTATCAACAATAAAATATTCCCCAATACACATAGAAACATTCTTCAGGACTAAAATTACTTTTTATGGTGAATAAAATTTCTTTCTATGGTGCTCAATGAATGAGGTAGCAGGGCCAGGAATATTTGATATTGATACTTGATATGCTGGGCTCAGAAACCAGAGCTGCCAGACATTTATTAGGTTATCTTTCATTAGTCATATTTGTCCAATGATCTTTCTCTCTTTTATAGTCAAAGGAATTCAGATATCAGCCGGTCATGTGAAAAAACTTCCTAACTATGCCAGATAGAAACTTTTACTTAGTTGTGATTTTACAGCAGTGATAAGGTACATTACAGTGAATTTACCAATTTTTTAAAAGATTTTATTTATTTATTCATGAGAAACACAGAGAGAGGCAGAGACACAGGCAGAGGGAGAAGCAGGCTCCCTGCAGGGAACCCTATGTGGGGCTCAATCCCAGGACCCTGGGGTCACGCCTTGAGCCAAAGGCAGGCTCTCAACCACTGAGCCACCCAGGCGTCCTGAATTTACTAATTCTGAATTTGTTGCCTACACTGTAATGTGATGAATGGGGGAGAAACTTTTCAATTAAAGTAAATCTGACACACAACATTACAGTAGTTTTTGGTGCACAACACAGTGATTTAAGGAGACTCTGTGCTACGTTATGCTCAACTCAAGTGTTGCAACAGTCTGTCACCATACAACAGTCATGACAACCTTGACTCTATTCCCTTTGCTGCACCTTTTATCCATGTGACTTACACATTCCATAACTGGGATCCTGTATCTCACACTCTGCTTCTCCCGTTTTGCATGCTCCCCACATCCTTCCCATTGGCAGCTATCAGTTTCATCTCTATATTTATAGATCTGGTTTTGCCTTTTTTATTTGTTTAGTTTTTTAGATTCCACATATAAATGAAATCACATGTTATTTTATCTTTCTCAGTCTGACTCATTTCACTTAGCACAATACCCTCTATGTCTGTCCATGTTATCAAAATGGCAAGATCTCAGTTTTTTATGAATATCATTTTATATATATATGTATATATATATATGTATATATATATAAATACTCATTGATCTACTGATGGACACTTAGGTTGCTTCCATATCTTGGCTTTTGTAAATAATGCTGCAGTGAACATAGGGGTGTATCTTTTTGAATTGGTGTTTTCATTTTCTTTGGGTAAATGCATCATACATCCTTGCCATTACTTCTTATTTACTTTGATTCTAGCCATTCTGATAGGTGTAAGGTCGTATCTCATTACGGTTTTATTTGCATTTTCCTGATGTTTAGTGATGCTGAACATCTTTTCATGTAACTGTTGGCCATCTATATGTCTTCTTTGGAACAATGTCTATTCAGGTCCTCAGCCAATTTTTAAACAAATTATTTTGGCTATTTTGGTGTTGAAGTGTATAGAATTTTTTACATTTTGGATATTAACTTTTTATTTGATATATCACTTATAAATATCTTTTTCCATTTAATAGCTACCTTTTTGTCTCATTGATGAACAAAGTGGGTTTAGGGAGAACATTATAAAGGCCAAATATGAAAAATCTACAACTAACATCATACTCCATGGTGAAAAACAGAACTTTTCCCCTAAGATCAGGATCATAATACTAGAAGTCCTAAACAGAACAATAAGGTGAGAAAAGGAAATAAAAGTCATCTAAATTGGTAAGGAGGAAGTTAAAACTGTCACTATTTGCAAATGACATGATACTAATAAAACCCTAAATACTTCACTAAAAAAACGAATAAAATCAATGAATTCAGTAAAGCTGTAGAATATAAAATTAATATACAAAAAATGGCAGAGTTTCTATACACTATAGTATTTATATGCTATAAAGTAGCAGAATGAAAAATTAAGGAAATAATTTCATCTCAGAATGTTTAAGATGCACATATTATCACCCTCTTTGATCATAAAATAAAAGCTCATATAGAATATTTTCTTCTATTGCATGACCTTTAAGTAAGTTTTTAAAATCATGTTTGCATCACTACAGAGACTATTTAACCACACAAGGCATAGCCATAAAATTTTGGTACAATTGTACCAAAAATAATAAAATCCCTAAAAACAAACTTAACCAGGGAAGTGAAAGACTCATACTCTGAAAACTATAAAACATTGCTGAAAGACATTGAAGATGAAAATATACAGTATATGGAAAGATACTCCACGTGTATGGATTAAAAGAATTAATATTGTTAAAATGTCCACACTACTCAAAGTACTCTATAGATTCAGTGCAATTCCTAACAAAATACCAACAGCATTTTTCACAGAAATAGAACAATCTTAAAATTCTTGTCGAACCACAAGAGACCCTGTCGAACATAGCAATCTTGAGAAAAAAAGAAGAAAGATGCAAGTCACAATCCCAGATTTCAAGAATTACTACAAACCTGGAGTATTCAAAATAATATGGTACTGGCATAAAAATGGACACAGAGATCAGTAGAACAGAATAGAGAGCCGAGAAATAAACCCGCAATTATATCATCAATTAATCTGTTATAAAGGAGACAGGAACACGCAATGGGGGAAATACATACAATCTCTTCAATAAGTGATTTTGGGATAATAGGACAGTTGCAAACAAAACAATGAACCTGAACCATCGTCTAACAGTACACACCAAAATAAACTCAAAACAGAGTAAGGCCCTAAATGTGAGACCTAAAAACATAAAAATCCTAGAAGAGGGCACATCTAGTAATTTCTCTGGCATTGGCCATAGCAACATTTTTCTACATATGTTGCCTAAGAAAAGGGCAACAAAAGTAAAAATAAACTATTGGAACTACCTCAAATTGAAAAACCTTTGTTCAGCATGGAAACACTCTGCAGAATTTAAATGTGACTGCTTTATTTCCCTCATTTGTCTAAGTAGTCATAGTCATATATGACTTAATAACAAGAAAACAATAATAATCATTTAAAAAAATTTTGGATATATACAATATGTTTTGGGAATGTGGGATTTGATTTCCTGGAGCAAAGCTAATCTGATCAATTCATTCAAATATTTGTTTTTTCACTTTGAAAGTTTTTTATGGCTACTATGCCTTACGTGATCAAATAGTCTCTGTAGTGATGCAAACATGATTTTAAAATACTCACTTAAAGGTCATGCAATAGAAGAAAATATTCTATATGAGCTTTTATTTTATGAGCAAAGAGGGTGATAATATGTTTATTTTAAACAGTCTGAGAGATAGAAGATAAACAGTATTTGGCATGTGAGTGCTCAGTAACTACCAGGTCCTCTTCTCTTTGTCACACTTTCTAGACCGTTATGTAACAATCCCCTGGGAAGACTATAAACATCCGCATTGGGGTTTATATCCCAAATCCAAAGATTCTGATTCAGTGGGTCTGAAGTGGGAGCTGGGAAACTATAAGGTTAATACGTACCTCCCAATATTACCCCGATGCAGGTAGTCTCTGGAGCACAATTTTAAAAATGTTGCCCTGGGATGGGGATGCTGCTTTTATTTGGAAGCAAAATAAAAATCCATTTTAGTATGGATCCTAATCGAGTTGAGAGAAGTCCAATAGTCTCGAAGGCAGAAAGAAAAATAGACCTCGTAAAAGATCTATTTAAAATCTACTTCTATAGCCAAGGCTATGCTCATTTTTCATTAATACAAACAGTATTTCACATCCTTCTTGTAGTCACCAATTCTGCAATTAATTAGAGACAATCACTTTATATCAGTTTGATAATCTCTTGTCTTTTGCTTATATTTTAGTATCGTGTCATGATTATAGCGACATAGTTAATTTCTATTCAAATGAAAACCAAATTATGTTTTATGATTTTTCTGGCGTAAACTGAGGACCTATAATTTTGTTTCTAAATATATGCTTAAGTGGAACTGTAATACCTGTGCTTCTATCAATGCCTTTTCAAGTAAAAATATTATATCACAGTGGTGTTCTTTGTTAAAGATTACTAATAAATTTTGTATGAATCAAATGCAAGTAAGTTGTGCGCAACTAGGGTTGTTCACATACACACACAGTCACACCCTACAAATATACACACATTGAAGGAGAATTTTTAAATTATCCAAAATATATTTCATGAAAAGTATTTCCCTAGATTTTTAGCATTTATAAAAGTATAAAATTCTCATTTTCCTTTTCTCCCCAATGTCTATTTTATATGCTTCTTTTTGAATGAACAAATTTATTAGGAAATTACGAGTCATAAAATGTTTGTGGTATCTTAACTTTCATTTTAATTAGCATATCCAAGATAAAAATTTCACTATGGAGTATATGGTCTCTCAATAGAAAGGCAAACAAATAAACTGATGTTTATGTAAAATGTTACTTGACTTTTTTTTAATAAACTGAACAATCTGACTATAGAAAATTTAACTTATCTTCACGTTTTAGAATATTTTAACACCGGTACAAATTCAAATTTCTTGGGAACTCTTAACACTCAAGTTCAGCTTCAATTTCAAGAAGAATTTTATAGATAACTAACATGTACCCAGGTTGGAATAGTATTAAAAGTAGTTATACTAAATGAAAATGAGGGGGGTTTAAATTATCTTGCTACTTTGACATGAGAAATGAGGAAGTTTTACATTTTACCAAGAAAAAGAAAACTCAGATTCTTTTAAACAAAAATAAAATGAAAATCATTTTTGTCTATGTGTAACAAAATGTAGGACTTGTTTGCTATTATTTATGTTATCATTACATACTTAAATTTTCATGTTTTGATATAGACTTGATTGATCCATATTTCTGTAGAGCACAGGGATTTACTCCCTACCCGTTCCCACTTTCTATACAAATCCTCCGATACATGATGACTTGCCTTGGCACAGGACTTCTAAAAATGGCTGAATTCAAGGATCTTGGCAAATCTTGTTCACTGAAGCATCCATAAAAATGTACAGAAATGATCAAAACAACCATTTAAAGTTTCTGAAAATTTGCCAAAGGTCATGTATTAAATAAATAAGAATTTACACCCAATTATCTATTCATATTGATAAGGACAATGGGGGTCAGTGATTTTAGGGCCTGATGCTCCCCTCCTCTCTGTGTTGCTGGAGCTCTACACTGGTGCTCTCCTGGCTCCAGGCACCATGTCTCCCACCCTGCTCCCCATGGCTCCAGGCCCCATGTCGTAGCATCCTCTCCAGGCTGGACATGGTTGACCACAAAGACTGGTATCTGTCACCTAAGGGAACCGACTTCATAGAGGAGAGTGAGGAAGCCTGCAAGTACAGGGGTGTTGTTGAAAACAAGGGAGAGCAGGGTGGTAAGACTCCTGGGAAGGCCAACTTCTCTTGGATATCAGCAAAGGCACACAAAATGGCAGTTCTATCAGAAACTCAACAGAGATCTGAAGAGGGAGACAGCTAAAGAGCAAACCTTCATAATCCCACTCATGTCTAGTAGCCCAGGGTGGTGCTTGCAGGCATAAGGTGATTCCTGTTGAGGAGCAAAGTGGCATGCATGCAAGCTGCTAATCCCTGGCTGAACCTGCAGCCAATTTAAGAACTCCCCCAACTCGACTGAAATGAAATCCACCGCTTATTAAAACAGCTTTGAATTATTTAAGGAGCAGTGAGTTACTTTTTATTTTTTTTTCTGTGTGATTTACTTTTTTTGATGGAAAAGTTAAGGAGAAAGAGTGTATCACATTTGAAGTTCACATTTTGTGTTGCTGATAACAATTTCTCAGAATCAGGAGACATTACTTGAACACCAGGCTCTTTTGTGAATGGGGACCAGACCGTCTTGGAAGTCACCAGGGTCTGAGACAAGACCCACAACTTCTGGAAGCAATTAGATCTCACCACTCAAGGATCTTTCAATTTCTACCATGACGGGAGAATAAAGTTCTGCTCTTTCTGTTCCTTTGCATTTCACAAAAGTCCAACTTCCATGATTCCCTGATGCCTTTCACATAGTAGTATGGATACAAAAGCCTGGATGGGTTATTTCCCCTTTTGTTCTTCCAACATGACTCTGAAAAAGACGGTCTTGAATAAAGTTCACACCATTGATCTAATTTGACTAATTTTTTTCCCTTCAGGTGACCTTTTTTTTTTTTTTTTAGTTTTTAAAATTATTATTTTTTAACATTTAAAAAATATTTATTCATGAGACACAGAGAGGCAGAGACACAGGCAGAGGGAGAAGCAGGCTCCTTACAGGGAGCCCATGTGGGAATCGATCCCAGGACCCCTGGATCACGCCCTGAGCTAGAAGGCAGATGCTCAAACTCTGAGCCACCTAGGTGTCCCTAATTTTTAAAATTCTAAATTCCAATATAGTTAACATACAGTGTTATATTAGCCTCGGGTGTACAATATAATGCTTCAACACTTGTATACATTACTCAGAGCTCATCGAGATAAATGTACTATTAATTCCCTTCACCTGTTTCACCGCCCCCCCCCCCACCTCCCCTCTGACAATCATCAGTTTGTTCTTTATAGCCAAGAGTCTGTCTTGGGGGATCCCTGGGTGGCGCAGCGGTCGGGCGCCTGCCTTTGGCTCAGGGTGCGATCCTGGAGACCCGGGATAGAATCCCACGTCGGGCTCCCGGTGCATGGAGTCTGCTTCTGTCTCTGCCTCTTCTCTCTCTCTCTCTCTCTCTCTCTCTTTCTCTCTCTGTGTGTGACTATCGAAAATAAATAAAAATTAAAAAGAAAAAGTCTGTTTCTATGATTTGTCTCATTTTTGTTTTGTTTATTTCTTAAATTCCACATATGAGTGAAATCATATGGTATTTGTCTTCCTTTGACTCATTTCACTTAGTATCACACTCTAGATCCATCTATGTTGTTGCAAATAGCAAGATATTATTCTATTTTATGACTGAATGGTATAAACATATATATATACACATATATATATGTATATGTATATATGTTTATATATATATGTTTATATATATATGTGTATATATATATATATACACACACTAGTGTATACATCCGCTCTCAAACCAGTCAAATCTGGTTAAAAGCATGGACTGTGTCACACACCCAGTGATCCATCCAAAACCAAGGACTGCAGCCTAAATTCCAAATGCCAGAGACTGAAATCTTCAGCCTTGCCTAGGGGAACACCTCGATCTTTGAACCTTTATTGTGTTGTTTTGTACAGGGCATTCTCCGAACGAATTTGTTGTGGTTATAAAACAATTAGAAAAACAGCTCACATTTGTATTTATTTTCTATTCCATACCTCTGCCCCATGTTTTTTCTCCTCAAAATCCATTCCTTTCCAAATAAATCTGTTGGAGAAGTGAAAAAAAAATACACTCTCTTTTAAAGTACACGTTCACTGAAAACCATGAACAGTGTTTATTCATTAACACATTTTTCATAATAGATTATATATATATATATATATATATATATATATATATATATATATCTCACAACTCCTTTATCCATTCACCTACTAATGGACCCTTGGGTGGCTTCCATAATTTGCAGATCATACATAATGCTGCAATAAACATAGGGGTGCGTGTATCTTTTTGAATTAGTGTTTTCATATTACATATTTTTGTGATAAGTAACCAGTAGTGGAATTACTGGACCATGTGATAGATCTATTTTTAATATTTTGAGGACCCTCCCCATAATGTTCTCCAGAGTGGCTGCACCAGTTTGCATTCCCGCCAACAGCGTACGAGGGTTCCTTTTTCCTAACATCCTCACCAACATCTGTTGTTTCTTTTGTTTTCGATTTTAGCCATTCCGACAGGTGTGAGGTGGCATCTCATTGTAGTTTTGGTCTGCATCTCCCTGATGAGGAGCGATGTTGAGCATCTTTTCATGTGTCTGTTGGCCATCTGGATACCTTGTTTGGAGAAATATCTGTTTATGTCTTCTGCCCATTTTTTAACTGGATTATTTGGGGTTTATTTTTGCTTTTGTTTTTGTTTCTGTTTGTTTTTTGGGTTGTGTAAGTTCTTCACATATTTAACTTACTGATTCTTTATCAGATATATTATTTTGCAAATATCCTCTCCCATTCCATAGGTTGCTTTTTAGTTTTGTTGTTTCCTTTGCCGTGCAGGTTTTTTTTTATTTTAATGTCATTCCAGTAGTTTATTTTTGCTTTCATTTTCCTTGCCTCAAGAAACATATCCAGAAAAATGTTGTCTTGGTTGATGTCAGAGAAGTTAGTGCCTATGTTATCTTCCAGGATTTCTATGGTTTCAGGTCTCACGTTTATAGTCTTACTCCATTTTGGGTTTTGTGTGTGTGTGTGTGTGTACCGTGTAAGAAAGTGGTCCAGTTTCATTCCTTTGCATGCTGCTGTCTAGTTTTCCTAAGACCATTTGTGGAAGAGACTGTCTTTTACCCATTGCATATTCTTGCCGCCTTTGTTGAAGACTAACCATATAATCATGGGTTCATTTCTGTGCTATTTTGCTCTATTGATCTATGTGTGTATTTTTTTTTGCCAGTACCATACCGTTTTGATTACCATAGCTTTGTAGTATATTTTGAAATTTGGGATTGTAATTTCTACAATATTGTTCTTTTTCAAGAATATTTTGGTTCTTTCAGGTCTTTTGTAATTCCACACAGATGCTAGGACTATTTGTTCTAGCTCTGTGAAAAATGCTGTTGGGATTGCATTAAGTCTATAGATTGCTTTGGGTAGTATAGACATTTTAATAATTGGTTCTAATGCATGAGCAGAGCAGTTCTTCATTTGTGTCATTTTCACCTTCTTTCATCAATGTTTATAATTTCCAGAATACAGGTCTTTCACCAACTTCATTAACTTTATTCATAGGCATTTTATTACTTTGGTGCAATTATAAGTGTAATTATAATTACACTTGTAATTGCAATTATAACAATTATAATTGTTTCTTAGTTATTTTCTGTTATTTCGTTATGAGAAATGCAATGGTTTTATGTGCTTTGATTTTGTATCCTGCAGCCTTACTGAATTCATTTATTGGCTCAAATAAGGTGTTTTTCTTTTGTTTTGTTTTTTGTGGAGTCTTTAGGGTTTTCTATAGTATTATGTCATCTGCAGATATAAAAAGTTTTACTTCTTCCTTACAAACTTGAATGACTTTTATCTCTTTTTTGTCTGAATCTGTCTTCCTTCCTTCCTTCCTTCCTTCCTTCCTTCCTTCCTTCCTTCCTTCCTTCCTTCTTTCCTTCCTTCCTTTTTCTGCTGCAACTAGGGCTTCCAGTACTATGCTGAATAAAAGTGGTGAGAATGGATTTTCTTGTCTTGTTCCTGATCTTTAGGGGAAAGCTCTCAGTGTTTCCCCATTGAATATGATGTTAGTTATGGAGCTTTTATATATGGCCTTTATTATATTGGGGTATGTTCCCTCTAAACCTACTTTTTTGAGGGTTTTTCCATGAATGAATGTTGTACTTTGTCAAATGCTTTTTATGCATTTATTGAAGTGATCATATGGTTTTTATCCTTTCTCTTATTGATGTGATATATCTCATTGATTGATTTCTGCTTCTTGAACCAGTTACATCCCAGGAATGAATGCAATTGATTATGGTAAATAATTTTTAGAATGTATTAAATTTAATGTATTGTTGGATTCAGTTTGTTAATATTTTGTTGAAGATTTTTGCATCTCTGTTCATCAGAGATAATGGCCAATAGTTTTTTTTTTTTTTTTTTTTTTTGTAGTGTCATCTCATTTGGTATCAGGGTAATGCTGGTCTCATAGAATGAAGCTTTCCTTCCCCTTAATAGGTATTAAATCTTTAAATGTTTGGTAGAATTCACCTGTGAAGACTTCTCACATGGATTTTTGTTTGTTGGGAGGTTTTTTTTTTATTATTATTTGTTACTAATTCAATTTCATTGCTGATAATTGGTCTATTCAAATTTTCTATTTCTTCTTGATTCAGTTTTGGTGAGTTATATGTTTCTAGGAATTTATTGATTTCTTCTAGTTTGTCCAATTTGTTGACATAATGTTTCATAGTATTCTCTCACAATCCTTCGTATTTCTGTGGTGTTGGTTGTTTTTTCTCCTTTTTCATTAATTTTGTTTATTTGAGACCTCTTTCCTTTTTTTTTTTTCATAGTGTTGACTAAAGTTTCATCAATTTTGTTGCTATCTTCGATGAACTAGCTCCTGGTTTCATTAATCTGTTCTATTGTTCTTTTTTTTTTCAGTTTTAATTTACATTATTTGTGCTCTAATCTTCATTATTTCTTTCCTTTCTTTTTCTAGCTCTTTTATGTGTAAATGTGGGTTGTTTATTTGAGATTTTGCTTGCTTCTTGAGGTAGGCCTATATTACTATAAACTTCCTCTCAGAACAGTTTTTGCTGCATCTGAAAGATTTTGGACTGTTGTGCTTTCATATTCATTTCTCTCCATTTAATTCTTTATTTCTTCTTTGATTTCTTGGTTATTTATTAATTGTTTCTTAGCTCATTATTTAACCCTCATGTATGCTCTGTCTAGATTTTTGCTTGTGATTGATTTCTAGCTTCAAAAGCATTTTCGTTAGAAAAAATGCATGGTATGTCTTCCATCCTTTTGATTTTGTTGAGACTCATTTTTTAGCCTAATATGTGATCTCTTCGGGATGCACTTGAAAATAACGTGTCTTATGCTGTTTTGAATCTATTTGTTAAATCTATTGGGTCCAGTGTGTCAAAGCCATTTCCTTGTTGATTTTTTTTTGGATTATTTGTCCATTGATATAAGTGGTATATTAAAGTTTCCTACTATTATTGATTATTTCTTTTAACTCATTTTTAGCTGCTTTATGTATTTGGATGCTTCAGTGATGGAAGCATAAGTATTTACAACTGCTGTATATTTTGGTTGGAGTGTTCCTTTGGATTAAATAGTGTCCTTTTTTGTCTCTTGTTACAGTCTTTGTGGTAGCCTACTTTTCTGTATTGCTACCACAGCTCTCTTCACTTTCATTTGCATGATAAATGTTTTTCCATCCCTTTACTTTCAATCTGCAGCTGTCTTTAGATCTCAAATGTGTCTCTTGTAGGCAGCATATAGATGGGCCTTGCCTTTTTACCCATTCTCTTTATTTAGATTGAGTATTTAGTCCATCTACATTCAAAGTAATTATTGATAGGTATATACTTATTGGTATTTTGTTACTTGTTTTATGGTTGTTTCCGTAATTCTCGTGTGTTCCTTACTTCTCTTGCTCTCTTCTTTCACAATTATTTGGCTTTCTTTAGTGATGTGTTTGGATTCCTTCTCTTTATTCTTTCATATCTATTACTGGTTTTTGATTTGTGGTTACATTATGTTTGTATATAACATTCTTCATATAACAGACTATATTAGGTTTATGGCCAATTAAGTTTAAGCCCATTCTTTCTTTAACTCCTCTCCCCATCCACGTTTTAGGTAAATGGTTTCATACTTTGCAGCCTTTTATTTCATGAATCCATTGTATGATTTTTAGAGATATGCTTAATTTTACTGCTTTTGTGCTCCTACTTTTTGTTACTTTTTATCATCTTTCTTTTCCACTCATAGAATCCTCTTTAATATTTCCTATAGGGCTGGGTTAATGGTGACAAATTCCTTTAACTTTTATTTGTCTGAGAAACTCTTTATTTTTTCTTCTATTCCAAATGATAGCCTTCCTGGATAGAGTATTCTTGGCCCAGATTTTTTTTTCTTTCAGCACTGTCAGTATATCATGCCACTCTCTTCTGACCTATAAAGTTTCTGCTGAAAAATCAGTTAATAGCCTTATGGGGTTTCCCTTGTGTGTAAATGTTTTCTTTTCTCTTGATGCTTTTAAAATTCTTTCTTTATCCCTACTTTTTGCCAATTAAATTGCTAAGGTCCTTGGTGTTGACCTTCTTGGGTTGATTTTGTTGGGGCTTTTCTGTGCTTCTGGATCTGGAATTCTGTTCCTTTCCCCAGATTTTGGAAGTGTTCAACTATTAATTCTCGAAATAAATTTTCTACTCCCTTCCCTCTCTATTCTCCTTCTGAGATTCTAATGCAAATATTATTATATTTGGTGGGGCAGCTGAGTTTCCTGAGTATATTTTCATTTTTTAATTGTGCTTTTGTCTTTAATCTTTTCAGCTTGATTGCTTTTCAATACTCTGTCCCCTGGGGCATTGATCTGTCCTTCTGCTTCTCCAGTCTACTTTTTATTCCCTCTAGAGTATTTTTTTAATTTTTTTTAATTTTTATTTATTTATGATAGTCACAGAGAGAGAGAGAGAGGCAGAGACACAGGCAGAGGGAGAAGCAGGCTCCATGCACCGGGAGCCCGATGTGGGATTCGATCCCGGGTCTCCAGGATCACGCCCTGGGCCAAAGGCAGGTGCCAAACTGCTGCGCCACCCAGGGATCCCCCTCTAGTACATTTTTAATATAAGTTACTGCATATGTCATCATTGATTGTTTCTGTTTTATGTGTTCTGTCTTTTTGTTCAGGGTCTCACTGAGGTTCTCCACCATTTTCTCAAGTCCAGTGAGTATTTTTATCACCATTACTTTAAATTTTCTATAAGGCATGCTACTTATCTCCATTCCACTTAGGTCTCTTCTGTGGTTTTGTCCTGTTTTATTTGGGAGCTTTTCTTCTGTGTCTTCAATTTGTCTAACTCTCTGTGTCTGTTTCTATGATAGGAGAGTCAGCTATGTCTCCTAATCTTGAAAGTAGTAGCCTAATGAAGAAGAGGTCCTTTAGTCATTGCAGAGGTCCTGCAATGCACTGTCTCCTGTTTAGCAGAACCTGGCACTTTAGGAATTTCTCCTATGTGTGCTGAGTCTACCCTGCTATTATGAGCCTTTTTTGCCTTCAGTCCAGTCATCTTCAGTGGTTCTCTTTCCCTGTTGTGAGCAGTGTTTGGCCCCTGTGGTGTTAGTGGACCAGTCTAGGGTCACCTGGGCTTGAGCTGAGTCAGACCACGTAATCCAGAGGTGCAGGAGCTTCAAACTGTAAGGTGCTTTACCTGTGCTGGTAACATGTGTTGGTGGCTGAGGACTGCAGGCAGACCAGATGTCTGTCCACAGACCATTGTTAGAGCCCTGGTCATTCTGGTATGTGTGGTTATCTTCCCCTTCACTTAGGGCAGGAGTCACTTGGAGTGAGGCTGGCCCCTGTTGTAGCTGCTTGCACACTGCCAGACTTGTGCCTCCACTTTAGGTGGACTCCTGATGAGGGCATATTAAAGGGGGAAGGTCCACAGGAGAAAGTATGGGTAGTGGAATCATGATTTTAGTATGATAGGTAGCAACAGTTAGCAGTGCACTGGTTCCTTCAGGTGTCCATGTGTCTAGGCTGGGTGAGGGGAAGGAGGGAAATGATGCCTGCCAGCCCTTCTATTCCTGGAGGAGTCTTCCAAAGATTCCTAGCCCTCCAGCACACACTATGTGATTAATAAACATATCTCCCTCCTGTACACCTTGGGATTTTCTCAAACTGCTGTTTCTATGTTGTATCCCCATGGGCTGTTTGTTATGCTGAGTCTTTAAAGGTGAGGACTCAGGCTTTTCTGCCCTCCTGGCTGTCCCAGAGCCAAGCCTGCTGATTTTTAAAATTCTATGTGTTAAGCCTTGGTGATTGTAAGAACTCTTGACATTCAGCTCCTCTGATTTTCAAAGCAAGAGTTATGGGGATTTGTCTTCTCTGTCTGGTCCCCATGCCTGGAGCGCTTAATGTGAAGGTTTGTTCCTTTCCTCTTTTCATGCCCAATGCATCCCTCGCTCTTTCAGACAATTCCAACGGCAGTTAACTCTGCCTGCCTCTCTGCCCTTCTTATCTCTTCAATGTGGTGTCCTCTCTATATTTAGCTGGAGAGTCTGTCCTGCCAGTCTTCAGGTCATTTTCTGAGTGATTTACACTGATGTGTGTGTTATTGGGTTGTAGCCATGGGACAACATGAGTTTTGGGTTCTCCTACTCCACCATCTTCCCTGGAAGTCCTCTCATTACACTCTTAACACTGTCGTCTGTGGGATACTCAGATCCTTAAAATTAAATAACATCATAGGAGCACCTACTTATGTGGTTTTATAGAATTTCTGCTTTTCTCTTTGGCTCTGGACTTGAGAAAAAAAAAGAATGGCCAACCTACAAGATCAAATATAGTTTCTTTAATTTTGGTATATACAGTCTGCTCTTTCTGACAATTTATGAAAGTGGTGGACAGTGAATAGGACATCAAGCTTACTTAGTTGAATTTAAACAAAAATTGGGGGCAGCCCCGGTGGCTCAGCGGTCTAGCACCACCTTCAGCCCAGGGCATGATCCTGGAGACCCAGGATCGAGTCCTATGTCAGGCTCCCTACATGGAGCCTGCTTCTCCCTCTGCCTGTGTCTCCGCCTCTCTCTCTCTCTCCTCTCTGTGTTTCTCATAAATAAATAAATAAAATCTTTAAAAAAGTAAATAAACAAAGATTGGTATTTTGATTACAGGATATTGGCCAAGACTTCATGTAATTAAATAGAAATGATGCTAGAACAAGGTTAAAAGATGTTGGAAAGTGATAACATATAAATTAAGAATTCTCTAAAGAAAGGTGTGTTTTCTTTATTAGAAGTCACTAGATATTTTGGGATAATCATTATGCTATCAATTCCAAATATATTTGAGAGTTTTGTTTGGTCAAATGTTGTGTACAAGAATGACTTTTTTTCACTTATAGACATTAACAGTTAACACTGTCTTTATTTCATCTGCACAAAACTTTGAATGCCAAATCTACTACTCTTTTTAAATATTGGCAAGTCACTTATTATAGAAATTTTTGTCATTATAATTGTACACCTTCACTTTGCACAGAAGATTTGTTCATGGGGGATCCCTGGGTGGCGCAGCGGTTTGGCGCCTGCCTTTGGCCCAGGGCGTGATCCTGGAGACCCGGGATCGAATCCCATATCGGGCTCCCGGTGCATGGAGCCTGCTTCTCCCTCTGCCTATGTCTCTTCCTCTCTCTCTCTCTGTGACTATCATAAATAAATAAATTAAAAAAAAAAAAAAGAAGATTTGTTCATGGAATGTTGTGAACTTTGAAATGAAAATGTGATTTTGGAACACGGGTTTAAAAATTAGTAAGAAAACAACTCATGGAAATATAATCTATTCTTGATGTACTTTATCTTGTCACAATTGGCAGTCATGTAGGGATGTGCATCTGTTATGATGTATAAATCTATTCTGTATGGATGTGCATCTATTAAGCAATGACAGAGTTCTCATAGACTCAGTTTATTTATCCTGTAATCACATCCTCCACCATATTTACCTTCATTACTATGTGGCCAAATTTCTGAGAATGAACTTTAATGTCATGTTTATCTGAAGTCTGTGCAAATATTATTGTTTAGCTTGTATTGTAGAAATATATTTAGAGATAGGAATAGAAATTGGATAGAAGTGCGCAAAATTAGCTGACCAAGCTTTCTTCAAATAGCTCATAAACATTTGAGGAGATAGCATTACTTAACCAGAGTAAATAACAAACAATGGTATAAAACATTATTTCATAAAGTGTTAATTTAACAATTATAATGTGAATTAGCAGAGCCAAAAATTACTAAGATATACACGGAGGTATTTCGATACTTTCAACCCATGGTTTCTGCAATAACAAATTGCTTATCTCTGACTTACATTCTTGTTTCTGTCCAGTTATGAAAGAGTCCCTATGAGTAGTGTGGTTGACAGTGTATAATGATCTGGATGGAAATTAGGGTCTTTGGCATGAAATCTTCACCTCAGTACTGTAGACACATAAATCTCTAAGAAAATTTTGATGACAATTACTGTTGAGCTAAATTGACTCTTTAGTAAATGTTTATTCCCTTCTGCCTTATGTGTTTCTTATTAATAATCATCTTAAGATTTGTGATGTTTAATACACTAAGAGATTCAGCCCAAGTGAATAATTACAAATGTCTTAACTCATATTGAATGTAAATCTCTTTGGGGCAATCTGAGGAAAAAGAAACCATGCAAGTAAAGAAATAGAATTTGAATACTCAAGTAAAAACATAATATATGGAAAAATACATTTATTTTCTTACTTTTGATGATGATTGTCTTTGAAAATTATTTTATCTACATTGTCAAATTGTGGTATGATTTCAAGGATTTTTCCACTTTATCAAATACTATTTTTTAAAAAGCAATTAGAATTATTTTTTAAAAGATTTATGTATTTTAGAGAGAGAAAAAGAGAATGTGGAAGGAAGGAGCAAAGGGAGAGAAAGTCCTAAGCAGACTCTGCACTGAGTGCAGAGCCAATGCAGGGTTCAGACTCAGGACCCTGAGGTCAGAACGGTAGCCAAAAACAAGAGTCAGTTGCTCCACCAACTACACCACCTGGTAGCAGAGTTAGTATCCAAACGATTGGCATTACTCACTGTAATAATTGCCCTTTTGTTAACTATGAAAGGGAAATTGCTCATAGAACTGGAGTACAAATAAATCCTTTTGTTAATTATGAAAAAAAAAGCTACTAGTAGAAGCAGAGGGAAATTAAATACTAAAGTATCCGTGTTTTCTCTTTTTTTTCCCCTCACTTTTGTCCATTAATTCAACATAGGCAAGCATTACAAATACCATTTTAACGAATATTCTATTCTGGTTACAAAAAGAAAGATAAATTAATAATATAAATTGGATACACAATGGTCATTTTATCCACAGATATATCTTAGGGCATAATTAGTATGCAATTAATTATAGTCTTTTTAATATTTTAATATATAAAATAGAAAATTTAGGCCATCTAAATTTTCTTTGACAGATCTGATTTTGTAATACCCCTTCAAATGTGTCTCACACATTTCAATATAAGGTATTCTAATTTTCAAAAGTCAAGAGGCAAAACATATATACGATCGTGCCCTAATGCTGTCATATTATTTAACAAGAACACATGTTATAGATGCCGAATATGGTATGGGTATCATCTCAGGAACTCTATAATTTCCTCCTAGATAATTTGCTTCAATATAGCTAATTTACCACCAAATAAAACCTGCCAATGTCTTCATGTCATGAATACTTAGACTTCCTGAGGGTGTATTTAACTGTAAAGTGATCATCAGTTTCACTTAATAATCCTCTTTATTTAATAAAAATAAAGTTATTTCAAAACCACCACCAACAACAAAATAACCAGTTATTAGATTACATGTTGTCCTAGTCTCCTTAGGTTGCTATAACAAAATACCCCAGATGGGGTGGCTTAAACAATGGGCAATTAGTCTCTCATACTTCTGGAGGCTGGGAAGTCCAAGATGAGGGTGCCAGTGTGATTGGGTTCTGGTGAAGGTCCTTTTCCTGACTTGCTAATGACCACTTTTCTTCACATAGTGAAAGAGAGAGACAGATATCTTTATCTCTTCTTAAAAGGACATTAATCCTATCATGAGGATAAGCTTCTTCATGACCTTATCTAAATCTAACTACCTCCCAAAAGTTTTATCCCTAAATACCATTACACTGGGTGTTGCGTCCTCAACATATTAATTTTGGAGACATATAAGTCTTCATTCCATAATGAATATTTTAAAGAGGTGGCATGTTTTTGAGCAATATTAAATATACATTCAGCATGTATTTATTATCACCTGTTAGAGTAGGATAAAATGAGATATATAAGAATTAGCAACCACTAATCCATTTTCTGTCTCTCTATATAAAATAAGCAATTTTATATCAAAGTCTATACCTCATAGTGGAGTGCATGGCAGGATATATGAGTTTGACAGATATAGATAGGACTGAAAGTCATGGAAAGAGAGTTTAGACCAGGGGTTGGCAAACTTCCTATAAAAGGCCAGGTAGTAAATCTTCTAGATTTGAAGACCATATGGTCTCTGTCACAACTACTCAAGTTGGCCCTTGCAGCATAATAACAGTGAAATATGACATAAATTAGTAGTTATGGCTGTGTTCCAATAAAATTACATTTATAGAAACAGTCAGAGGGTCAGATTTGGCCCAGGGGACATAGTTTGCTGATATCGGCTTTAGACAAAAACTACCTCAGTAAGTGCAATGACCAGTTCTTATTACTCATAAAATGAACAATTATTCTAGTTTAACTGTGACTCATCTCTCCACATGTCCTTACAATAACTCTTGTGTTCACCAAATTGTGTTTCATACTCCAAAAGTACTCAGTACCTCTCTCTATCTTGGTTGGGCTAAGAGAAAATTTTAGGATAGATTAAAGTTGGTTTTGCTTTTATATAGAGGAGAAAAATAAGGTGGGAGGTGAAATAGAAATAGAAAATGGAAATTTTATGACTACTAGATCAAACTCTTGAGTGGCAAGAAAGCATATTAATCAGGAAATGCTATCTTACAAATCCAAATTTAATTAATTAAAGCCAAATCTAAAAAAATACATATCTAAGAACTATTTTGACTCACAAATTATTGTTATGAAAGGAATTGAGATTTTTGCCAATTAAGGAAATGGAAGAATGATACTAATAAAGAATTAGGAATGTCAGCCAAGAAGTGGGACTATACTAGAACGACAATAAGGATTGAGTAAAGAAGAACCAAGGCACGCCCACATTGGCTGATACCCTACCCATATGTGCTGTGGTAGTTGCCAATATATTCAAATGTTTTTTATATTCTTGGCAATAGAAAAAAAAATACTGCTTTTCCCCAATCTGTCAAGGTCCCTTTGTTGCTAAAACCTTCCTGCATTCTCTGTAAGAACGCCTTAACTCTCCATGACCCCTCAATCCAGGCTCACTGGGAAACAGGGGCTTAGGGATGCCAGCTCCAGCTCTCCATTCTGGGCCATTGGCACAAACCCCTGGACTGTATTGAACACCAGCCCTGATGCCACTAAAGCAAGTTTAAGTGTGGCTGTGCCTTAGGGATGTTCACTCACTCACCTGGCCAATGGGGGGGGGGGGTCATGGCTTGCAAAACAAAGGCCTGGTATTAAGTAGAAAGCAGAATTTAGGAAAACAATCTGTGTAGACCACTCCCAGAAATGGGATCACAGGGAGTAGCAGAAAGCCAGATGAAAAGTGGTAACACGTGTCTGCAGATGGGGGCGATCTAGACAACTATTAAGGCTGCAGCCTGGGATTGCCAATTGCTTCCTGGCTCCTGTGGGGTTGCTGATCAATATGGCACCTCATAAAGGGATGTGAAACTACATCTATCAAACCTACCAAGAGTCATTAGGTGCTTGTTCCCCAGGGAATATTAAATAACCGATACTTCTGTCCTTATCCATGAACTTCAGTCACCCTTTCCACCTCCCCGCTGACCCCCCACCCCAGGGAGTCAGGAAACTTTGGTTAAAATGATAAAAAGACCATCCTTCTGGGGGAATACAAAACCCAAGAATCATCCTCATCCAGAAAACCTAGAGAGGTGGCGCTATCCTCTCAACTGGATCCAGAATCCAAGGTCTTGTAGACCACTGTACCATTTGGGTTTAGAGGCTTGCCTGCCATCACAATCTGGCCATCCCAGGACCTCGTGGGGGCATTTCCATGCAGGAAGGAACCCACATCTTTATACACAGTGACTCTGATGAGCCACATTTTATTCATGGCATCCAGAGTTTGGCTGTGTTGATTACAGTAATTGGTTATCTTGGCCTAGAATAATCCAGCCTGTGTAAAAGGTTATGTCTGAGCAATGGTGGAGCAGCCAGGGCAAAATTCACAACCTTTACATACCTCGTATTTTTCTAAGCACACACAATTACTCATCTTGTCCTTATTTGTTTTGTGGTGATTCTAGTTTTTCCCTCAAAATACTCTTTGGGCAGAGAGACTTCAAGCTTATTTTAAAGCCAAAAAGCTTTCACTATATCATTTCTTCCCATGGTTGCTTGCACTCTTATGGAGACTGGTTTTCCTGTGCTCGGATGTACTGCTTTCATCAATCTCCTGGGCCATAATCACACTTCATCTTGCTCCTTATGTCTGCCCTTCACTGCAAGCTTCTTTCCTCCAAAAGTTAACTAAGTTTTCATATATATACACAATACAAGCAAAATGAATTATTTATGAGTTTGGATTGCCTAAGATTACAGCTATCCTAGGCAGTCATTGCAATCTTAAAATTATTAGGGAAAAAAATTGATTTTATTCTTCAAATAGGCACATGGCCTGGCTTTGGAAATGCATTCTTAGATCTCCAAGACCCTGTGAAGGTTCAATACATCACCAAGGAAATGACTCTCTGGTGTTTTATTTCAATGCATCACTGGTACCATGATTCTTTAATAATATATTGCCAGGTGTCACATATCAGAAGAACACTGCAGAGCACAGAAGTCACTTTATTTATTTATTAGTGCTGTGTGTCACCACAATGATGCTCAGGGTCATGAACCCAGATAGGATATTGTGCATCATTGTCATTATGATAAGTAATATTCTTTATGCCAAGTTCAATATAACTAAGTTTGCCTGAGGGATCCTTAAAGAGTAATTGTGAGAATTTTGATGGGGAGGCAAACATTGTTTGTCAAGCATCAAGCAGAAATTTTAACATAAATCTCACTTTGATTATTTGTAGATCTTATTTAAAATCCTATTCATATGTGGTAATTTATTAGATTTTTCATGGTATATTTGATTATGAGTTATGACTTGCTTATTTCTTCATGATATCAGCTGATAATGTTTACTTTTTTGACTGAGGAGATTTTATATGCTGTGAAATGACATTTCTGTTCAATTGCTACTCTTCTCTTTTCTACCTGAAAAATATCAGATATTTTTTTCCTCCTAAGTTTGAAATGCAAAGTCTATGTTGTAAGAGTTTCCTTGAAAAAAATATTAATTGATTTATACTATTTGTACAATAGCTTTTCTCTATTTAGTTATTTATTTACATTATTTCTACATCACTCTTTCCAAAAGACCAGTTTTCATCTTACATAGTCCTATAAAAGCCTTCCTTAGAGAGAAAGAAGAAACCATCATATTTCAATCTTCCACTGAGAAGATATTTTATGATATTTTTGTGACCTCCTCGTGAGACCAATATAATTATTCCTATTCCATTAAAAGAGTGCTTAGAGAAGATATATATTCTCAAAAAATGATTGAAAGAAAAAAACCATTCAAGTAAAGAATATTGATTTTTTTGAAAAGCAAGAGATATTCATTATTCTGAGAGTAGAACTCTCCCTGGTACTATTCCCACTCTGACATTAAATGAGTACATATTAAAATGATGAAGACAGTAATAATACAGTAGAAGAAACTGTCTTCTAATTGCTTCATATTAATATTAATGAAACAATAATTTCTTCCATTGAGACTCAGCATGACTCTGAACAGTGTTGCTCACATGGAGGTCCATATATTCACTATGATGAGGTACCCAATGGAAAAATCCTTCGTTCTCTTCCTCCTTGGCCCAATAGGAATGTGCTTGAGGCTTCATGAAGTTTCTCCATCTTTTTTAAAAGATTGTGTGTACAAACGATGAATGCCATCTCTAATTTTGAATATTATATTACAGAACTGCATTATATATCACATTGCCCATATTTGTGTGCTTATGATCAAGCTTCTGTCAAGTGAGAGCCAGAAAACTGTCCACTGGGAACATAAAGCTTTTGAATAGTTCAAATAGCAAACACAGATGTGTAGGCAGACAATTTAAAACAATAGAATGAGATAAAGTAACATAGGTTTTTATAATTCTCCTACCTCAAAAGCCAGGCAAATACTCACAAAAATGGGAAACAGGGTTTTTCAGATATTGGTGGTGGCAGGTGGTAGAACATCGTGATTCCTGAGATGAGGGAAATGGGAAAGCCCATAGAAAGCACCTGCTTTGGAGGTGATTTCTAGCATGAATCCCAGGAAATAGAATCCAGAGAACTCAACATTCGTGATGATTTGAAGAGACTGATTTCCAAGGTCCCAAAGAGCAGAGGAGCTGGAATGTGTGGAGAATTCTGGAGATCAGGAGGCAGCAGAGAAAGAGAGTTCCAGATCTGCATGAAGATACCAGCAGTATTTGGCTAAGCATTGAATTGTGTGCTGACAGGAGGTATCTAACTATTCCAGGCAGGAAAAACCACAGAAAGGGATAGGTGGATCCTTTTCTGGTGGGCTGGCAATATTTTCTTTCCAAAAGTCAGGGGATAAAGAACTTATAACACAAGAAGGCATCAGATAAAGTCCTCAGAAGTGTGTTATCTAAGTAGGTTACAAGGTGGGTCCCTAACACAATTTAATAAAAGAAGCCTCGCAGATGTCTAATTCCAACTCACTTAACTCTGTGCCAGAACAAAATGTAACACTCTGTAAAGGAGCACAACAAAATTAAGCAAACGAAAAAGTATAATTCACAATATCTGACATCTAAACACATATTATCATTCTTGAAAAAAAAACCTCAGAAAAATAAGACCAATAATTGGGAGACAATTGATAGAGATACAAAAATTGTAGAAATGATGGAACTAGCAAACAAAGGTATTCAAAGAACCAATCGAGTTTTTATAAATGACTTTTTATGTTCAAGAATGTATAGGGTATTGTGAACAATACATGGATAATGCTTTCCAAAAAAATGGTAATATTGCAAATGAAAACTACAACACCTTAAAAAATTCACTGGCTAGAGATGAAAAGAATACTCCAGATGCAACAGTTCATGAACCTGAAAACAGAGCAAAGGTCTTATCCAGAATAAAGAACAGAGAAATAAATCTTTAAACAATCAACAGAGCATCAGTATCATGTATCTAACACATATTTTTAGTATCCCAGAAGAGGGAAGGCATTACAAATATATTTGAACTAATAATGAATGAAATTTTTCCAAACTTGGTGAAAATAAGAAGCTCACAACTAAAAGATGCTCCATGAATCAGGAGCAACATAAACTCCAGTACGGAATACCAGAATCAGAGCTCTGAAAACAAATGTTCAATACAAAACAGTTTAGAAAGGGAAAAAAAAATCTATATACACAGAGGAACAAAAAGAATGACAATAAAAATTTGCCCATCAGATATCATGGGAATCAGAAGACAGTTGAGAACCACGTGTAAAATTCTGGAGAAAAAGCCAATGTATAATTTTTTTTACCCAGCAAAATTACCTTTAAAAATTAAGGTGAAATAAAGACTTTGTCAGACAGTAAAAGCAATACAAGACTCAGGTAATGAGGTAATATAGTGCCAGCAGACTCATGCCCTATGCAGACTCAGTGTTATTAAGATGTCACTTCTATTAAGGTAAATCCAGGGCAAGCCTGACCCGAATCCCAGCAGTCTATTATGGTTCAAACTTTGCAGGTTGAATATAAAATCTCTATAGATCCCAAGGAGCTACACCAGCTGAAACAATTCCGAAAAGGTGTAGCCTAGTGTAGTCTGATTTCAGAATAGCTACAGAAATCCAGACAATTTGGTTTTGGCATACGTTTAAATATGTAAAGCAGCAGAACAGAAAAGAGGATCTGTAAATAACCTCCAGTATATATTGCTACTTGGTATTTTTTAAATGGATGTCCAAGATATTGTGAGAAACAATAATCAATCAAATGGTTTTGGACCATGTAGAAAACAACGAAACCTTATTTTCTCCATGTAAAACCTAATTAGGCATGAATCACAAATCTAAATGTAAAGGACCTGAAAATATAACACTTAAAAGAGAAAGGATATTTTTTCCTAATTGAGGTAGGAGTAACTTTCTTATGTACGGTACAGAATGAAGAAATCACTGGAAACAACAACCCATACAATACACCTCATCAAAATTTTAGAATTTGTTCTTAAAAGGATACGCTGTGAAGAGTCAAGCCTTGTCATGAATGTAGATTATCTTTGCCAAATATACATCCAGTAAAGAATTGCTTCTAAGACATATAAAAGAACACATCCAAATCTTAAAAAGGCACAAATCCGATAAAAATGAGTAAATATTTGTTTTCATTTTACCAAAGAGTATTTTTAAATGACAGGCGAACACAGGAAAATTTGCATGGCACCATTTGTCACTAAAGAAATGAAATGAAAACCACAGTGTATTTTTCTACGCATCTACGCATCTACCAGAACATCTAAAATAAAATTTAAAAAATGCCCTAAAAGTTACAGTCATGGGACAGGCTGAAGCCTCATATGTGCATAACAGCTTCTTTCCTAGTTGCTGGAGAGGAAAGAATCTAGAAAGACAAGAAAAGGAACAAACCACTGATACATGCAATAAAATGAATGAATCTCAAAACCGGTCGACGAGATGAACAAACACATGCGAACCACTACACCTGCTCTTATTCCATTTGTATTAAATTCAAGCCAAGTCAAACTATAATGACAGAGAGCCAGGAGCGGGAGCAAAGAGGGGGCTTGACCGCAAAAAGGCACATAGGACTTTCTGCGTGCGTGACAACTGAAATATTATAGGATTGTTTTGGCGGTAAAAGAACTGGTAACATTATTCAAACTGTACTCTTCAAGTGGGTGAATTGTACTCTGTGCACCTTATACCTCCATAAACCTTAAATAAATCTTAACTTTTCAAATAGCAACATTGATTTACATTCTGAATTGGGACACGTCTTGAATCAATCACCTACTGAGATGTATCAATTTGCTATATTTTCTTACAAAGTGGTATTACATATGTATTAGGTCTTTTGCTCCCAAAACAAAATTTGGATTCAGCATTCATTTAATATATTTTCTACTGAGGCTACAGTTTAACAGTATATTGGTGGAAAATACAATTTTAGTGTTAATAAATGGCAGGTCCTAAAAATGGCAATTTCTTCTTAGTGGGATTTTGAAAAGTTCGAACCCTAACTTTTATTTTTCCCTAGCAAACAAAGACGTAACATGATTAATTTTATTAGGTAGGGCAGAGATATGTAAACAGGATAAAGTATAATATCGTTGAGAAAAGAAAAAAGGTCAAACCAAAAAAAAAAATAATAATAAACCAACATGGTCCAAGTTTTTTTTCCTAATTTATATCCTAAAGCAGTGATTTATTTCCAATTAAAAAAATAATCCATCATGCTAAAATATTGTTCTTAATTAGAATTTTACATGCTTTGGCACTTTTGTCTGTGATTAATTTGTAAAATTTATTTTGATCTTGTAGCTGAATAAGCGCTATGTATAAGATGTTGAAACTTAATTTATACATGTGGCATTAACACTAAAATCAGTAAAATTTAAGTCACTATTGAGGGAACAATATAATTACATGTTGTTTAAATCACCCATACACTGCTCAAGTTTGGGGCCATTGGGTTAAAAGAAGGATTAAAAATATATGATACACACACATATATAATTTACACATAAAAATATATAAACAAATGATGCATTTTAATTGAAAAAAATAGTACCGTGCATTGTTTTGCTCTCAAAATTCATTTTGTAGGGGGTCATTTCTTTGGCACTGTCCTGAAATAGATACCGTGATCTTGAGCAAGACCCGTATCTGAACTTCAGTCATTGGTAAAATAGAAATTATTATACCTTTTCCCCATGTGTGCTGGTTTATTATAGCCACACACAGCTAGAAGTGGCCCATTCCTATACAACATCTGTAGAAAGGTGTTCATTTCATGGATTCTATAAGTCATTTAGTGACGAATATGTAATCAATCAACCAACCTGGGAACAAAGAATACCTGCTTCCTGATTTTTTTTTTAATTCTTTTGTTTTCATTATTTCGTTTTGGCTATCTGACGTGGTGAAGATGATCATCAGCTTGCTAGTAGGAGCTCTTTGAAAAGAAGGAAAGCCATCTTACACAGATTTGCATCATTTACAAATTATTTAACTGGTAACTCTCTGGAAAAAAACCAAGTCAGCTAGCCATTAGACAAGACTGGTTCTCCCTATCATTGCTATTATTTTTCCCTCTTTGAGAGGATCTCCTGTACATCAGAATTTCAAAATATAAAATGACTACGTGAGGACACGTGGGTGGGTCAGTGGGTTAAGTGTCCAATACTTGGTTTCGATCTCAGGGTCGTGAGATCAAGCCCCACATCAGGCTCTACATGCAGTGTGGAGTCTACTTCAGATTCTCTCTCCCTCTCCCTCCCACTGACTCTCCTCTCTCTCTCGCTCAAATAAAAAAATAAGATCTTTAAAAATAATGAAATAAATGACTACATCAACGTAAAAGTTCACATACAATGAATACACACACATGCTGTTTTATTGCAAAGTGTTCTTCAAAGAAAAACATTCATTTTTTTAATGATTTCGTTTCTGAATGATCATGACAACCTATCATTGAGTACAGTTCATTTTGATATTTCGTTTTCTGGATTAAATGTTGCCTCTCCATAAACTGTAGTTAGCATACAGAATCTCTTCTTGATAATTTTTACCAATTGTTAATGAAAGTAACAGATGCATGTCAGCAATTGCTTGACTGAAGGATTTAATATTTTCCCTCTCCATGACTTTTATTTATGACATACCAGCAGTATGGCATACAGCCAGACCATTATACACCACTGTGACTTAGCTTTTCTGAGTTGTCACAAAAATAGCCACAAAAATCACTTTTAAAGCTGTTGGCTCTGTGATATTTCTGGATTGATTGTAATGACAAATTAATGCCTTCTCTTAAAGGAATATTTTCCCAAAGATTTCCCTCACACTTAATTTTTTGAGTGATCAGTAGGAAATTGGGCCATTTTTCAAATAATTTTGAGGAAAGGTTTTTGATGACAAACCTTCAGGAGGAAGTGTTGGAAAGTTGGTTTATGGCTTAATTTGATGGGAACGAAAGAGGAAGAGTTGCTATTTGCTTGAGTTCAAGATATCAACACCAGAGGGGCAGGAAAAGCTCCAGTAAGACTTGAGCAGGTTATTTTTGTCATTTTTTAAAAAGCAAAAATAAAAATTAATCATGTAGAATGATAATTGTGTGCTCAGGATTATAGAAGTAAATATGCATGTTTGCATGTCTATGTATCTACAGCTCCTTAACCTTTATAAGATCAGTGAGTACAGCCGTATTTTAATCTTTTTATTATGAAAAATACAATCAAAGCCCCAAAGCAATTATGAGTAAAAAGAGAATAATGAACACACAATCTTTCTCAAGATAATATAGGCACACCATCCTAGCCTGCAAAATTGATCATGATTTTAGGCTAATTACTATATTTTAAACAAGCTAAAACAGTTCTTTTTTCCAATCACACAGGTCTCTATCTCATTTCTGAGTTTTTAGTTCTGATTCATATTGTTTTCATAGCTTCTTTTTTTTCAGAGCTATCAGAATTCAGACACGAGAGAGAAAAAGAAATGATATATTTTAGGTTTGAAAATGAAATCATAAAAGTGCACACACACTCACAATCAAATATACACCGTGTGTAATTCCTTATACAAAATGCAAGTTGAAAGGAATAAAATAAAAGTAAATCCAAAAGATATGAAGGGAGAGATAAGGGCTTGAGAGAAATAAATATGTCCTAGTACCCTCTTCTAGAGAGAGCTGTTGTGCATCCTGTAGATGAGAAAAGGAGGGGGAACAGCATCCCAGTCCCAGAAACTTCCAGGGGCTGGCACACTTCCAGCTGAGAGAATTCCAGCTTCCTTTTTCCTAGCCACTTTGGACTTGGGAAAGCAGAGATGGATAAGGGGAATTTAGGATTTACGTTTTCCATGGGTTAAAAAAAAATGTGTTTAAAATGTTGTGGACAGTTATGCTAATTCTGAAATCTTTCCTTTTTTTTTTTTTTTAAGATTTTGTTTATTTATTTGAGAGAGAGAAAGAGAGGGAACACGAGCCAGGGAGAGAGGGAGAGGGAGACACAGACTCCCCCTGAGCAGGGAGCCCAATGCAGGACTCGACCCCAGGACCCTGAGATCATGACCTGAACTGAAGACAGACTCTTCACCTACTGAGCCACCCAGGGGCCCCTGAAATCATTCTTAACAAATAGACAGTATTTGGGATTTCCTCTCGGCTTCCGTCTGCATGAATCCCATTAGCCCTTAGTGTGAGCTTTACATGCACAGAAGCTAAATCCGGATTCAGAAGGGGTCTGGTTGTTCAGTGTACACTGCCTCCCTTCCCCCATGTCCTGCTTTATGACACCGTTAGTGGTCACCGGGGCTGTGGCCTGCTGTCCTCACTCCTCCACTCTTCGTCTCTCCCTCTCTCGCCACATTTCCTTGCTCTCTGCATCCATCTGCAGCTCCAGTTCAGTCTCTCTCTCTTGGTTCTGCTCCTTTCTCTATGACTTTTTTATACTTATTTCAAAAACAAACAAACAAACAAACAAACAACGTTTTTTTTTGCATTTAAATAGGCTTCAAAGACATCCTACACTTTTTTTTTTTAACCTCCGACTGTACCTAATTTTGATGGCTGTCTCTATCTTGAGCTAGCAATGAGACCTTAACCAGGCTTTATAAAAATAGTTTAGAAAATTGGTCAACGTTTACTTTACAGGCTAGAATGAAATGCTCTAAGGGACAACATCTAACCTGGTTTCCTATATGATAAGGATTCGATGCATCTCACTTTCAACATTGGGGCTGTGGTTTCCCCCGGTTCTGGCTGCAGGAGCATCTCCCTTGTCCACGCCGCTCCACTAGCTCAGTAGTAGCACTGAGCAATGCTCCCCAACATCAAGCCATGGAAGGCACTCTCTGACCCCAGGGCATAGCTTCAGTGAGATGAAGCAGGGACAAATGGGAGTGGACATGTCCACAAGGGCGTGAGCCACGTCTAAGGAGAAGCAGGTTTGAGTCCAGGAGGCAGCACCAGCAGCACACATGTGTCTGGGGTGGCTGGAGAGTAAAGCTGATGAAGCCGGGAACACATGCCCCTATCAGGGGTCCCCCAGTAGTCAGCCCCTCAGTCATGCGTCTTTGTTGACCATCCCTTTACCTGCTGTCCCTTGCTCTCTGCCTCGGACTGGTGTCCCAGTCCTCCTTCCTTTGGCCCATCCCAGGGCTCCCAAGCCAACTTCTCTTTCCACTGGTTCATCACAGAAGACAACGTTCTATCTTCTCTCTGACTTTCCGATGGAAGCAGGCGTTCCTTTTGGACATGTCGAAGGTTGTATTTTCCTCTTCATGGCAACACCGTAGATGACGACGACCGAAGCCCTTTGCCAGGGTGGCATCCCAGGGACGCAGAGCCAAGAGCTGGCCGTCACACCCCGGTGTCAGGGCCTCAGACCTGGGACACATTAATGCAGTAGGAAGCATCTGGAGGCTCCTGAGAAATTCTTGCAAGAACTTGAATACCGGGAAGCGCACCATGGGAGAATGAAGAACCCAGGGTTCATTATCGGAGAGATTTTGTTTGAACTGAGTCTCCATTTAGATTGTGTGATTTTTGATGATAATAAATGCCCTGCATGCTCTAATGTCATGGGTGGGTGAACCACATCAGGCCCATGAAGTCATCACTCAGATTAAAACATTCGTGCACTGCCTTTAACATCGTGTCTGAAACATTGTTTAGTATGATTCATCATGAATATTCATTATGACTATTATTCATTATGACTATCCTCCCCCCCCCAGTTTTAAATACTCACATGAAGCCACTCTTCAATCAAAGTCCCCAAAGTATTTTTTCTAACGATACTTTAGAAAAGTCCAATAGGACTACCAGCCTATTCCAGTGGTGATGACGTCAGACTGCCCTCCTGCCAATTGCTTTCAATAATTCATGTTCTCTCCATGTGGTCTCATGTCATAAGCACTTTGGGTGTCAATAAAATTGGTTTAGAAATGAGCTCCTCGTGCTGAAGCAACTGACAGATGCAAGGACATAGGGTTGGGTGTGGCCGAGGGGAGGAGCTGGGGGGGTTAAGATGTGTCACTCACTCTATCCATGGTGAGAACCGTCTTCTTTAGGCTGCAGGTGGTGCCCCCTGGGTCCCTGGGTGCTGATAGGGAGTGATGGGCACCAGGCAGTGGGACCGGGTAACAGGGCAATGTAGCTCTCTGCTGCCATTTGGGGGGAGCTGATTTTGTTGTCATGCTGGTGAAAGAAGGGCACAGAGCATGGTTTTCGGGCAACATAGGTTGTGGGGGGCAGCACGGGTCTGTAACTTTGCTGCTGCTCTGATTTAAGAGGACACCGTTCCATCTCTTCATTCCATCGTAGGCCAAGGCCGCTCTGGGTACTCCCCTTCCCGTAATGTTCCCCTCATGTCTGACTTCATAGCTCTGTCCCCTGCTACCCTTTCCTCAGCAATGTCACCGCAGTTTAGATGACTTCACACAGCTCAGTGCAGACAATGCTACCCTCTCATTCAGACTGCTTTCAGGCTTCCAGAAGGAAATGCAGGTGGTTTGGCCTGGCATCCATGATCCTACCCAATCTGCCCAAACCTAACCTGCCATGCTTCCTTCCTTCTTTCTTTTTTTAAAAAAGGGTTAATTATTCATCTGAGAGAGACAGAGAGAGAGAGAGAGAGAAGGAGCACACAAGCCAGGGAAGGGGGCAGAGGAAGGGGGAGAAGCAGATTCCCCGCTGAGCAGGGAGCCCAAGGTGGGACTTGATCCCAGGACCCCAGGATCATGACACTTGAATGACAGCCACTCAGGCGTACCGACCTGCTATACTTCTGTCCTCACTGCCAATCTGGATGTAACTAATCACATGCTCATGATTATTCTAAATACACCACTTAATTTCAGGCCTTCACAGCCTCCCTGCAAACAGTGTCAAGCCGCCTCATGGCCACCTTCTCCATAGAGGTGGCCTGGACTGCTCCTGGCAAAGGCCTCTCCAACCCCTCCCCACTGAGCGCCCACGTCTTAGAACACAGCACCAGACACCTGTCCCGTAGAAGCAAAACTGGTCCATTTCAGCCTCGACATTCCAGTTGATGGAGGCCCCTTGGGTGAGAGACCACAGCTGCCCAGTGTCCCCAGATCCGCCCTGTGGCCCAACATGCTACTTGGCACCTATTAGGCTCTCCGACAACATCACACACAAAATGCCACAAAGCTCACTGTTTAAAAATGAGATGTTAATTCAGATTATGTTCAGCTAAATCAATTTAAAATATTTACACATATGGAAGGGGATCAGCTGATACAATTGTGTGATGGTGAATTCTGTGCTCAAATTGACTAGCGGCTCCTCCCTGTCGGAGTAGAGCATTTCTCAGGCCCAAGGACTCTGCTGAGGGATTTTAATCAACTGGGGTGGAGGTGGAGGGGGGTGATTCTTGGTTATATTATCCTGAAATATCTAAAAGTAGACATGTATGCTTCTATGGGAAAAAAAGAGTCTTTAAAAAAATGTTTATAGGCACGGAGTCTGATTGACCTCTTGATAATTACATGACCTGTTGAGAAATACGTTTTATTCTCAGAGTTTGATTTCACCTCTCTCCCATCTTAGTCAAAAGAAGTTTCTCTCACACATACAAAAATGTCTTGCTAATGAGATTTCAGTAAAATCAATACTGTGGCACCCAGAATAACAAGAGAATATTCTTGAGGATCCTGGGTGGCTCTGTGGGTTGAACATCTGACTCCTGATTGCGGCTCCTGTCCTGATCTCAAGGTCAGGACATTGAGCTCCCCCTGGCCCCAGCGGCGAGTCTGCTTGGGCTTCTCTTGCTCTCTGTCCCCCACTCACATGCTCTCATGCTCTCCTTTGCTCTTTACAATAAATAAAACCTTTTTTTTTTAAAGAGAATATTCTTTAATTTCCTAGGGACAGTTCTTATGAAATAAAGGCATATGAATTTTACTAAAACGCAGGAAGGAGGAAAATGACACATTTGTTTAATGTGTCACATATTTGTTAGTAATGGTGAATTACTGAAGTTTGCAAATTATATATATGTGTGTACACACACACAAAATTTAACAGATAAGAATCAGCATCACTAAAATCACTTGTTTTGAATTTCAAGGGGGAAAATGGTTGTGTTTATGCACAAAGAATTGCAAAAATTCTCCACTTCTGCATAAAAACTGTGGAGAAATGCAGGTTTTTAAAAATTATTTACTTCCTTTCAGGAGACTATTAATTCATGCACAAATTACTAGAAAATTGCTGAGCACCTGCTTTAAAGAGAGAATGATTTTGTTTCTTTGGTGGATAATTGAAAGGATTGAAAATATCCTCCTCTTCTTACATGATTTATACAGAATGGGGAAGATAGAAAGTCATACAAAATAATATATTATAAATGTAAATAAATTGAATAAAATGCTATATATATCATCTATCTATCTATATAATTAAATTTATGTGTATGTATGTATAAAATAAATATCATACCCAAGTCATCTGGGCTGCCCTGCTGAGCACCTATCCATGGTCAGCAGTGAAAAAAAAGAAGAAGTAGAAGAAGAAGAAGAAGAAGAAGAAGAAGAAGAAGAAGAAGAAGAAGAAGAAGAAGAAGAAGAAGAAAGAGAAGCAAGGGAAGGAAATTCAGTGTTTGTAACTCAATGTGTTTTTCTGGAAATAAATCATGGCTGCCTTTGGAATATTTTTAAAATTCCTTCTTCTAAAACAGGAGTTTTATTAGGGCTGTGATGAGCATTTAACTACCTTTATGTGGCTAACACCGAATATGGCAGTAGAAAATCGATAAACCTCTGCCGAATGAATAAATCTATTAATTAATGATTTCCCTTACTGGTCTTCCATATGTATTTAGGCTCAACCATTTCTCTTGTGTTGATTGCATTTGGCCTGGCCTGGTCAACACATAAATGTTGAGTTGGGATTCTGTTGCACCCAATTTTTCTCTTTTGTCATGTAGTAGATGAGACCCAATATGCATGTGGAGGGTTTCTGCCCAGAATGGAGGGTAGCCAGATCTTTTATTCCTTTCTTGTAACTGACCTATCACCAGCAAATATGGTGGGCGATGACCTCAGCAAATATTTTGACTTCCCTCTAGGACTTAGATTCTAGTCTAATCTGAAAATCTATATTTAATCATCAATTGTGGCTAATATGGGGACATAATCTCACTAGTGATTTATATTTTCCATCACTATAGCCATTCTTGTAAGATTGAATTAGGTGATCATTTATCAAAGCTTTCACCTTGGAGAAATAACACAAATGACATGCTGCAACAGGTAGACACATGCACATGCTTGCAATAGTGCATTCACTGTATTTTTATAGTATGTTAATACAGGTTCTCTTATTATTCTAAGCATCTCAGCGTAAGGTTCAAACCATTACCTTCCAAAATGATGCTTTAAAATAAAATATTGATTTTTAATGCATACTAATCACTGTGCTTTAAACAAGGTAGAAGGTGTTGTAGGAAACCCAAGGAAATATTTTTAAAAGTTTTACTTTTAAGTGTCTTAAATTGGAAACACAGACTAATCTAGGTGGCACAATAAACAAATCTTGCAAAACAACACATTGTGTTATGATAAAAATGATGAAAATTTTAAAACATTTTTTACAGTTTTTACTTAAATTCCAGTTAGTGTACAATGCAGTGATTTCAACACTTCCATACATCACCCAGTGTTCATCAGGACAAGTGCACTCCTTAATCCTCATCGCTTATTTTCCCCATCCCCCCCACCACCCTCCTGTCTGGCGTCCATCAGCATGTTCTCCATCATTAACAGTCTGTTTGTTGCCTCTCTCTCTATTTTCCCCATTTTTCATTTCTTTTGTTTCTTAAATTTTTGCATATGAGTGAAATCACAGGATATTTGTCTTTCTCCGCCTGACTTATTTCATGTAGCATAATACACTCTAGCTCCTTCCATGTCACTGCAAATGGCAAGATTTCATTCTTTTTATGGCTGAGTAATATTCCATTGTATAGATAGACCACATCTTCTTAATCCATTCAACAATTAATGGACATCTGGGCTCTTTCCATATTTTGGTTCTTGTGGACATTGCTGCTATGAACATTAGGGTGCATGTATCCCTATCACTTAGTATTTTGTATCCTTTGGGTAAATACCTACTGGTGCAATCACTGGGTCATAGAGTAGTTTTATTTTTAACTTTTATGAGGACGCCCCATACTGTTTTCCACCATGGCTGTACCAGTTTGCATTCCCACCAACAGTGCACAAGAGTCTTCCTTTCTCCCTATCTTTGCCAGCACCTGGTGTTTCTTGTGTTTTTTTTTTTATTTTTATTTCAGCCACTCTGACAGGTGTGGTGATATCTCATTGTGGTTTTGATTTGTATTTCCCTGATGATGAGTGGTGTTGAGCATCTTTTCACATGTCAGGTGGCCATCTGGGTGTCATCTTTGGAAGAATATCTATTCATGTCTTCTCCCCATTTTTAAACTGGATTATTCATTTTTGGGAGTGTTGAGTTTTATAAGTTTTTTCTATATTTTGGATACTAACCCTTTATCAGATATGTCATTTGCAATTATCTTCTCCCATTAATAGGAGACAGATCTTAATAAAATAGGATACAACAAAGCTGATTTATAATTGCACCCCATGCTACAAGGACAGTGACCTTCGTTCTTCCAGCATATCATGGGAGTCTGACATAGGAATGTCAAGTAAGTCTCTATAGAAAGAAATGATGTCAGATGCTGCTTAGCTGATGGGAAATGCTTTTTTTTAAAAAAAGATTTTATGTATTAATTCATGAGACACACACAGAGAGAGAAAGAGAGAGGTAGAGACACAGGCGGAGGGAGAAGCAGTCTCCCTGTGGGGAGCCTGATGTGGGACTCGATCCCGGGACCCCGGTGTCATACCCTGGGCTGAAGGCAGATGCTCAACCACTGAGCCACCCAGGTGTCCTGGGCACTATTTTCTAACCCATCTTCCCCTTTCCTTATGTCTCCTATGAAACTTTTTTTGAGGTTAGATTCCCTTAGTAAACTACTCTTTACTGTCCTGCTGATATTTCCAGTTAATGAACTGAGAAATGGAAGAATTCTAGAATTAAGCAGAAATTAGATGACATAACTCATTCTCTGTTCCATCATCTGGGATGTAAGTGTGATGGGGCTGCAGCAGCTATTTTGTCTCCCTGAGTTAACCACACACACCCCATACCACGGGTGACAGGATGGAAAGATCCTGGGTTTGATTACATTGTTTATCCACTGCGTCAGTCCTAGATTGCCTACTTCCATGTTTCTCTTTTGTGAATATTTTTTGATATTTTATTGCAAAAAGTACTATTAATTGAGTTGCTATCATGTGCAATTTAAAACATCAATTCACTATGATATGGATGAGCTGTGGTCAAAGGATGTGGGGAAGAAACTGAAACTAATGTGGTAAGGGAGAAAGTAGTCAGAATAGAATATTTCTATGTAATAGTAGTTTTTAAAAATATTTTTTTTCTGGCCTTATTAAAGCTCTTCTCATCTTGCTTATAGCGCCGTAATTAGTGTATGTGGCAAATAAACATTTTACTATTAAGTGTATCATTTTGGGAATAAAGCAAACAAACAAAGTGGGAAGACTTCTATTTTATTAAGCCAACTACAACAAAGCAAACACACAGTAAACATTTACATTGAATTCTTCTTCCATATTGTAGAGAAAATAAAATCATTTTGAAAAAATCCAAGTTGATTGCCTGTTACTTTTTGTCTTATATTTTCCTTTCAGTTCTCTCATAGTTATAAAATTACAACCCACTTTTCTAGGAAACAGCCTAGATAATTTCATAGTGAAATTTATAAGTGAGAATAGACAACATGGAGAATGTTTATTGATTATGGTTTGTGGTAAAACTCAGTGATAGGAGCCTCCTGCTGTGTTGCGAGTAATAGAAGAAACTCTCAACTATTCAAGCTGTTCGTATTATAGAAGCTATCGAAGCTCACTCATACCCATGAACTTAAATGCTGCTTTTAAACATTTTGCCTAACTGGACTTTTTTTTATTATTTTGTTTATATTTTCTAGTACACATAGTAGGCAAAAAGATTTGTGATTATATAAAAAAGAAAATTAAAAATACAAGTAAGGAATACAATAAACCTCATTGTCTTATAGTTTCAGACAATTAGAAAAGAGGCTTGAAAAGAACAAAGAACCCAAATGTAGTGTAATGTACAGGATATCTTTGTATTTGGATAGACTTTGAGGAAAATTATATCTCTTCTGCTTTTGGTTTCATGCTTCCTTGGAACCTAATAAAGACAGAAAATCATACCCAGTATCCTATGACTACATCTATCTCATTTAGCAACCACAATGATTCTACAAAGTGGATGTTTTGAAAATTATCCTCAGATAAGTAGAGTCTTCATTATAGTGTCAGGTACACAGTAGACTTAACAAAAATTACTTTACTAAGCTCCTCCCAAGATATTCTTACCTTTTCTTTAGACCAAGACTAAAGCATACAGTAATAGGGTTAAGCTAAAGACGAAGAGATAAAGTTGACATTTAACATTTAAACATTTAACATTTAAACATTTAGACATTTAAATGGACATTTAAACACTAATTACTCAAATTAATTAAAACTACTATTGATATAGCTATTATCAAAAAGGCAAGGGATCCCTTGGTGGCTCAGTGGTTTGGCGCCGGTCTTTGGCCCAGGGCTCGATCCTGGAGACCCGGGATCGAATCCCACGTTGGGCTCCCAGTGCGTGGAGCCTGCTTTTCCCTCTGCCTGTGTCTCTGCCTCTCTCTCTCCCTCTGTGACTGTCATAAATAAAAAAATTAAAAAGGGCAAAACATAAATATTTGTGAGATTGTGGAGAAAAAGCACTGTTGGTAAATATGTCAACTGGTACAGCCACTATGGAAAACATTAGCGATCCCTCAATAAATTAAAAATAGAACTACCATATGATCCAGCATTCCTACTACTGGGTATACATCCAAAGGAAATGAAACTAGTATCTTGAAAAGATGTCTGTACATTATTTATAATAGTCAAGGTATGGAAACCTAAGTCTCCACCAACAGATGAATGGATCAAGAAAAGATGCTATATATTTGCAACAACATGGATGAATTTTGAGGGCATTATGCTAAGCTAAATAAGCCAGATGGGGAAAGACCAATACCTATGAATTTGTTGAGAGCAGACATGTTTAAGAGATTAACAAATAATACATGAGTAATTTTCAAGAAGACAAAAAGAAATTACTTCAGAAGATGTTAAAGAATAAGACATAAGAGTAAAGAAGAGATTTCATATAAGAGATGTTAAAGATTTCCAGGCAGAAGGAATATAATACTATATGGAAACTTGGATCTACACAGAGGAATGTAGGGAACCGAAAAGGTAAAAAATGAAAATGAATGTAAAAAAGATCTTTTTCCTTATTTTTAATCATTAAAAAATAATTGACTGTTCAAAGCAGTGTAGTATAGCCCATTTCCCAAATCAGACTCATGGTCCTAGAAGCAAAGATTGTTTTTTTATACATTTTACATGATTGTAAAGATGAATACAAAAAAAAAGAATAAACATATCACATGTGTATGTGACTCACAAAGCCTAAAATATTCACTGTGTAGCTCATTTGAGAAAAAAATTTTCTTATCTTTGACCTAAATCTAAAGTAAAAATGGTGGCGATGTATTGTAAGGCATACAAGGGACACATTATGACAGTGATAACACAATGAAGAGGAGAGAGGAAATGGACACATAATATTGTGACTTTCCCACACTATACATAAAATAGTGTAATATTATTTGAACATAGATTGATTTGAGTTACATATGTAGATCAAAAACCTTGGAATAAACCAATAAATAAATAAGTAAATGAGCAAGTAAATGAATTAAATAACTAATGAACAATAGTGGAGTTGAATTGGAATCACATATACCCAATCATAAAAAAGGTAGGAAAGAATGACAAGAACAAAGAATAGATAAAAAAATTTTTTTTAAAAAAAGTTATCAAATGATATATTTAAATCCAACCATATCAATAATTTTATTACTATAGTTGGCCTGAAAACCCTGGTTATAAGTCAGATATTTTCATATAAGAAAAAACATATACTATGTAAAAGATACCTACTTTAACTATAAAGACATAGATAATTTAAAATTAAACGTTAGAAAAAGATATCCAGCGCTAACACTATATTAATACAGTTAGATTGCCTTTATTAATATAGCACAAATTAGAATTTAGAATTAGGAGTATCGTTAAGAATAAAGAGAGGCAAAACATTGATAAATAGGTCAATTCACCAAGAAACTATACCAATCTTAAATGCATATGTACTAAATAATATATCTTAAAAATTCATAAAGCAAAACTGATAAACTGAAAAGAAAAATAGAAATAGAGAAAAAATATAAACTCCTTCAATATTTTTTACTTTAATTGAACTTGAAAGATAATGCATTGGATGTATGGTATTAAAGAAAAATATTATTAAAATAATTTTATCTGCTAATACTTATGTGTTTTAATACAGTTATAGAAAACATTATATCTGTGGCTAACAATATATTTCTATTTGACAATGCTTTATTAGAGTAACTAAATAGTGCATTAGAACATATTCAGATTATTATATACAATAATCAATTTCTGGGGTGGTCCCTTCACTGGGTACTCAACTACCTTATACTGTAGTTAATTTACTATCAAAGAGATTATGGTTCAAAAGTACAGAAAACTGCTTCCCCCATTACCTCAGTACTCTCCTAAATCACTTCTGTGACTGAATATTTTTACATTTCTATATAAACAAGTTCAAATGAGAGTGAGTGTATCATTTGAAACTCTTCCAAATGGGGTATGAAATTACTAGAATCAGATATCTTTATTGATTGTTTTCTTGTTGTTTTTTTTGATTGGTTTATTTTTAAGAAGGTGAGTGAATGCAATAAATATGTTTGTTTGTTTTAACTTATTTAAAAAATTTTTTGTGAGTTTTAAAAAAAGAAAAGTGAAACAAGATACAGAAAATGTATTTGTAGCTGAGGTATGAGAGACACAAAGAAAACATAGATGGGAATATCAGATGAAGCTAGTAATAAAATTTAGCCTTCAAGGCACATGTCAGGAGATCCTGTAACTTTCACCATCTATAGGTCAGAATTGGGCTTTGTATTTCCTAGCTGCCCTAGAATAAAGAAAAACACATTGATTTACAAGATCCACAGTGTAAAAACAAAAACTGAAATAAATAAATGAAAATATAACTTGTTCAGCAGAAGTAAAACTTACTTTTACTAAGAACTAAAATATATTTCTTTATTTCTTAGAGGATGCAATGTAATTAGGAAACATAAGAATGGCATTCTAGTCATAAATACATAAACCAAAATCAAAACGCTATTTGCCAGGGCCCTTGGGTGGCTTGGGGAGTTGAGAGTCTGCCTTTGGCCCAGGTTGTGACCCTGGGTCCTGGGATCGAGTCCTGCACAGGGCTCTCCACAAGGAGCCTGCTTCCCCCTCTGCCTGTGTCTCTGCCTCTCTCTCTCTCTGTCTCTCATGAATAAATAAATAAAATCTTTAAAATAAGAAGGCTGTTTGCCATTGTGCTCTTCAACATGTATCTTTTATTTAAGAACAAAGCACAATTTCATAAATCCCATGAATAGGAAAACTAAATGATTTTTTTTTTCTGAACGTGGGCATTATGATCTGGTGTAATGCAAGGATACAAGGCAAACTACAAGAACGATGGATTTCATATCACATAGATAATCCTTATATTAATCGATGACCTCAGATTTTGGCTAGCATTATCGAGTGCAGAATTTGTACCAAAGGGTTGCTAACAGATAGCAGGGAACAACACTTTTTCAGTTTGCCAATTCATTAAAAGGAAAGCAGAATTAACATTTCCTAATGGAAATTGAAGACATCTTTCAAAATAAGAGTTCCTTCCACCTCCACTAAAGCGCAAAAGGAGAATGGATTGTCAATAAAATGCTTGTTTTCCTTTACGAAAGCATATTTATTCTCTGCCAAACATTTTCACCTTTATAGAGAATTTTTTTAAGATTTTATTTATTTATTCATGAGAGACACAGAGAGAGAGACAGAGAGCGGGACTCGATCCTGGGACCCTGAGGTCACGCCCTGGGCCGAAGGCGGCGCTAAACCTGCAAGCCATCCTGGCAGCCCAGAGAAATTATCTTAACTAAGAAGACAATTGTTCAAAATTACAAGGAAATAGAAAGCACAATGGCAGCTTGGTTACTTATTTTCTATTGACACACACATTTAAAAATTGCCATACTCTCTTCCTGTCCAGAATGAGTATCTGCTTACAATTGCAATGTGGCAAGATGAAAGAGGTAAAGAAAAAACTCAAGAAGGAAAGAATGTTCCTGGAGGAGTTCTATCTAGAAGCCAGCTAGAGTACCTGAAAATCATGTAAGTGTAACGTGCCAATACAAATCATGGTGGAAGGCCTTTCCAGGGCTCTGAATGAATAAAGCAAGACAGATCATGTGTTGCAAATGTGTTGTTGTTTCTTTGAGTTCAATCAACTTAACATGTATGTTTTCAAGGTTCTCTAGACTCAAATTAGCGAGCAGCACTTGACTATTGTTGCTGTATGAACGTATTTTGCTTTGAGTGATTCGTTTTTCTGAAAATGGAATACACAAAGCGAAGATAATGCTGTGTGAAGATATCTAGTTTATATTTTTAGCCAATCAGCACACCCAGAGAATATGAATGCTTGAACTCCCAAAACACACCTGAGTTGTATGACTGACTATACCATGTTTCTTTTCTGCATCTGTATAGATTCCAACTAAACCATGCCGAAGAGGGATAAGTGTATTTCCATGGTGCTTTTCCATGCATCCCTTGTCTTTGTGGAAATCGGGGATTCTGATCATTAGAAAGAGCTCATCCATATGCTTAGGGTCAACCAAAGCACAGTGTTATCTGATGCAAAAAAAAAAAAATAGGGAATGTTTTCATTACGTTAAAGGAAATATGCTAGAGAAATGTAATGTTCCTATGAAAATATTAAAAATATTAAATGCTAATTCACTGCCCACCTCTAAAAAATCTTTAATAAAAAAGTATCAGATTTCATTATTTTAAGTTATTTAGCCAATAAAAAGTTTCTGTAACATGGATTTTTTTTTTTAAACCAAGTTTCAACTAATTGACAGTGAAGTCCCCATTCGGCATTATGCTTCAGAAACACATGTAGTGGCTGACAGGAAACAATGGGTGTGTCCATAGTTTTTACCATCATTTGATAAATAATCTTATTAATATAGAGATATATTGTGTCAAGTAAATAATCATTTGTGCTTGTCTCTTAATCAAAAATACTGGGGGAAGATTGTTTTTATACTGCCCATCATTCTTGCACATACTGCCTGACGCCAGACACAAAGTAATTGTTCATTATATTTGTGTGCTGAAAAAATGAATTTATGACAATTTTTCTAACCAAACACCACACCTTAAGGAACATAATGAAGTATAGCAGATAAATAAAGACAGATAAGGGAAGCCTAAGTGGCTCAGCGGTTGAGCATCTGCCTTTGGCTCAGAGTGTGGTCCTGGGATAGAGTCCCACGTCCGGCTCCCCACAAGAAGCCTGCTTCTCCCTCTGCCTGTGTCTCTGCCTCTCTTTCTGCGTTTCTCATGAATAAATTCATAAAATCTTGACTGACATGTATACACACACGCATACAGATGTACTTTCATGCCTGTGTACTATGTCACAAATCATATGTGCATAGATCCATGAATTTTGCAAAGTGAACAGATTGCTGCAAGCATCTAAATCAAGAAATAGAATCTTACAAGGGTCCAGAAGCTCTCTTACTTTCCTTTCAGTCATTTCCAAAAGTAATTTCTATTCAGAATTTACCTATAAACTAATGTTGCATGTTTTTGAGCTTTATATAAATGGAATCATATGGTTAGTACTATGGTGACATTGGCTTATTCCACTCAACATTATGTTTGTGAGAGCCATCCATATTATATGTAAAAATGCTTTTATTACATACATATTAAAACCTCAGTGCTAAAATAGTATTTTCCATTTTGTAGTTCCCACTTTCAATGGTGTCCTTTAGAGCAACAGAACTTGTAGAGTTTTTTTGGTTTTGTGGTTTTTTGTTTTTGTTTTTTAGAACTTGTAGTTAAATTAAATAGTTTGATTTATCATTATTTTTTCTTTATGTTAGTACAATTTTGCTTAGGAAATCTTTGCCTACCTCTGAGATTATGACTACATTTTCCTACTTTTCCTCTAAAGCATTTTAATTCTCCACTTCCATTTAGATTTATAATATATTAAGAATTATGTTTTGTACATAGTATAATAGAAATTCACAATTTCCCCCCCTTTGTGGACATAAAATTACCTATTAAAAAGACCTATATCTACCTATTAAAAAAGTGATTACCTATATCACCTATTAAAAATGACCATAATGTCTCACTCTTATGCAATGCCATCTTTGTGTATATGTGGGTCTACTTCTGAACTGTTCTATTCTACTCTTCTATTTGTCTATACTTGTACCAATAGCATGCTTTCTCAATTAATACAGGTTTAAAGTGTCTCAATATTCAATCTTACATCTATAATATCTATACTTATAAATGTCCAGATTTGTTGAACATAGTGTTTATAGTCACAGTTATGTATATTACACTTTATCTGTATTTTTTAATTATTTATTTATAAATGAAAGCTAATGTGATTTTAATTGGAATTCAAATATATCTATAGATAAATTGGGGAGAATTTCTTGAAAATATTGTGTTATAAATCTATTTGTCTATTTTACTTTATGTCTACAATCTTCTATTATTTTCAATTTCTGAATGGCCCATGTCAGTCTCAGAATTAGTGCAAATATTATTAGGAGAAATTCAGTGACAAGTGGAGCTCAGCTCTCTATCCCTCTAGTGCACTGAAATTTTAACTCACTAAAGTCTCTGATAGTTTCTCTCTCCATTCTGTAAGACTGGTGATAGTTCTATTGAGTTTCCCCACCTCTTATCAGATAACTATACTATGGAACATCCATACAATGGAATAATATTCATCTTTTTAAAAAATGAGCTGTGAAGCCATGAAATGACATGAAGGAACCTTAAATGCATATTAGTAACTGAAAGAAACCAATGTAAAAAAGCTTCATACTGTAAGATTCCAATCATACAACATTGTGGAAAAGGCAAAACTATGGAGACAGCAAAGGGATCAGTGATTGCCAGGGCTTGGGTGATGGATAAGAGGGATGAATAGATGCAGCCCAGAGAATGTTAGAGCAGTGAAAATACTCTCTGCTATATTATAATGATAGACACATTTATTAAACGTGTGTCCGAACTCATGGGATGCATGAACAAACTTTAAGATACCACCTTCGGATGAGTAGGATGTGTCAGTGAAGGTCCATGGACTGTAACAAATTACAGCTGTACTGGAGAGGTTATATGTGTGTGGGTCATGGAGTATATGGGAAATCTCTGTACTTTCCTTTCAGGTTTGCTCTGAACCTAAAATCCTCTTAAAAAATAAAGTCTTTATAAAAAATTAATAAACCCTCAAAGAATACACAACAGAGCACTGCTTCTAGACAAGATGTGATTGCTAATCCTACCTAAGTATGATTTTTACTAACTGAATCGACATTAGAATGATTCGATTCCACCTAAAAACATTCTTCCTGTTGCTACTCTTTTTCTCCTTTAAATACAGACCTCAAAGTTGCTAGTTGCTATGGTAAGACTAATTACTTTTAATGACTCAGAAAACCTGTGACTACCCTTGCTCTTAAATGTGACAGAGAAAAAGAGCAGCTTCAATTCACTCCTTGCTTATTATGTTCACTCTGAATACATTGTCTTTCCTCATATATAGCTTGAGCTCTGAGCCAAAGACAGATTGAAAGGCATCCAGTCATCAGCATGGGACTCCAAAGCGATAGAAATGTAACCAGTTCAAGCAAAAGTAGAGGGAGGGAGGCTTTTTTCTCTGAACAGAACATAATTCATCATCACAAACCATCAGAAGCAATTTGTTCATGGGAAATCAATGCGGTCCTTAACCTTTCCTCTACACTGTCTCTCCCTGCAAACACAGTACTTGGGACTATGTGAAACTCAAGTGATAAAAATAAAGGAATTTTCACACTGGAGAAGGCACTAGTTCATTTAATTCAGGATCTTGTTTTTATAATACTGTTAGGGGTCAGTTTTGAGAAGTCTGTAATGATATTTTAGTAATTCTTAGAATAATTGAATTGCTTTGAGTAGGCTGCTTATGGCTTGGATAAGGATTTGTGGACTGCTGTGTCCCTGGTCCCTAAAAAAATGCCTTATAAACTGTCATCCAAATATTTTTCATGACTAGAAGCTGAAACTGTAAGTACATTTTTATTCTAGCCTTAGTTTTCTCTTTTTGATAATTTTGCCTTTTGCCTCTAGAAAGCCCAGCCGTGGACTGATGCATTCTGAAAATTGTAATTTTTAAAGAAAGGCAAATGACAAGTGGATAAATGCTATCCTGTTTACACAATGGAATACTATGCAGCCATAGAATCAACAAATCATAGCTACAACTGACAATACAGATGAAATGCACAAGAGTAGATGAATAAATAGAGACATATATAAATAAGTAATTATTCCATTTATATCATTCAAATGATTGGAATCATTAAAAATTATTCAAAATGATTAGGGTCTGATTCCATTTATACAACATAGACAGTGTGAAAGTCAAGGTAGTGTTACCTCTGGGTGAAAGGAAAGTGAGTAAAGAATTCTGTGCTGCTAGTAATTTGGGTGCTGGTCATGTGAGAATGCAGCCAAGATGTACAATGATAATTGTTATCTTTTTGATGTAAAAGTCAATAAGTTATTTAAATGTTTAGCATTTAAAATATGTTTAAAACAAGGCCATTTAATTTTTTGTATGGAAACAAGTTTGTTCTTACTACAATTGTTTTTTTTTTAACAAAAAAACCCTAGAAGAAACAATACAGTCATGTCATCTGATTAAATTTACTGTGTTCATATTAGAGTTTAGCTCTAAATGAATTTGGAAACAGTAATTTTGTCCATCATCTTCTGTGTTCATGCCAAGAAGACATCCTATACATTTCAGATTAATGAGAGGCAGCACACAGGTTGCAGGGAGTTTGTTTTCCTCTCCAGCTTTGCTGAGAATATTATTCTCCCAAGTAGTCACTTCCCCCCATCTCATTGCAGTCAGGGAGCTGAGTACCAGAGCTGTGGGTGGTGAGTTGTGTACACTGGCGAGTTATGGGCTCTACAGTCATGCTCACCACAATATCCTACACTTGCTTGTTCAGTACGGTGGAAGGGCCTACGGTAAGTGCTCATGCAGTTTGTTTCCTGTCATGCTCACCACAATATCCTACACTTGCTTGTTCAGTACGGTGGAAGGGCCTACGGTAAGTGCTCATGCAGTTTGTTTCCTGTCATTTGTTTTCAACACCAAAGACAAAATTATATGATGCAAATATATATTTTGCTTGATCTTCAAAGTGTCTTAAAGTAAGTAGAGGAAGTATTTTTAACATCTGGATTGTTCACACTTTAAAAAAATTTATATTTTTTATCTTTCTTGAACTAGCAGACATTTTGGCATCCCTAGGCCTATGTTCCCAGGAAATAAAATGAGCTTAATGAGTAAACACCACCTCCTTGAGAAAGGGCATTGTGCATTTCAATTCAGGACATACCTTCAACTCTCTTTTAACTTCCTAGCAGTGATGCCAAATATCAGTTGCCATTTTTCTTGAACAATTATTTTTTATAGAAGAAAAATATGTTTTATGACAAAATCCCTCTCACAAGCAGGAAAATAAAATTTAGACTTAGAAGCTACATATTTCAGGGAGGTTTGGGGAGCACAGTCTGTGTTGTTTCAAGTGAAGACGATTTTTAGAATTGATTATGCAAACAAAGACATCATTTATCTTAAACTCAGACTCATTTGGAATTGTGTGGCCCCTAGAGAAAGTCAGATTTATTTTTTTTTCTCTGAAAAATATCTTATATACCTTGCAAGTGGTGCCCTTCCTCTAGCTCAAGTGAGTTTATAGAAAAGATGTATGTCGGGGAGAAAGAACAATCACAAAAAATGTGAATAGTGCCCTTGTAAAAAGATGAAAAATGAAGAAGGATCCAGAGCAGCCTGAGGAGATACTGAAAAAGAAATAGAAGCATATCCACAAATAACTATAGAGAACAGTTTCTGCCTACATTTGTCTTTAATAAAAAAAAAAAAGTCAAAAGAAAAGACTGGTACATATGAGTAGGATAAAATTACAAAATCCCCTGCAGGTATACACAAAGGAAGAGAAAAAGTGGGCATATAGATTTCCAAGAGTATGTCTTGGAAAAAGCAGTTCAGTTTCTGTATGCATGTAGGGTATGGCAAACATATGTCTTCAAACATTTACTTTGACCTAGAATTCCCACCCAGTGAAGATGGGGTCTGATCATCAGAAACCTATCAGAGCTATAGACCCCGGGGCTCCATATTGATCTTAATTAAAGCAGTCTCAGACCTGCCCTAAATAGAAGAATGCTTGGGCCCTGGGGACAGAGTTGTTATGTGAGGACCCAATGTTTATTTCCATGCCAGAACAACAAAAAAATACTTTCGTATAGTGGCACCTGAAAGCTTGGCTGCAAATTGCTTTTCCACTTGTGTTTAAATAGAAGTATGAATCCAAAAGGAAAAAAAAAATCTGTTCTTCCCAATGAATAATTTAAGTTGAAATAATGTGAATGTTTATAACAGTGTTTTCTGTGACAGTTGATTGTTTTGCATGCTTTATGCTGGTGTAAAGTTAAAACATCCCCAGAAGTACAAAGAAAACACCCAGTAAACACTCTCTGCTTCCATGTAGGACTTTACATCTTCATTGATATTATTTTCAGCTATCTTGCATTAGATGGACAAAGAGTGGGGGCAGGCAACGATGATGGAATACAGAGGACTTTTGTCTCCTGGGCACTTCTTCATCTCAATTCCAGTGAAGGTGGAAACAGTGACTTCTTATTGAGGGCAAAGCTTACCCACTAGATTAAAGCTTTCCTTGGGAAAAAAAAAAAAAAAAGAGTCACAATGATGGTAGAGCCTAGGAAATAGTAACTTGCTTGTTTTGTATAAAGTGTAAGGAGAATTACTCCTGAGACCAGTGGGATAAGTGAATTAGATTCAAATTTGATCAAAAGAAAGCAATCCCACCATTCAAAGGTCATTCTGTGCTGATGAACATTGGCAAAATCCTTTTAAATTAGCAGTAATCCCACCCATTTGATTTCAAGACCTTATTTGGACTTACCTCCTAAGCATTTCTGAATATAGGGTTAGGAATTGAGAGTTGACTTGTCAAAGCAAAAACTACACTGGATAAATTCAAACCAACAGGAAGCCTTTATTCAAGACTATTGCAACAGGGAGAGAGGCCAGAACTAAGTCTAAACTCAACTCCACTGGAGCAAAGCAAAATGTAGTGGAGCTTTATTAACTGTGGTGAAGGGGAGATTATAGGCTGTCTGTGTTTGGTAATTGGCTATAGCCAAAGGAAAAGTAAACTTTTTCTTCTTGAGAGGAGGCCGTGTCACAGACTGGACCTAGGAATCTGCTGAAATCCCATAGGTCCTGGAAGGAGGGACCCTAATTTCCTTTTTTTTTTTTTTTTTTTTTTATAAATTAATTTTTATTGGTGTTCAATTTACCAACATACAGAATAACACCCAGTGCTCATCCCGTCAAGTGTCCCCCTCCGTGCCCGTCACCCATTCACCCCCACCCCCCGCCCTCCTCCCCTTCCACCACCCCTAGTTCATTTCCCAGAGTTAGAAGTCTTTATGTTCTGTGTCCCTTTCTGATATCTCCCACATATTTATTCTCCCTTCCCTTATATTCCCCTTCACTATTATTCATATTCCCCAAATAAGTGAGAACATACACTGTTTGTCCTTCTCCGATTGACTTACTTCACTCAGCATAATACCCTCTTTCCTTGATGGTGACATTTCAGAGGGATGGCTCCTATGTCCTTGAGAAAGACAGCCCTAGGTTGCAAGAGCCACAAGAGGCTTTTAAAAAAGATTTACATCTCAAAAGGCAGAGAAGGATTTACAACGACTGGTTTTCCAAAGTAAATGTTCTAAGAAAAGGGAGGTCAGTGTCCTGAAGTCAGGAAGATGCCTGAGATTTAGTCAAGATCAGGGGAACTTTAAGGCTACCTGGTCAGACTCCAGACTCCAGACCCCACTTCAATTCCACTTCTACTTTTATTTGTTCTATTTCCTTCTTAGAGCCTTGTTATCATTTAATCTCATCATTTGTATGAACATATCAAATATTAACCCATCTATTGCACATTTTTGAATGTTCAAAACAGTACCTAAGGGGCATGGGCTATAGTTCATGTTGTCAGAGTATCACAAACATGTTGGTAAAGCAAGATTTTCACAAATGTATTTGAAATTTGAGAACTGGGTTCAGAGTCGTGGCTCTGAATATCACTAGGCACATGCCCTTGGATAGTCTACTAAGCCAGTATAGTTTTCAAGTCCACAAAAGAGAGTGCTAAAAAATACAAATAATAAATAAATATAAATAAATAAATAAATAAAGTTAAATAAAAAATAGTCCCCAAACCCTATCTTTTGGGAACTCTGGTGAATGGACCCTCCAGGTGTCACCCCTCCCCACATGATCCCCACCTTCTGGAGTTCAGGCTTTTATGTAATTCCCTCCCCCTTGGAACTCTATTTGCTCCTTGGTGAAGGAGGTGCATTTTGTCAAGGAACTTGTAGCCTCTGGGTGCTGAGGGCAGCCTCCAGCAATGGAACTAGATCCTTATCTAGGGAACATCTTTTCACTCCTTGTGAGCCTTGTGACTACCTTGCTGCATCTTAATTTACTCACCCATAAAATGCAGGAATGATTCCAAAACTTCCATCCATATCAAGAGATCAGGACACTGCAAACACTTGAGAAGCTCATAGTTGGAAAATTTAGAAGCAACACCTACCTTTTTTCTGTGGACAGATTAGTTGACAAAATTATTTAAAATTTTTTTTTTTTTTTTTACATTTCTCTGTATGTTACTAATGATATTTCATTTTCCTTGGGTATTTGGTGCTATGGGACTTCTTTGATGCTGACATTGTACTAGACACACAGAAAAAAAGTATTGCTTAAAACAAAAAGGGCAGATTGTAAATCACACCATTTGTTGCTATCCAAAATATGAAATGGGAGAGTATAATTAACATGATCATGTTTAAACATAATTAGGGAAATGATGGTGGAAGTTCAGAAGGTGATACTTCTCTTGTACCAAGAATAAGGAAATTATCTTCTCGAAATGTTTTATCAGAGTAGCAGACCCTCTTCAACTCTTAGATGATTCTGAAATCATGGAGTCTTTACTGTCTATAAAAGTTATTCAAAATGTATTTGTTCCAGAAACTCCAAAAATATTTTAAAAAAACATGTGTATTCTGTCCTAAGTTCAAGTCAGCATCGAAAATTCTGTATTACAAGTTTAAATAATTTATAAAGTTGTAAAAGCAAAACTATTCTATTTTTAAGAAATATATGTAATAAAATGCACATAACATATTGGTTTGATACTTCCAATTCAATTTAAAAAAATAAATGATGGGACGCCTGGGTGGCTCAGTGATTGAGTATCTGCCTTTGGCTCAGGTCATGATCCTGGTATCCTGGGATCGAATCCTGCCTCAGGCTCCCTGTGAGGAGCCTGCTTCTCCCTCTGCCTATGTCTCTGTGTGTCTCTCATGAATAAATAAAATATTTTAAAAAATAAGTGGAATGAGATATTTATTAGCAATTAAAAATTTTACATCATTTTCTTATTTTCCTGTACTCATAATTTTATTTCAGATTCTATCAATGATTTAACAACCTTTTAAATTTTAGAATGGTTTTAGATTTATAGAAAATTTACAGAGATAGTACAGAGTCCCATGTTTCCCACTCAGAGTTTAACATATTGCTAACATGTTCAGTGAGTAACATCTTACATTAGTAATAATGAACCAATACTGAGACATTATTTTTAGCTAAATTTGGTACCCTATTCTGGTTTATTTAGTTTTTAATCTAACGACCTAACATTCTTTTTATAGTTTGGTATCCCATCTTGAGTGCTGCATGACATTTGGTTGTTAAGTTCTGTTAGGGTTCTTTTGGCTGTGACAATTTCTAAGTCATTTTTTGCTCCTGATGATCTTAACAGTTTGAGACACGCTGGTTGAATATTTTGTACAATGTCCCTCAATTTGGATTTGTCTAATGTTTTCCTCACATACACACACACACACACACACACACACACACACACACACGGCTTTTTTTTTTTTTTTTTCCCCTGGGAGGAAAGCCATTAGGGTAAAGTGACATTCTCATTGTGCCACATCAAGGTGCGTAATAGCAACCTGGCTTCTTACTGTTGATAGTGACCTTGATCACCCACTGCAGTTTTATTGTATTTGTTCGTAATAACGTATTCCTACACTGTACTTTTTGGAAAGTGGTCATGATTCATAGCCCACACTCAGGGACAGGGGCAGGCACTATGCATGCATAGAAGCAATGGTCTGTAAGGGAACCTCAGCTGTTTCCACTCACTTTTGCTGTGCATCTAAAACTTCTTTAAAAAAATAAAATCCATTTTATTTTTCTACTTTATTTTTTAAAGATTTGTTTATTTGAGAGACAGAGAAAGTGTGGGGGGGTAGAGGAAGATAATCTTCAAGCAGACTTCCCACTCTGCTTGGAGCCCCACTTGGGGCTCAATCTCACAACCTTGAGAACATAACCCATGAGATCAAGACTTGAGCTGAAACCAGAGCTGGATGCTTAACTAACTGATCCACCCAGGTGCCCTGATAAAAATCTATTTTAAAAAATTAATAGGACTCTACCCTACTGGAAGCAGCTTAAGACCTATTTGGAATATGCTACACAAAGTGAAAACATTCACTTGGAGTTCTTTGTTAGTTTTTTCCAAAATAACATATTTAGGAGTTGGTTAAATAAGGGAGAATCCTTATTTAACTCTATCTCTGAGTTAAGTTATCTGAGAAAAGACAAGGATCAGAGAAGAAGCACTGAAATTATGACTTACATGGAATGGAAATCAAGGGATTTGAGACGCATGAAGTATAGTCAAGGAACTGGTAATGCTGGTCCACACATTTTCTTAAGATGTAATCTTGTCTTCTCATTTTCTAAATCACAAAGCCTTGAGAACTTGAATCCAACCTCTCACATATTCTTTTTTTTTCAACCTCTCACATATTCTCACAGTCATTGTTTTAACTGCCATTCTAACTTTAACTGATGTATTTTTAAAAATATGCATTTTTTTTTGACAGAGAGAGCACATATACTCATGGGTTGGGGGATGGCAGAGGGAGGGAGACAGAGACTCTGAAGCAGACTCCACCCCCAGCATGGAGCCCCTACCCCTTGTAGGGCTTGATCTGACAACCCCAAGATCATGACCTGTGCTGAAACCAGGGATCAGATGCTTATCTGACTGAGCCACCTACACATCCCTTAATTGATGCTTATTAAATTGCTAGGTTCTGCACTAGTAGTTGGCAACAAGATGATGAGAAAGAGACATTTCCAATCGTCAGCTAACAAGTATTTGTTTCTCTTTTGCCCACACGCCATAGGGAAAAATGCATGCAGATACCTCGTGCCTTCCTCTTCCATCATTTCCGACCCTCTGAATTGGAATGCATTCAGTTCCCCATTGATCACCATCCAGCTTAACCTCCATGCAATTAGTCCCAGCCATGCATGTTGTCATTCAGGAGGGGGCACCTGGAGGTATGTGTCTTTATGGGGCTGTCTCTCTTTTTCCTTTAAACCACCATACTGGAGGTCTGATGGACACAAAAAGCTTCACATGTGTAATGCATACAACTTGATGAGTTTGACAGTAAGCACACACTCATGAAACCATCACCACATCAAGGCTGTAAACTTATCCATCTCCTCCCAAAGATTTCCTGTCTCCTTTAGTTTTTTTTTTTTTAATTTATTTCTTAAAATATTTTTTTTGTGTGTGTGGTAACAGTTCTGTATTGTATAGTTAATTTACTAAGATGACAGATCTTATGTTAAGTGCTCTTACCACAAAAGAAAAACAGCAACAACATGGGGCTTTCTTGTAATCAGAGGCTCTTCCGGGAAGCTGTCAGCATGACATGATGTGCAGCCTGGTTTGGATACCAAATATGTAATGTGTTAACTTGCAAGTAACACCTGGTGTTCATTGCCTTATCCCAGCAATCCTGCCAACTAAATACTACAGTGATTATCATTCCTACTTTACCCAGGAAGAATCTGAGGCAGAATAATTAAAAGGAGGGTCTGAGATCTCTGAATTTTGGTTAGATACGAATCTAAGCAGAGACCTAGGGATTTTCAGTTCCATATTCACCATATTCACCTCACTGTTTTTGAGGGGTTATAATTACACTACCTACTTTTTCACCTTTGTTTTTGTCTGGGAACATGTTTTTTGATAGGATCATCTTTGAAGTTAAATTCATGATCCAACAATGGTTGAGGACTCTAACTTTCAATGAATTAGCTTTTATCACCATGCTCAAAATGGCGGAATGGGGTATGAGACTTTTGCTTTTACAACCTTCTATTTTATGCCTCCCAGTATCTTCCTATTTTTAATTTCTTCTTTGCAATATAAAATTACATATATTTCCACATATATTGATGTTTCTTATGTTCATAATATACTCACATTGAATTTAGTTTTTGCTTCCAATCACCAACTGTGTGAGGTGCTTTAGACCAATGAGTAATGCTTCATAATGAAATTCCCTTCTGGCTTAATTTTTCTACAGCTTTTATCTTTATAATTTATTTTAAATGAGTTATTGGTTTCCATAAATAAGACTCCTTTCAGTGCCTCTAAAATTCCATCTTTCTTCTTAGTCCAAATGTTCCTTCTGTATTCTGTTTTCCTAAAATGATTCGCATTTAGTTATCCTACAGAAGAGGGAATCAATGGTGTGCGTGAATGGCAGAGAGCAGAGGTTGGAGGTGTATATATAGGTTTGAAATTTTTATTCAGATCTCAATCCTAGATATACTTGTGATATGGGGTAGCTGTACTTTCAAAGGTTAAGTTTAGGGAAAAGGGATCTGCTTGTAATTTCTCATGGAAATTCTTTTAGGTTAGTTTGCACATCATTGCCTTGAGCCCAGCTTTATTGTCCCAGTTCTGTGTGTGCACTTTGCAGTATTAAAGTCTCCATCAATACACATTACAAGGATGAAATTTATAACAACCAGTAGGCTGTTACAATCACAGTAAGCTGGATCATCCAGCATATTTATTTAATAATAAAGAGCCATGCATATCCTTTCCTGTGGAATTAGAAATTAAGCTTGTGTGATGATTTTTTGATACTCATAAAATAGCTTTACACTGGGATTTAAAAAATGTTTTACAAATACTAATCCTTGTAACACTTCAACAGATAAGGATTATAAATTGTACTTTCTGAGAGGAGCTAAGAGATCATCCATTGGTGCCCCAAATTGCCAGAACGTGAAGCCAGCATAAGAAATAGATTTTCACTGCTCGCTCCTCTCTGGTACTCATTCTAATCAATGGATGCCGTGCTCTCAGTAATGTCAGTCACCAGCCTGATTCTAATTCAAAAACAAACCTTGAGGAAGTCAATGTTTCCCAGAAGAAAGGAAGATAATATATGAGAAATAAGCAATGAAATGTCCTCTCAAAGACACAGAAGTACACTGTTGTAGATTATTTTGAGAAATGTTTATTCTGTAGAGTGTTTAACAAATTACTTAACCAAAAAGTGTCTTCGAATTCATGGTTGCTATTAACATGATTATCTTATTTTTCATGTAATTATCGTAACAGTGAAGTGTGCTGTATTCTTTGCTATCCCCCTGGAAGGAAGTCAAGATTCAAAGACATAAAATATGTCTCAGTTAGTATCTCAGTTAGTCAGTCGTGACCCCAAGATTTGAGGTCTTCACTCCATCATTCTGCGTTTCTAGGGAGAATAGCTATCATTTTTTAATTTCTTTTAAAATCCTCAAGCACTCACTATTTGTATGTTCTTTAAAATCTCAAACTTGATAGCTTACAGTGGATGGATAAAATCACAACTCACATGCTATTCTCAGAAGCCTTCCAGAATTCAAAATGTAAGGCATGTAGTTAAATAGCAACACACTGCATGTCTGGGAATTCACCTCCGATGTTTTGTAACAGAGCAAAGTGAGTGACTGTTGAGAGACAAAGCACCTCCAAGTAAACAAAGCTGGTGTCATCAGAGACAGGAGCTAAAAATCCATTAATGGTGCATATTGATGGGGCTTCTATCTGCCTTCATGCAGATTTAGAATTTAAGACAAATTAGAAATAGAATTTTGAGAAAATGCAAGAAAACTACTGTAGGTATTGAAAATGGTGAAAATGAGAGTTTATTACAAAGCGGGAAGAGCTTTTTGGAAAACTGAAATGAACAAGTTACTTTTAGGAGCAGCCATTCATATTTTATTTGGGAGTGTTTTGACAAAAAGACAAAGAAATATGTTCCTCTTAATAGGATTTGTGGGCATCAACATATTGTAACATAAGTTAATTGCGAATGTTCATGTGGCATGCAGAACTCCCTCCTTCTGCTGAACATGCCCTTCATAATCCCTGGATCTATAGAGATGATGGTTTTACCCCCACAATTAGGTTATGTTATACGGTCCAGTTGACCTTAAAATAGGGAGATTACCCAGGCTTATTTTTATTACATAAAATAGAAAGTCATTCCCAGCTGCTCAAAAAATAGAAAGTCACTCTGGCCTGGAAGAAAGCAAACATTCATGCCTATTGGGTTACATGAAAAAGGACATGAAAATGGCCCATAGAGCAGAGAGCAGCTGCTGGCAGACAGGCCAAGAAGGAGTCTCTACCCTATAACCCAAAGGAGGCAATTATACCATCATAACAAGGATTTTGGAAGTGGCTTTTTCCCCAAAGCCTCCAGAGGAGAGCTCAGTCCAGCTGAGATAGGTGTGTCAACCCCACAGTAATATCCTGAGCAGAGAATGCGGCCCTGCCTTTCTGGACTTCTGACCTGAGAACTGTGAGCTCAGACACAGGTTCTGTTTTAAACTTTCTTTGATGCTTGCAGTGATTTGTCATTCAGCAACAGAAAAGTAAGGCAATTTCTGCTAATGAAACATATTACATTGCTTATAAAAAGTATGGGTTTTTAGGGGTGCCTGGGTGGCTCAGTAAGTTGAACAACCAACTTGATTTCAGCTCACGTCATTATCTTGGGGTCCTGATATGGAGCCTCATATTGGGCTCCATGATCAGTGGGGAGTCTGCTTGAGATTCTCTACCTCTCTCTCCACCCCTCCCCCTGCTGTCTCTCTCTTTCTAAAAACAAAACAAAAAAACCCACAAGAAAACAGGGATGCGTTTTAAATTTTTGTGACTAAACACTCATTTGTCATCTAGAATGATTCATACCCTGGAGAGTGTGGATCCCTCAGGAGGTGATATCAGAAGTTTCTCATGTACAGATGTATATGATATACATGTTCAAATCTGATCACCTCGTCATTGTTAAAGGTATATCTGAGTATTCCAATTAAATTTGATGTATTCTTTCTTATTTAACTGATTAACATAAATATTTGTATTGGATTTGATAAACAAACACAAAAATATGTTTGTATACATGAAACTTCGGTGCTTACCTCAGTGAATAACATTTATAATACACAGTTCATTCTAAAAAGAAAAAAAAAGCTTGATTTACTCTCATTTGAGTTGCAACAAATACATTAGTTGAAATTTCTGAATGACTTTTAGCAATCCTTCTACAGTGTTATAAATCTATTTCAAAAAACATTGGTCAGCTGCAATTAAGACAATTTACCATTTTTTAATTATGAAAGACTTTGCACTTATTATCAGAGGTAGACAAGAACTAAGAGTCTGCAACTTAATGTTTACAGTTCCAAATAGTCTAGGGATTGCTGAAGACATCAGAAAACAAGTAGCAACTGAAAGGTCGACCAGAAGTCCATATTTCTCAATGGCTGAACCTTAGTGTAGGAGCAATAAACACATGGAGGTCTGGAAAGCATACAACCTAAGATGATGGCAGCTCCACTCAAACTGGTTGTTGATGTACAGGAATGTATGATCTCATCTTGGGATTTTTCCAGTTGAGACCAGAAACCTGGATCTTCAAGTGAAACTTCCTGTTTTTTAAAAGTACTCTATATGCCAAAACTCCATAAAGGGAAAAAAAAAAAGTTAGGAAAACTTGTCTTCAACTGCATATAGTATAGTATAGTTTATGAGTTGTGAATATGCCCTCTACTTTTTTTGTGTTTTATATTCTGAAGAGTCTATTACAAAGAAATCCAGGTAATTGAGAGCAATAAATAACTGAGTTTGGCTAAAAAATAATTATCCCATATGAAAAGGTGACTTTTTGTCACTCTGCATGTATGTGGAAAACTGCATGAATTTAGATGCATTTTTCAAGATTCTTTTCAGAAGCAGCTATTTTGAATTAAATTTGTGTGATTTTATATGTTAAATGTAACACTGAGCTCTATCATACTGCAATTTACCATATTTCTAAAATATCTCAAACTTCTACAAGCACATTATTATGCTTCCATTTTTTCAGAATCAAAGCATTTGCTGTCTTTTGGGATACAGGGTACTTTTTGAATACAATGTCTTTTTCTTTCCTGTCAAGGTCTTAGAAATTTAGAACAGGAGTTAGAGCGAAAAACAAATATTCATGTGATCAGCCAACCTATAGATTATTTATAGATAATAAAATTATTATTAGCAAATGTTTATTAATTTGGGGAAATAAGCATTTATAGGACAAAGAAGTTTTTCTAGGTCATCAAGGATCAGATATGATAAAAACTGAATGATGTCATATTGTATTATATCATATGCGTTATATTACAATAAAAATAATAAATAATAATGTAATAATATATTATAATAAATAATAGATGTATGTATTATCCACATAATAATAATATGTGGATATTTAATTTAAAATGTGGCAATTTTATTTGCTAAAAAGTTAAAGATGAAAATCTAGTGCACTAAGAATACATGACTATTTTAAGAGCTAGGCGGAGTTGCTCTCGTGAATAAGATAAAGAGAAAGACAAAAGGAAGAATCTTCAGAGTCTGTAAGAAATAAGAAATGGAAAGAGAAGACAGGAATGTTGATGTGTTATACTGCAGAAGTGTAAGAAGCCGGGAAGAGCTTGGCCAATCACGGCAATGATTTTGGCCATCAGGAGCCCATAAGACATCTTGTCCAATATTGGGTTTTACAAGAGTCATAATAATACATTCTCTTCTAAACTGGTGAATGCAGTTTTAGCTTGGCAGAAATGCTGAGAAATTGAGAAAGGTTTGGCAGTAGACAAAGAAAAAATGAGATCAGGAGTCAAAAGTCTGTATTGTCAATAAAAGGGATTGTCCTGAATTCGTGTGGTGAAAACCTTCTAGAGAGTTGTAAATGCTGTTACTCCTCCATGTGATATTGTGTCATTCAGCGTAAGTGAAGTAAATGCTTGCTTATACCCAACTAACCTCACTGGCCCACATCTACCAACGAGTACAGGGAAGGGATCTGGCAAGAATGATATCTGGTGGGGGGCGCAGAGGATATATGAGGGTGTGTGTGTGGGGGGGGGTGGAGATAGACATGCATTCATCAATTGTATTTCAGCCATTCAATAATTTAGGTTTTGGAAAAATTCTGCACTAGTGATATTTGTTGTAATTATGTAAATGAATGAACACTAATAATAGCTAATTGATTGTAAGTCTTAGTAAGAGTAAAGGGTCACCTTACAATGGTTAAGTCTCAGTTTTTACATAATGGATAGGCATTATATAAAATGGGAGGAGAGCATCGTGGATCAGGATATTAGCAATCATTAGGCTAATCAATGGAAATAAAATAGCAGCTCTCTTGACACTTAACTCAGCATCATTAAAATTTACAGGCGAGATGGTTATTTGAATAGATATTGGTTGCAAATTAAATTTCAATCAAATTTAAAAAGACACTAGATTCATATTGATAGTTGACTAAATTGGTTTTTAAAAAAAATCAATAAAATAACTAGGAAACCTTCACTATAGAACAGAGTGACAAATGGAGATAAAGTGTTGGGGATTTGGAGACAGGAATTAAAACTCAGATCTCAGTGAGTTTATTTAGCTAATTAGCACTTCTTTGAAACTGAAATTGAGGTCTTTATTTTCCTCATCGACAGACTCCAGGGGTTTTGTTTGTTGGCATATTTTGTTTTGCTTTGTTTCACTGAATGTGTTTACTTGGAATGCAGGGGGATGAAGAAGCCCAGTGGAAGGTTCTGTGACAACCTGAGTAGGATCTCAGCCATAATTGCAGCCTGAGCTATGTCACAGGAGGCTCATTGCATCTCCTACATAATTCCATTTAAAATTGATAACATGTTTTGCCCAAACATGGGGCTTTGGTTCTGTCAGAAAACACAGCTGACAAGTCTTGTTAGGAACCCACCTACCATCTCATGTAAAATGTAGCCATCGCTACATTTTTTAAAAAGATTTATTTATTTATTTTAGAGAGAGAGAGAGAACAAGAGTAGGATGAGGGGCAGAGGGTGATGGAGAAGCAGACTCCCCACTGAGCAGGGAGCCTGATGTAGGGACTAGATCCCAGGACCCTGACAGCATGACCTGAGCCAAAACCAAGAGTCAGACCCTCACCAGACTACACCACCCAGGTGCCCCAATGGTGGCTATACTTTTAAACAAACAAAAAATAACTTACCTGAGCAAAACTTTCTCATTTGAGGAAAAAGTAGGTGCTGCTGTTTATTCAATTGTTGAAACAGTAAAATTGAACAAAAATGATGAAACTATAGATAGAACTACATCATTGTTTGAGGGCTCTAACAAGATACTTGGTGTAGCTTCTGAGTGCCATTTGTCTTTTCTTAAATATCTGATATTTAAATTTGAGACAGGAAAACAGGAAGAAAACCAATCTTTCTCTAAATGTTATTCTTTTGAAATGGTTTTAATTTCCACAAAATAAAAGCTGTAACTGCCTGAATATGTTGTTTTAGTATGAATCATAAGTCTATGAATACATGTGAACATTTGACCATAATTATTGTGTGGTTATAGCTTTTTGATATCTATTCACTGAAAAAGCAAAATGTGGATCAGTTTTTAATATCCTCTTATATGAACCAAAGTAAAAAACTGAGTTTTTACTAAGAGGATCTGTTGTCTCAAGGCTAAAATAATGTTCCGCAATATTGGAATGCATGTGTTCCTTCACACATATATGACATCCATGGAGATTTTCCAGTAAAAGAAACAGTAGTGTAGTGTGTGTGTATAATTTCTAAGGTCAACGATATACAAAAGTGTTAATGTCAGTAAAATTTATAATTTCAGTAATTCCATATATTTCCATTTTAAGAATATTACAGAATTTAGGACCATCTGGGTATCTCAGTTAGTTAAGGGTTAAGGGTCTGACTCTTGGTCTCGGGTCAGGTCATGATCTCAGGTTCATGAGAAAGAGCCCCTTGTTGAGCTCAGTGTTCAGGGTGGAATCTGCCTGAATTTCCCTCTCTCCCTCTCCATCTGCCTCTGTCACTCATGTGTTCACTCTCTCTATCTCTCAAATAAATAAAAAGTCTTTTTAAAAAAGAATATTATGGAATTTATTTAACCAAAACCATTATCTTTGGGTGTTGAGATTTCCCTCCCATTTATATCTAGTTAATTGAAACAAGCATTTTTTTGTTTACATAACTATGCCTGCTCATAATTATTGTCCTTAGAACACTCAAAAGTCAGTTGAGTAAAATTTCCTCACATCTCTAAAGCCTGTTATTAACATTTTTCTTTTTTTTTTTCTTAAAATTCTCTTCTGGCTTTGAGCGAAGTCTTACCAGTTTGTGTCTAGCTGTAATGAATAATAGCACATTCTTCCCCACTCTCCTTCATTGAAGGAAAAGAAATAGCAATTTTAGTAGTAAGTAGAGATTAGGAGTCCATTGTCTCTGCTAGTTGGACAGGGAAAAATTGTTACTGCATTTTCACATCCACAATTAGGAGTATATTTTGTGTTGGACTGGAATATATGTTCTTGAAGCCAGGGGTTATGTCGTGCTGTGCTTACAGCTATGTTCCAGACTCTCGAGTGATGTCTAGTGTGTAATGTAGATGGTGCTCTCTCAATGATGCTTGAGAGGCAGGTGTGGGAGGTATGTAGATGCTGTCATCGCATTGAAGGGGTCAGATTGCAGCTATGATGAGAAGGCACACCTGATGGGTGAGGTATGGGACAGGTGTATGAGACAGCTGGTGAGAAGACAGCTAGTGGGAGAAGTCCTGTGATGAAACAGGCTCCCTGAGCATGGACCCAAGCAGGCTGGAGAGCCACGAAAGCTCCAAGTGGCCTGTACACATCAATACGTCTCAGTCGTGGTGGATGGTCCTCTGTAATGAAGAGGTCCTCTGCAGGTGCTCTACATTATGCCACTGCCTCGTGAGGGTCTAGAAAGTGGCACTCCAACACAAGGTACATGGTTCAATGGGAGCAGAACAAACACCTAAGATTGGCATGAGAGGTGACAGTCAGTAGATCAAAAATGACAGTCAGTAGCACATAAAACATGGTGCTTTTTTCAACAAAGATCTTGAGCCGACTAGGATTTTGAGAAGGCAGCGTTAGTGATAGGGTTTGCTAATAATGTCTTCCACAACAGCAATCATTAAAAAAAAAAAATCAAGTGGGATCTTTCTTTGAAATAACATTATGAGTGCAGCAGAGTCCTTAGACTCAACGCTAGCAGTGAACACTGTTGGCCAACTATTTCTGATTACGAAGAAGAGCAGTACAAAACCAGTACACAAAGTTCTGGGGCAAGCAGAAATAGGATTCCTCCCAATTTTTAACTTTATTTTTTATTCCAAGACATGCTTATGACACTTGTGGTTAGTATGATTCTATTAAGCTGCATGTATCTGCTTTAACAAGCTGAATTGATGCTTTCCTCACATTAGTTGAGTCTATTTCTGTAGTGTTCATACATTGAGGCATGACAAGTACCTCCGAGGTCAGAGGAACACAGCAGTAGTTTTCCTTCTAGTGTTTACACATCAGTGGGTCAGCTGATGTGGCTCTTCTCACTGTGTTTCTCATTCTTCTGACAGGAGCAGCCACCCAGGGCATGTTATGGTCACTGTGATGAGAGACGCAAGAGAGCAAGTATATTTAGAGCCTGTGCTGAATGCACATCCAATAACAGCCCATTGACCAAAGCAGGTCACCTAGCCAAGACCAACGGTCAATGAGACACAGGATCATTCTCTGCCCACAGGAGGAAAAAGAAGTAAGCAAATATTTACTGATGAATGTTCAAACTGTCCTAGTCACTCAGCCAGTTATACAAGCTACTTGCAGTTACACAATTTAATTAAGTGTTGTGCAAACCAAGCATATGTAACACCAGAAAGAGAGTTGTTTTAAAAAATCCAATGATTTGAGTTGACTCAATAAAAATAAATGCCAAAAAAAAAAAAGATTTTGTCGAATCGGATACAAATGACTTTATTGTAAAAATATATTGGGGATATGGTGAGAAGAAAAAATGAAGTTCAAGATTTTTTTTTTTTTAAGAACATATCAGAGAAGAGCATGAGTTGTGGGTGGGAAGGGGTAGAGGGACAGGGAGAAGCCGACTCCCCACTGAGTAGGGAGGCTGATGTGGGGCTGTATCCCAGGACTCCAGGATCATGACCTGAGCTGAAGGCAGACCCTCAACCGACTGAGCCACCAGGCGCCCAAAGTTCTAGATGATTCTGCTCTCAGATTACTTTGGAATAATTTTTAACTTTTTAACTTCTCACTGCATGTTTAGAAATTGATTCATAATTGGTGAGTGACTTTAGTTAACTTGAAGTCATGTAGCTTTCCAGCTGGGAATTTACAGCCCTGGAATGACCTCGGCTGGACATCAAATGGTGTGTGTGTGTGTGTGTGTTTAAATTTAAAACAAAATATTTAAAATATTTATGTGTAGAGAGCTGTGATTTTCTAGATTAACATACTTTTTAATTAACTAAAAAAGTACTGGCCTTGATCATATGAGAAATAAGGACCTCCTGGTACTCAAAGTGGAGATTTAATCATTTAAAGGGGAAAAAAAGAGCCAGATTTTAGCGTGTTTACACCTTTAGCTAAGTATCAAATCTTCAGAAACTCACTTGACCCTTCTCCTCTTGAGGACAAGATGATTAAATTAGAAAAGCAGTTTCAAGTGAATAGAATTCCCAATGAGATTTGTAGCACTTTGATCTCTTTATTACTCTGGGAACATTAGCAAAACAGCCCTTTATAAATGCCTCCTTTCACTTAGATCACCTTCTGATCAGTGTGTTCAAACAAAGGAACTGTTCAGAGAAATTAATCAAATCATGTCCTCACTCATGAGACCCTCATTTGCAACTGAAGCTTAAGACAATATGCTCCACTGCTTGAGTGGCTTTTGCTTACAGGTCATGAGTTCATGGACAGACTAGGGTTTTCGCCCTGGGAAAACCACCCAAGAGAAGTGTGTGTACTTAATATTCCAAATTGAATTTAAGCTTTAAAAATTGATCTAGATATATTTTCTTGGCTTTATTTTTAATGATTCCCCCCACCCCTACCTCCAGAGCAAAATGCCATTCCTTCATTTTTTGTTTTTATACTAATAATAACTGACAGATTTGGTTAGGGTCAATTTCTGTGTTTTCAACACCATCCTGCTTTTCTTTTCTATTTTTTTTTTTTAGAAGTGACCTCTTCAATTCTGTTTTTGTAACAAACTGCTTTAGTAGAATTGATCTTTTTGAACAAAAAGCTACCACCTCTTCTTAGAAGTTTCCATTCTATTTTTTTTAAATATCGAATTAAAGGTGCGATTACTGTATTTCCCTAATGGTTTCCAAGCTAGCGTTTTCCAAGCAAAACAAGTACTGTGAATCAATTCATTTCAGAGTCTCCAGTTTCTTTTCTTTGCTGATGGATGATATAAGATGATTCAACAATCCTTGAATCACTGCTTTTCTATACACTGTCAGCTGCATCTTCTTAAGCACACAGTCTTAATTTCATCCAGAAATCTTTATTGCTTTTCCTTGATGCTGCTAGTTAAATGCTTTGCAAACATACAGATTTACAGTACCACATGCTGGCTAAAAATAGATCTGCCATCATAAAGGAAGCCATCATAAAAGAAGCCAATATCATGATGAGCTTAAACATTTATGTCTACCATTTACTGTCTTATGTTGTCATAGAACCTGAGGTAAGGAAAGGATATTTATGATGAAACATTTATTTGTTGTTCACATACACATATATACTCTTTATCCTGACAAGAGTCTTTCTTAATGATCTTAAAATAGTTAATCACATACCAAAGAGAAAGAAAAGTTTTTTAAAAAGTCTTTGAAATATTTTTATTATCTTCCTGGAGTGAGTTTTACCAGCTTATTACTGCCTAGAATCGGCGAGGCATTTAAAATGTATCGGGAAATAATTGCATTGGTCCCTCCTGCCCTGTAGCAAATCACTTTTGTTTATTTTTCTTTAAGATGTTTTTTGGAAATCAGCACGGACAACTAAAATTATTGTAGAAACTCATGGCAATTCCCTTTTGAAATTGAATTCCTTAGAAGACTGTCAGAGAAGTAGAAAGATGAAATAGAATGGCTCTTATAGTTTGAATTTTCTAAATTTAGTTGATTATTGCTTCTTCCATGTGGCCTTTTAGATGGGGTAAGTGCTTACAAAAATAGCCAGGCAAGAAAGTAAAATATTCAGCCTGACAAAACATAGGTCAATGCAGTGGTTTTTATTTTGTAAGCTAATGATTATGGTCATTATATTCAAAATTAGAATCATTGTATTCCCTTTTAAGTAATAGTGCTTACAATGTATGAACTTAATAAGTGAGGTGTGTCGCATAAATTTTAAGATTAACTTTATATCAATTTTTCTCTGCTTTTTGACTCAATCTTTAAGTCCTGGAGAACAAACAGTCTTTTGTTCAAGATACTCAACTAAATTATTCTAATAAATAGTGAACAGTGGAAAAATCAATGGGCTGGACATCACCCATCAACTGGGTCCTATCTCAACCTAATACAGTCTGGCTGTATGAACCCTAGCAAATGCTTTCTTTTCTGATGTTTCATTGGGGACCATACTTTTATTTTTTATTTTTTATTTCTTTGTTTATTTTTTGTTGGAGTTCTATTTGCCAACATATAATACAACACCCAGTGCTCACCCCGTCAAGTGCCCCACTCAGTGCCCATCACCCAGTCACCCCGTCCCCCTGCCTACCTCCCCTTCCACTACCCCTTGTTCATTTCCCAGAATTAGGAGTCTCTCATGTTTTGTCACCCTCTTGGATTTTTCCCACTCATTTTCTCTCCTTTTCCCAATAATCCCCTTCACTATTTTTTATATTCCCTGAATGAATGAAACCATATGATGATTGTCCTTCCCCGATTGACTTACTTCATTCAGCATAATATCCTCCAGTTCCATCCACATCCAAGCAAATAGTAGGTATTTGTCATTTTTCATGGAGACCACACTTTTAAAACAGTTGAAATCCCAGATCTCTTTCAAATTTGAAATTTTCGGATTCTACTTGATGGCAAATAATCTCAAGAGATCTTCTCAGAAAAAAGGAAAAGACTCACCTTAAAAAAATTCAAGCACTATAAGTGAAATAGCTGCCCTCTTTTTTTCTTTCTTTTTTTTTTTTTTTTTTGATGCCGGTGTCAAGAAAAAGTCCTCTTACTTAATGTTTTACAAAATCAACCAATTATATGTTACTGACTGAAAAAAGAAGAAGCATTTATAAAGAAAATAATGTAAAACTCTTCTAATTAATCGGGGCATTACTGTCAAGGTTCAACCACATGAAAATGGTTGCATCTGAGTGTCAGCTGCGGGGGCCCTGTGTCAGCAGGGGGCACTCTAATACTGTTTTGTTTTAGGTGTATTCACAATGGATTTAGGAAAACCCTCATTTTTAATTTGGTTGTGAAAATTAATATTTAAATCTGGCAAACCTCCAACTATGATGGTACCACCAGAGTGATCCTGCTTATTCAAAATGCCATTATAACATTAAAATCGTAGTGAAACTTGTCAACTATCTTCACAAAATTCATCTTTGGGATGATTCTATTGATTATTCAAAACCTCCATGAATCATAGGAATACATGTGTGTTAATGTATGTGTGTGTGTGTGTGTATTTCCAATGTAAAGATGAAGAAACTGAGCTGCCAATGTGTTCATATTCTTTCAAAATGGTCAGAGAAGCAAATTTACCTGCTCTAGTTGGAACAAATTTTCACCATCTTTACCAGAATATTTTTTTCATAATCCTGCATACAATTTGTCCAACATCATTGAAGATACTGTTTTTCCAGAATAGTATTATTTAAACCTGAACACAGAAATATTAAATGTGTTTATTTCCATAAGCTAAAATCTTATATATCCAGATGTGCTACAGAGTAATCCATCAGCAGGGATCCAGTGAATGCTAAGATGGCAAGATAGTCATTTCTTGTGCTTTTAAAACAATAACTTGCATGTGAAAAATATGACATGTCCAGTGCAACAGAAGGAAACATAGGAAATCATTTGTGAAACTCTTCATATCCTCTCCCTTATCCTAATCCTGAAAGATAATAATCTTTTGTAGTGTAACAAGTTCTATTTGGCCAACAACATGGCCTATCTCTTGTCTAAAGCATGGCTTCTCACATGTTAATATGAATGTCATTCACTTGGGGGTTTTATTAAAATATAGATTCTGACTCAATCTGAAATGAGACTTGCACATTGGATTTATATCACCATTGAAGGGCTGCTGCTGTCAGTGGACCATGCTTGGGTGCCCCAAGGCGGTGCACCGCGCTCTGCGTGGGCCATAGAAGCCTCCCGTGCTCCAAATCTTCACTCTCCTTTTCTTGCTGTCAGCTGAAAATGACCTTGGAAGCCAAGTGATTAAGGTGGGAAAGTTTTTCTTCCACAGCCTGAGTCTCTGACTGCCTGAGCACATTTCTTTCTTCTTCTTCTTTTCTTTTTTTTCTTTTTTTTTGACTATAGTTGGCACATGAAGTGACATTAGTTTCCAGTGGACAACACAGTGATTCAACATCTCTACATGTTATGTTATGCTCACCACAAGTGTAGCTACCGTACAACACTATTATAATACCATTGACTCTTTTCTTTTCTGTATTATACCTTTTATTCCCATGATTTATTTACAGAAAGAAATTTTTTAATAACTCAATAGTAAATATTGAATTTATTGAGTGATTCAGTATTGAATTGAGTCATTATTGTGAATGATTTATTTATTCCATAACTGGAAGCCTATATCTTTAATGCTAATTGGGAATAACCAGTTGGATTTATGTTTGAGAAATAAACTTTTATTGTATTAAGCTACTGAAATTTGAGGTTTATCTGTTACATCAGCTAACTTTATTTTGTTGATAAATGTATACTGATAGTATTTTGATAAAAGTCCATTCTATAGATGGTTTATGCTTGTTTGCTTTTGTGAGAAAGGTTATATGATAAATTCTAGGAGACTTTTTACACAAAATGAAATACAAATTTTAAACAATAAATATTACCAAATTGAAATTTTAAAATACTGTATCAAATAATACATCTAAAAGGAAAAAAAATCTACTTTCCAAAATCCTCACCTCCGTTAGATAATTCTAATGATTTGTGTGTATGCGGTTTAAAAAAAACTTATAATCATGCTAAAAACATATAAAACGTATACCTTAACCATTTTTAAGCATATAGCTCACTAATAGTTAAGTATGTTCATTGTTCTACAACATATCTCCAGAACGTTTTGTGTGTGTGTGTGTGTGTGTGTGTGTGTGTGTGTGTGTGAAACTCTGTACCCATTAAATAATGTCCCATTTCCCCTTTTCCCAGCCCTTGGCAACCACCATTCTACTTTCTCTTTCTATCAATTTGACCATTTTAGATACCTCAAATAAGTTAGAATCACACAGTATTTGTCTTCTTTCTGACTGGCTTGTCTTACTTAGTATGTCTTCAAGGTTCAGAGGTGTTGTAGAATGTAACAGGATTTCCTTCCTTTTAAAGGCTAAATAATAATATTCTATGCTATACCACATTTGAGGTGTGTGTGTGTATGTGTGTGTATGATTTTTTTTTTTTAAGAGAGACAGAGAGAGATCATGCGGGGAGGAGCAGAGGGAGAAGGATTGAGAATCTCAAGCAGGCACCACACCCAGTGCGGAGCCATATGTGGAGCTCAATCTCAAGACCCTGAGATCATGACCTGAGCTGAAATCCAGAGTCACCCACTCAACTAACTGAACCACCGAGGTGCCCCCAAGGGTCTATTTTTCATATTGCCTTAGAAATTTGCTAATTTTTCTGGTAATTTACATATTTCTGTTTTGTTCTCATTTTTAGCAATTTTTCTATTGGATATTTTGTGTTGGTTTGCATAAGCTCCATTATGCTCCACTAATTCTTGCTCTTTAGATGTTACATATTTATATTCATCATGACAGTTTAAATATGCAGTCAGACCTGGCAATATTTTCCACATGACTTCTGGACAACAGTTATTTTGGTTTTATATGTAGAAGAGAACTGGGCTCCATGATTTGATTTTTAAATGGACCCTGGAATTGAACATTACACTGCAGAAAAAATCTTAAGAGGCTATTCTAACTCTATGCTTTTCCCTAGCATCAATTTTTTTTTATTTTTTATTTTTATTTATTTTTATTTTTTTATTGGAGTTCAATTTTCCAACATATAACATAACACCCAGTGCTCATCCCATCAAGTGCGCTACTCACTGCCCTTCACCCAGTCACCCCCACCCCCGCCCACCTCCCTTTCTACCACCCCTTATTCGTGCCCCAGTTAGGAGTCTCTAATGTTCTGTCTCCCTTTCTGATATTTTCCAGTCATTTTTGCTCCTTTCCCCTTTATTCCCTTTCACTATTCTTTATATTCCCCAAATGAATGAGACCATATAATGTTTGCCCTTCTACGATTGACTTATTTCACCCAACATAATACCCTCCAGTTCCATCCACGTCGAGGCAAATGGTGGGTATTTGTCATTTCTAATGGCTGAGTAATATTCCATTGTATACATATACCATATCTTCTTTATCCATTCATCTTTCGATGGACACCGAGGTTCCTTCTACAGTTTGGCTATTGTGGACATTGCTGCTAGAAATATCGGGGTGGAGGTGTCGTTGCATTTCACTGCCTCTGTATCTTTGGGGTAAATCCCCAGCAATGCAACTGCTGGGTCGTAGGGCACATCTATTTTTAACTCTTTGAGAAACCTCCACACAGTTTTCCAGAGTGGCTGCAACAGTTCACATTCCCACCAGGAGTGCAAGAGGGTTCCCCTTTCTCCGCATCCTCTCCAACATTTGTTGTTTCCTGCCTTGTTAATTTTCCCCATTCTCACTGGTGTGAGGTGGTATCTCATTGTGGTTTTGATTTGTATTTCCCTGATGGCAAGTGATGCAGAGCATTTTCTCATGTGCTTGTGGGCCATGTCTATATCTTCCTCTGTGAGATTTCTGTTCATGTCTTTTGCCCATTTCATGATTGGATTGTTTGCTTCTTTGCTGTTGACTTTAATAAGTTCTTTATACATCTTGGCACTAGTCCTTTATCTGATAGGTCATTTGCAAATATCTTCTCCCATTCTGTAGGTTGTCTTTTAGTTTCGTTGACTGTTTCTTTTGCTGTGCAAAAGCTTTTTATCTTGATGAAGTTAATAGTTAATTTTTGCTTTTGTTTCTCTTGCCTTCATAGATGTATCTTGCAAGAAGTTACTGTGGCCAAGTTCAAAAAGGGTGTTGCCTGTGTTCTCCTCTAGGATTTTGATGGAATCTTGAAGAGACTCAACTTAGACCTAAGGACACCTCCAGCCTGAAAACGTTCCTAATCTGGGAAGGGAAACAGGCATTCAGATCCAGGAAATAGAGAGATCCCCCCTGGCATAACAAAACACTTCCACATGTTGAATGGTTTTATCCTTCCTGCTAAGAGCAATGGCTTCTTCATTTTCAAGAATCTGCTCTTGCCATGTTGGGCCTTCATTCACAATGTCACTATTTTCCTGGTATTCCTTTAGCCAGGATAGTATTCCTGAAAAGCTAAAACTGGCCCAGTTTCCTCCATAGTAGCTTCTTGAATCAACATGCAGAACCCTCTGGCCACTTCTTGAACATGCAGCTGCAATGATGGACTCAGGCAAACCCGTCCCTATTACGATCACATCAAACTCTGAAGGGAGATTATCCGCCATCTTGAAAGGAAACGTGTCATGTCCCCTAGCATCAATTTTAACACATGGGAACTCAATAAGTACCCAATGCATTAAAATTTGAACCAATATAATGTATCATGAATTATATTTAGAAATTCCCAGTAACCATTTTATGGAACAGCCCCCACACATTTTCCTAAGCATCAACTCTTTTTTACTTTGTCTCATGTTGAATACAGAATCTCCTTTAAATGAGGATTAGCTGCAAAGGGTTGGCTGCTCTCTTTTTGTGAATTGTACATGCAGTCATCTTTGAGAATAGCCTGACTGCTTGGAGACTTTCTGCGTGTGATTTCTGAATCTCCATGTTGAACTTAAACCTACTTATCGTTGCTCTGTGCCTAAGGGGAAGAGAGGACATCTGGCCATCAGCCTCCACGTAATTAGCTCTCATATTAGAAGATTAGAAGGTTGAGCCTTTGCCTTCTGCTTATGTCAACCCATTAAAATCCACTCTATGTCTTCTTATCACAAAATTTTTAAAACGGCTAAGAACAAATTCTTCTTCCTATGGTGGTTTGATATACATAATAATGGGAGTAAGTGGTTAAGAATCAGGAAAGATCAGACCACAGAGGATTTTCTTTTATAGCTAAGCATAAATTCAGAAGCGAGAAATAAATTTCATCATCTGCCACAAGGCTCAAATTTCAATACGATGGAAATTCCAGATAAAAAGAAATGTAAACTAAATTGGATTTACAACGTCTGAATATTTTTATAGGGGATAGGAGATGCGAATATCATCATTTCCAAACCTCTCTACTATACAATGTCAGGAAAGATTTCAAAACTCTATGTTTTAAGGATGACTGAGATCCAGTTAGAAGTTAAAAAAAAAAAAATAAGGAAAGTCAGGTTGTCTGGCATTTGTAAAAATTAGAAGCAGAAACAGCCTTCATGTACCAAAAAGTTAAAGTTGCATTAGGCAGCCAATTAAGCCAGTCTGACATATATATATATATATATATATATATATATATATATATATATATATAAAACTAAAATCAAAATGAAATGAAAAATGTATTTAAATAAAGTGCTGCTCCAAATCTACACCACTCCACTGGTGGCCCACAAAATATTTGGTCACAGATCACAGAGCTAGTTTGGTAAAAGGTTTTCTTAGGAAATGCACTGTTGCTCTGGTTGGTTTGGGTCCCTGGGAAACCCTGAGGTGGAGATTAGCATGCAGAAGTTCTAGTAGAAATGTTTTTCCGATCAGCATCTGTGGAAAGGTAGAAAGATTGGGCAGAGGAAGAACTGGAACAGAGATGATGTTTCTCTGAAAGTATCAGCCAACCCCCAGTCCTGTGATGGGATAACCCTTCAAAGCTGCCCCAGATTGGGCAGACAGCGAAGCCTTTGCATTCCCATATGGATGAATTACTGGATGCTGGCTGATAATCTGAAGGGGAAGCAACTGCAGGTGAATTCCAAAAAGGGATGACAGCCAGGGGCTCTCTCAACAAAAAGCAAGGGGTATTCTCTGATGACAGTAACTACAGACATCCATCTTTGAGATTAAAAAAAAAAATCCAACAATATTTTATTCTTTTTGATGTGTAATTGAGATCTGCATTTCCCAACATGATTTTTTAATTATTTCTTTCAGAATTTACTCTGCTTCTTCACCTGAAGCATTTTGAAGAGAGATTATTGAAGATCAGTTAAAAAGAGACTGTTTTAGAAATCTAGATGAAGGCATTTGCATGACCTGGAAAAGGTGTCCAGACCGATGCTGGGAGGGTCCCTAGCACGAACTGGGATAGGCATTCTCTGGTTTTCTTACCAGTCCTGGGATAACTCTTCCACCAGCCGCCAAGCTGTGGCTCAAATAATCACCAGCTGACCTTATGCCTAAACTAGGCAATTTATAAATTTTGGCCTAGCTGGGTTGGACTACCACTTAATAGTCCTGTCTTTTTCCAGGTGACTTAAATTATTTGAGTTTCAGTGTTTTTATCCAGAAAGTGGGAATAATTATTCTTTTCTTATGGGAGTGACATGAATTCCATTTATTTATTTTTATTTTGAGAGAGAGAGAGAGAAAGAGAGAGAATGTGCACAATTGCAGGGGAGGGGCAAAGGGAGGGAATGAATCTCAAATAGACTCCCCACTGGGTGTGGAACCCACCTTGGGCTTGATCTCACGACCCTGAGATCATGACCCCGAGATCATGACCTGAGTTGAAACCAAGAGTCAGACACTTAATGGACTGAGCCACCCAGGTGCCCCCAAACTGAGGTGAATTTTAAAGGAAGTAACACATAGAACATGAGAGCAACAGGTGATAATAGCTTGTACTTTTTAAAGCCAAATAGCAGATGTGGTCTACATTTGACAGAGTCTATGTTTGATATTTTCTCTCTAGAGAGACTTCCATTTTCTTGGAGGGGAACCAATCTGAGACATTTTTTTTTTTAAAGTCCAAGACAATGCCAAACTACTTTTTTAAAAAATGCATTAACATATGTTAGTCTTATGACAGATCTGTGAGGCAGCTATTATTATATCTGTTTTTTAGATCAGAAAGTGACACACATAGAGTTCAAGCAATTCTTTAACATTCACACTATTTGTTAGTAGTGGGCGGATCCAACCCAAGAAGTTGGTGCCAGGGTGCACATGTTCAACCATGATACCATCTTATCTCTCCAAAAATAAATTCCACCCATTGCTTGGAGATGTGATTAACACTAGTCACTTACCTCACATTAAATCTTATAAGTAGGCTAAAAAAATTAGTGTGCATGTATACAAAAGGGATAACATGACTTGATCATTCTTAATATGGAAACAAGTATGATTACAAGTATTTTCTTGCCATAATTTAATATTAGCTAGCAGCATAACCCACTTTATTTTTATTTTTTTTTTGTAAGGTCTCTGCCACTTTATGACAAGGATAACCTTTCCTCCTGTTTTCAAGAACACATTCCTCACTTCCATCAGAAGCACTCTGGATATCCATGTTTCTATCAACTGTCTCTTCAAGGTTTGGTGGACAGTCCCCAGTTTCTTCATGATCAATGGCTCCTAGGACTTCCTTGAATCCCACCTTTGAACTCCCTCAAACCACAGAGCAGAATTGAGGGGCAGCAAACTCATGGTGTGGCAGGGCCTCAGGACATGGCAGAGGGTACAGCCAGGAAGGTAGAGAGACCATCCTGAGCTCTAAAGAGGATGCCAAGTTATCATCTGCTTGGGCAGTGGTGGTGGAATTGGACAGCCCAATGGCTTAGAGGATAACCCACTTTATAACAAGGAAAAAATTGCCCCAGAAGGCATTAGTATGGTTGACATCCATATCAAAATTATAATCGTATCATGCTTCATACCAAACTGCCCCTGAGCTGTTGTGTTTAGCATAATGTAAAAAAAAAAAACAACAAATCAACAGCAACTGAGCTGTTGTGTTTAGCATAATGAAAAAAAAAAAAACAACAAATCAACAGTAACAAAGGTATGTCCAAAATATGGAGACCAGACAAGGAGGAGTCCAGAAGCCAGGTCCTTTAAGGACTAACTAGCATGTAGAAAAAAATGAATGGATCTCCAAGATGACTTCAGTCTGTTATAAGAAATTTTTGAACTAGTGAAATTCAACATAGTATCATGAAAGGAGTGGCTTCCATGTTCCTGGCATGTCCAAGGCAAGGGGAGATCATCTTTATTCAGAAGCAGTATATGATGTGGAAAGGTTAATCCCATTAAGACCCCCAACTGAGGCTTAAATCATCATCATTGGCTCTTCTAACTAGCCAATTCATGTCTAATTTACTCTTAACTCTATATTAAATAATACTGACATTCTAAGATAATTGTAAGAATAAGGAAATCTCAGGGCACGTGGGTGGCACAGATGGCCATTGGGCATCTGACTCGGTTTCAGCTTGGGTCATGGTCTTGGGATCATGAGATTGATCCCGTGTAGCACTCCATGCTTAGCACTGAGTCTGCTTGAGGTTCTCTCTCCCTCTTCCTCTGCTCCTCCCCATGCTGCCCCATGCACTCTCTCTCTCTCTCTCTCAAATAAATAAATCTTTTTTTTTAAAGAAATCTCTCTCTCTCATTGTGTTCGAGGCACTGTGCTAGTGAACATGTATCTACTTGACATTTATTAATTGTAATTTTGAACTAGTAACTGCTCTCAACCATTAGTTCTTTATTTGCAAAATGGGAGCAGTGGTAATGCCCACAACTTCTGGCACAATTTATATTCCTGCCAAGGTTCATCCAACCCTGTCCATCTGAAAGGCAAATACTTCACCCTGTAATACCATCAGTTTATTTTGTTTCCTGGGTGAGCAGAGGCTTCATGAAACCATTCCTTCTAAAGATCTCCTTTTCTCGCATGTCCTTAAATCTTTACTAGGTGTGTCCCAGTGTCAGCCAAGGAAGCATGGTGCAGGGATTAAGTGATTTTTCCAAACTAGCATGTATTTTTTCTGTAATGATCTGTTATGTCCTTTCTTATGTCTTCCACAGTATGAGATATTGCCAATGTCACATGTTACAGAAAAATTTGTAGTATTAAACCCTGGATGCCTGAGACATGATTCTACTTCTAAAAAGCAATGTCAAATAAATTGACTGAAGACAGGAGTATTTTCCATTTTACAGGAAGGAAAAGTTTTCCTCTTTTAGTTTCAGACTTAATTGGAAATTTAATGTTCTGTCACAATTTTATAAACAAATGATACAAATGATGAGCAGAAATCCAGAATTTCTCTATGGAAATGGCTCAGGAGCAGCAAATGATTTGGAATAAGTCTTGAAGCTGCACTCACCTAATTCTCCTTGTGGAGTAGTAATGGTAGTGCTGATTAACTCTTGGAATAATGCATTCGTAGGAGTCATAAACAGAATAATTTTAAGAAAAGAGAATAAGATTGAAGAATAAATACATCTCACTTTTTAAGGGCAAGCACTTGTTCTTGGGAAACATTTATTTTCATTTACATTTTAACATCTGTGTATATTGGGTACAGTGGTTATCTATTTTTTCATAATAAATCATTCTCCAAAGAACACCCAAAAACAATAAAAATGTATTAACTCATGGTGGGTCACTGAGTCAAGAATTCAGGGATGCCTCAGAGTCTCTCATGAGGTTGTGGTCAAGATGGTGGCCAGGATTAGTCATCAGATGCTTTGACTTGGGCTGGATGGTCTACTTCCAAGATGACTCAGTTCCTTACAATATGGTAGCTGGCTTCCCCTAGAGCAAATTTTCCAAAGAAAGAGCAAGACAGAAGTCTTGATGTCTTTTATGGATCCGCTTTGGATGGTACATTCCATCAACTACACCTTTTCCTTTAGTTTTGGACAATAGTCATTCCTGTGTAATGTGGGAAAAGATGATGGGATGGTGAAAATACCAGGATGTAGTGATCAGTAAATGCTTTCCTGTGGGCTGGCTGCCACAAATGATTGCAAGGTAAATATTTCCCTGAGTATAAGTCACAATCAAAATTGATTCGAAAAACAAAATACGTGGCTTGTATAATCAGAAGACTTCACTTTGAAAACCAGTTCTTTAATCATGATCAAATTATTTCACCTTTGAGGCTAATTTTGTTATCTGAAAAATAAGAATAAAAGTGTTTCCCTTTCTTTTTCTGCATTGATGATGGTACTGTTAATCAAGACTATGAATAAATGCTTTGTTATAGGTTAAAACTAGTTTGTTTCCTTATACTCTCCAGATTATTAGCAGTACTATTAATCCTTAAGTAAAATTTTAAGTAAAAGTATCACAAAGGACAGATGTTGGTTTCATTATTGCAATGAGGATTCAATAAAAAAAAAATTCTAATCTTAAGGATTGATAACATGTGAAAACTAATGCTCTTCTTTCAGCATGTATATCTCATCCTTTTTTTCTTCTTTATCCTACTGGGTTTTTCATATATTTAATGTTTGATTTTAGGGTCACCTGAGTGGCATATTGATTAGGCATCTCTGTCTTGGCTTTGGCTCAGGTCATGAACTCAGGGTCATGAGATTGAGCCCTGCATCATGATCTACACTAAATGCAGAGTCTGCTTGAGAGTCTCTCTTCCCCTATCCCACCACACACAATTTCTCTTTCACAAATAAATAAATATTTTTAAAAATGCATCTGATTTTATGTCCCAAATAAAAAAAAATCTATTACTGAATTTGGACATATACTTCATGTGGGCTGTGATTAACACAGTAGTATCCAGAAGTAGAAGAAATATTTATTTTGCACAGGCCACTGGTAAAATGGAATATCCTCCTGTAGACATTTAGCTAGCTAAAATTTATCTATACTTTGTGACAAGAAGTATTAAAGTATAGAAAGAGAAAGGAAGAGATAATCATAAATAATTTACATTGTGTGGACAATCACACCTGCCTTTCCCATCAGTGAACCCCTAACGCAGCATCTACTGTATTTTCTACAATTTACTTTATATTTTAACATAGCCAAAGTATGTAAGTCAACCTTAATCAATCCCTAGGGAAAGGAAACACATGCACACTCTCAGAAAAAATTGAAATGAAATGAAATGAAGAAAGAATAAAATAGTGGGCACCTATTTCTAGAACATTGCCACTCAACAGGTAGTTAATAAATATTTGTTGGATAAATGAGTGAATAAGTATTCCCTTTGTCTCCCTTTACTAATACACCTTTTTGTATCTAAAGATCTATATTAAGGGTATCTCTAATTTATGGAGGTTTTATTTCTTCTGCTTTAAAATTGTCCTTTATTTTCCCCTCTGTGATGAACTTTCCTGGTTTGCAAATATGCCAGAGGTTGATTGACAGGAATTTTCCACCCTATAAAACAGTAATGTTCAAATGTTGGTGTGATAAGAAAAGAGAAGTCTGCTAAAATTACAAAATTTCAGTTGAAATTCCCCAAATTCCAACTCAGTAAGTTTGGAAAGGGACCCAGACATCAACAGAATAAACGACCAATCCGGATGATTTGGATACAGGTTTCATCTGATAATAGTTTGAGAGATACTTTGGGTTGCTCACAAATTGAATATAAAAAGCACTGTCTCTGGGTGATAACCATTCCTACAGATTTTTAACTAGTAAAACTGCAGTGCATTTGCAGTTTGTTTTATGTGGGGTGGATTAAAAAAGAAAAGACAAATAATTTCTTTGTTTTCTGGTGCATTTATTGACCACTTATATTGATTTATGTTAAATAGCTATGTGATAATTAACAAAATAATTTCCAGTTCAGCGAGAAGTTTTTCTCTGTCTTGGCTGATTTTCAAGTATAAGTAAAATTTAAGTTCTACTTTTAAGAGTTAAACTTGCAGTTACCCCCAAATCTTGTTTTAGAACTGGTAATTAAAATGCAGTCATTTATTTTCCAGATAATTCCAATGATTAGTACAGATGGAACATACTCAGGTCAAGGCTGCTGTAACTACATTACCAATTCATACTCTCATCTCAATTTATATAACTCTTTGCAAAGTTATTATGTTCTATTTTTTTAGGCTAACTTCCCTTTTATTTGCAGCAGTAATTATTGTAACTGATCTTGACAGGAAGATGTAGATGAATCTCTCTGTTGGAAAAGACAATTTGTCATTCTTGGCATACACAGAATCTATCCTCCTGTCCAAAATCTATTCAACTGTACAAAAAAAAACTGAACTACCATAGAAAGATAAAATAAATAATAATGTGACATAACAAAAAAGCAAGTTAGAGGGAAAGACATGAGGTACAGTTCAGACCACTTTCCAATTTATGTCAAATTCCCTATTATTAACTTCCTGACTTTCTTCAATAGAACTTCTTAAAAACGTGAGCACTACTGAATTCACTGCAGAACTACTGAATTTTAAAGTACAGAGCAAAGGATTTATGTCTAAAAATTGCACTAAGAGTACAAAAATTAAATATTGCATTAAAAATATGAATGTGCTTCCTCCTGGTTGTAGACATGAAGATAGTTCGCACAAGGACAAATGAAGAACACTAAATGCTTACCTCTTAAACTAAATGCAGAAAAAAGTCCCTTTTAACTGAGATATGATGATAAATATATTTGAATTATTCAGATTTTCTCAGAAATATCCCACTTAACTGTGTTTAGATCCCACCTACAGAGGTCATCCTGGAATAGTCATTTTAGGTTTAGTTCCTCTGTCCTTCAGTGGAGGGACCATGCTGCTGGGTGGGAAATCAACTTTGTTAGCATCTATTGATCACATCTCATGCAGAAAGTATGAGCTTAATGCTGGCAAGGAAGAGGGAAATGCAGATGAGTGAACAGACCCTACAGTAAAGAGTGTATTAAACTAAGTAGTATAACCAGAATCAACAATGAGTCTGTAGACTGCTGATTCTACACAAATGATTATAACTATATAGAGTTTCAGCAGAGTGTAACTCTTACCCTTATAATGAGAATTAGCTTGTTATAAATGAAGCCAAAAATAAATTAGTTCTATCCACATCATTGCAAATGGCAAGATTTCATTCTTTTTGATGGATGAATAATATTCCATCACAGACACACAAACACACACACACACACACATCTTCTTTATCCATCAATGGACATTTGGACTCTTCCCATAATTTGTTGTGGACATTGCTGCTATAAACATTGGGGTGCAGAAGCCCCTTTGAATCACTATGTTTGTCTTCTTTGGATAAATCCCTAGTAGTGCAATTGCTGGATCACAGGGTAGTTCTACTTTGAATTTCTTGAGCAACCTCCATACTGTTCTTCACAGTGGCTGTGCCAGTTTGCATTCCCACTATCAGTATAAGAGGGTCCCTCTTTTTCCACATCCTCACGAACATTTGTTGTTTCCTGACTTATTAATTTTAGCAATTCTGACTGGTGTCAGGTGGTATCTCATTGTGGTTTTGAATTTCATTTCCCTGATGATGAAGGATGTTGAGCATTTTTTCATGTGCTTGTTGACCATCTGGAGGTTGTCTTTGGAGAAATACCTGCTTATGTTTTCTGCCCATTTACTGACTGCATTTTTTTTTTTATTTTTGGGGTGTTGAGTTTAATGAGTTCCTCATAGACTGGATAATTGCCCTTAATTCAACCTATGAAAATAGGTTGCCTTTTAGTTTTGTCAACTGTTTCCTTTGCTGTGCAGAAGCTTGATGAAGTCCCAATAATTCATTTTTGCTTTTGTTTCCCTTGTCTCTGGAGACATGTCTACTGAGGCTATGGCTGAGGTCAAAGAGGTTGCTGCTTGTGGTCTCCTGTAGGATTTTGATGGATTTCTGTCTCACATTTAGGTCTCTCATCCAGCAGATATGTTCTTTGCAGTGGCCAGTGATTTGGGCAGTAACTGCCCCTCTTGGGGCTGCAGGCACCTCTGACCATTGCTAGTCCTTAGGAGGCAAACTGGAATCAGCCTTGCCTGAATGTTACTCTCCCCACCATGCCTTTGAACAATTTGTAAGCACTGAATTCCTGGTATAAAATTCCTTTCTTCATGAATCCTGGAAGATTTATGTTTTCTGGAGCATACCCTTCCACTGATTCTTATAAACTGCTTTCTTTGCAGTAAGTTTATTTTTAAATTTATTTTTTTAAAAATATTTTATTTATTTATTCATGAGAGACACATACAGAGAGGCAGAGACACAGATAAGGAGAGGCAGGATCTTTCTGGGAGCCTGCTGTGGGACTTGATCTCCAGATCCGAGATCATGCCCTGAGCATAAGGCAGATGCTCAACCACTGAGCCACCCAGGCATCTCCTTTGCAGTGAATTTAGGCATGTTTAAACTATGTTCAGATTCAATCAAATATTTCTTCATCTTCTTCTTTCTGGACAGTCTACTATACCAGAGTTACCTCAGACCCAAAAAGAACATGGTAAATGTTCATAACAAATGTTTGAGTGGTCCTTTTTTATAAATAAAATAACCTGAAGATGTCACTGAGTCAAAATAGAGAATGGTATTCAAATCAAAACCTTTATATTAGGGAAACAGTGTAAGTGGACTTGCTCTTATTTGCAAAGTTTATAGAAATTTTTGAAATATTGAAAGAAAAGATCTCTAAAGATAATAGGTAAATTTACTTATGTTTAGGTTAAATGGAAAGAATTCAATAGTAAATGTGCAGAATTTTATTGGCCTTTAGATATTATATCATAGGTCCTTTTGATCTGTTCTGCCAACAAAATGCTCCAATGATATTGTGTAAATTATATCTGAGTTCAGATGACACAGGAGAGTCACAAAGGGTAGCATATGCATGTGTCCTCAAGCAGAATCTGGAATTACATTTGACAGAAATATAAGTTAGACTTTAATACCTATTGTTTTTTGGATGGTCTTGCTTTTATTTATGTGTACATAAATGTGTACAACAGACAATATCACCTATACCCTAAAGAGGTTCAAATATTATTTCCCAATTGCCACTTTCTTATTCTGTGGCCTGACTCAGAAAAGCTCCAACAAGCACATTTGCTCAGATGTTATAATGGTTAGGATACAAATTATTTGACAACTTGGTCCTATAGCTGTAGTAACATGGGTAGGCTCTGTTTCAGCCCATATCCCAGGATGTATAGCTCCATCAAACTAAGGAATGGCAGTAATATAAGAACATGTGTTGTAAATGGGGCAGTTTAGCAAAGCATTTAACGATAATTTTGCTGGAGATTGCAGTAAAGGGAACAAGAAGTTCACATCTCAGGCCCGCAGCACTCTCTCTTGTAAACATTTACAATGAGGTGATTAAAGGATCATTTGCTCTTTATGTCTACCATTCCACCATTTGAGGCTTTGTACACCAACTTTTAGCAGAAAATGATTATAGTTCAGAAGACAGCTACCTTTTATTTCCTGTGATGTATTTTCAAGGGAAGTGCAGAAGGTAATTTATCTATAGTGAATGCAAGAGTTGAGATTATTTGTTGGCTGGGAAACTAGATTACAGCTGCTAATCTGAAGCATGCATAATAAAGTGCAAAAGATCTTAATGCAAAAGAGCTTTCACCAAGTATACTAGAAACTGGATGTTGCTTTATTTAATGTTTAAAGAAACAGCTTCAATTTCTCAGTTAAATGTAGAGTTTGCAATCATTTTCTAAAGCAAGGGAAAATTTAAGTATAAAACACAAAAACACATACTTAAAGGTGTATTCATTATAAGTTTTAAATCATTCTCTATGTAGATGAGTAGCACAATATAAACTATAAGAGGTAGCTAAATCTCTAGGATCCCAAAGCTTTAAGTAGTCATGTGTGATGAATACTTCTTTTTTAAAAAAAAACATCAAAACAGTGACATTCAGAGTTGAATTCTAAGATGTGCGTCTATGTATAGACACCCAGATTAGAAGTTAAGCCCCTTCCAAAGACAGTGCCCTGCTGGAATCAGAAGTGGAGGAAGGGGTGGAGAACCAAAAGGTTCTGTGGTTGAGGATGTAGTCCAGATTTATCAGATATGGAGTTGTCCTGTCTTTGTTGCCATTGTCCTGTCTTTTAAACACAGACCCATGTTTTTCATTCAGAAGAAAGAAAAAAAAAATACAGGGTGGCCTATCAGTAATAGTAGAAAAACTATGAAGCCCTCTTGCTTTAGAGTTCCTTTCTCTGAAAGTATTTGATAAACATGTTTTTAGGAGCTCGCCTTTGAAGCCAAACCATATTTTGGTCCAAGTTTCTTCTTATGTATCTCCAGGTTGGCAGCTGGTGTCTCTCTTCAAAGACTTCTTTACAAAACATGAATAGTAATTATACAGCCATGGACTATCTTTTTAAAATATAAGAGTTTTATGAGGCTTTAACTGTTTGATTGGTTTATTTTTGGTAATTTTTTCTCTAGTTCTTGAATTCTGTATTATTGTATTTTAATTTCTAGTATTTTATGCTCTTTCTCTCCAAATTCTCTTCTGGAATCTGTTTATACAGAACAGCTCTAGTTTTCTAAAGGGGATAGTGGTAGAGTCTCTTTCTTGGGTTGCAGTGTTAAACAGATGATATACTTGTGCTTTTCCATCCTTGTGTTAGCTTCTTGTGAGACTTCTTCCTTTGAGATTTTAAAAATCTTCTGTAGATGAGGATCCCTGGGTGGCTCAGCGGTTTAGCACCTGCCTTTGGCCCAGGGTGTGGTCCTGGAGTCCAGGAATCCAGTCCCACATTGGGCTCTCTGCATGAGGCCTGCTTCTCCCTCTGCCTGTGTCTCTGCCTCTCTCTGTGTGTCTCTCATGAATAAATAAATAAAATATTTAAAACAAATCCTCTGTAGAATTCATATTTCCATCAAAATTCACATTTAAATTATTTTTATATTCTTTTCTCTGTTCCCAAATTGACTTGAAGATTTTCTGTTAGAATATTTTGAGCCCCTTTAGTGTTTGATTAAGCAGAGACACTTCCTTGAAGTGAATATTTTATCTTGTTTCTCTAAAAAGTGTCCCTACAAAAAAATAAATAATAAAAATACAAAATAAAAAAATAAAAATAAAAAATAAAAACTGTCCCTACCCTTCAGTTGTCTAAAATCACATTATGAAGTTCTTTAATTCTTTTGACATGAATTGGAACATTTTCCAATTTACTGTTCATGAAGATGATAAATTCTTTTTATCATCAGAAGGAGTTCTGACAACAAAATAGTAATAATTACAGGCTCTCAGAAAATTCTGGAAAATCAGGCCCCAATCTTGGTGCTTAGGGTTATATTTTATACTTGTCACATATTACATTATATATTTTAATTAAAAAGAAATACATTTTAAACATGTTTTGAGGCTTTGATCTCTCTTGGTCAACATTATCTCAAATGGTCACCTTCCTCCAATACATATAAACAATCTCTAGATATTTCCATTCCAAGATTATTATTCAGCTCTCTGTTAGCCTTATTCTTCTGCTGAGTATTATACCTCATTCATTAACATTGGCTTTCAGAAGTGTCCTTTGGGTTATTTCTTTGTTGGCCACAACTGGTCAGGAGGTCACTTTCTTCCTGTGAAGCCTGCCTCTAATTGTACTGTGGAGATTTGCTTGGGGCACAGAAGTGTTGTGCTTCTCATTTCTATGGTGTTTCAACTCTGGCTCCAGAGCTGGTGCAGCTGTCATGGTGGCCCTCATAGAAAATCAGATCAGGTTGTGAACAAGTGATAGGGAGATGGGAGACATTAGAAATTCCAGGGAAGCACCACAATAGCCAGGGTGGCAAAGGTTGGCCTGAAGCCTGAAACCATGACCTTCTTAAACTCAGCCATGCATGCCCAAAGACATATAACCAGTAGACACATCAATGTTGTTTCAATAATTCAGGGGCATCTGGATGGCTCAGTGGTTGAGCATCTGCCTTAGGCTCAGAGCATGATCCTGAGGTCCTGGATAGAGTCTCGCATCAGGCTCCCCACAGAGAGCCTGCTTCTCCCTCTGCCTATGTCTCTGCCTCTCTCTCTCTCTGTGTCTCTCAGGATTAAATAAATAAAATCTTTAAAAAAACTGTTTCAATAATTCAAAGGAAAGCTGGAAGGGGAAATAAACTAATTTTTAAAATAATGGAATAAGTATAAAGCAAGAAATAATATGGGGACCTAAATTCAAACATATAAATAATCATTCTAAATGCAAAGTATCTGAATCTACTAGTTAAAAAACAGACATTCTTAGATTGGATAATGAAGTAATACCTGACTATATGTAGTCTACAAGAACCTGATTTTATGTGTAATGAAATAAGTAGGCTGCAAGAAGAGGAATGGGGGAAAATATGCCATCCAAACTCTAATTGAAGAGCTGGAGTGGCTCTATTAATATCTGACAATATTGACTTCAGAACAAAGAAAATCTTCAGTTATAAAGAATCATATTATATTGTGATAAAAGGATCAGTTTGCCAGGGAGACATAACAATCCTAAATAATTATGCAAATATAAACAGAGCTTCAAAATGTATTTAAAATTGAACATAATGAAAGCAGCAATAGGATAATCCACAGTTGTAGCTGGAGACTTTAACACTCCTCTGTCAGTAATAGAACTAATAGACATAAAACCAGCAAGGATATACAAGAACTAAAAATACCATCAACCAACTGGATCTATTAGACATTTATAGAACCCTACACACACCAACAGCAAAATATTCTCAAGTGTTTCCGGAACATTTACCAAGTTGGATCTTATCCTAGCCCATAAAACAAACACTGAAAAATGTAGAACTGAAGTCATGCAAAGTGTGTTTTCTGACTTTAATAGAAGTGAACTAGAAATAACAGATCTCCAAACACTTTAAAACTAAACTGCACACTCCTATACAATACATTGATTGAAGACAGAGTCTTTAAAATAAATTAGAAAATACCTTTAACTGTACACAAATGAATATATAGTATATCAATTTTCGTGTGATAGAGTTAAAGCAGTAATTGGTAGGAAAGCCATTGCATTAAAATGCTTATACCAGAAAAAGAAAAAATCAAAAGCAAATATATGAGGTAAGAAACTAGTAAAAGAAGAGAAAAATGAAGAAAGTTGAAAGAAGGAAATAAAAATAGGAGCTAAATGAATAAAATTGAAAACAGAAAAACAAGAAAATCAATGAAATAAAAAAGGTTATTTTTTAAAAAGATCAATAAAATTGATAAGCCTCTAGCAAGATTGACAAAGATAAAAGGAGAGAAGACACATGTTGAAAACCACCTATACCAAGGATAAAGAATAACACTGTAAAAATCTCCGTGTACATGACTACAATAATTTACATGAAATAAGCTAAGTCTTTGAAAACTGCAAACTCACAAAACTCAACTACGAAATAGATATTCATTCTGAATAGTCTTATAATTTCTAAAAAGATTAAATATGTAACCAACAAGTGGGTGGTAGGTTAACAGATCATCAGTACTGAAGATAGTAAATCAAACATGACCATTGCTTCTTGTTCAAGAATTCTTAGCCAATCCTTTCATTGCTGTATCAAATTAGTGGAAAAATAATAGACTAAAACTTGTGTATATATATATGAGTTATACTTTTACATTAAAAATATTCTTGTAGAGCAAGTTTAATCATGAATATATTTAGAACCAAAGCAAGCTAATACAAGATTGTTAACAAAGGATTAAATACAAGATGGCCAGTTAAATGTGAATTTCTGATAAACAGTGATTTCTTTCAGGGTAAAAATGTCCCATGAGACATTTTGGACATACACCAAATAAAACCAGATGGGCAAAATCACGTACTCCAAAAATTAAAAAACATCTGCTTAAGAACAAAGCACTCATAGTACTTCACTCAACACTTTCAGGAAATCCACAATTTATAAATAATCTATCTAGAAAAATTTTTTTAAATAGATGAAATATAGAAGAGAAATAGTACTTCCAAACACAGGTATCAGCTAATCTCAACATTGACTCTATTGCCACCAAGCATAAATCAGATACTGAAGAATAAAATGTCTTTAAGATGCTGAAGAAAGCATTACTGAATAATAAAAATCACAAAGCAGCCAAAAAGTGGCTGTAAATCATTCTGCAATATCTGAAAACACGTGACAATATCCAACATCTATGGACAACGTGCTGATATAGCAGAAGAGATGGCCAAGGCAGATAGTCACGTGGGTGTTGCCCCCTTATGTGTGGTTTTGCTTTCTAATGGTTTAAGTGACCTGCAGTCACGTGGTCAACTGAGGACAAAAGCATAGGGTCCTCCTCATATTCTCAGGTTACTAGTGGTCTAACACTATTGATTCAGCCCTCTTCACTGCACTACGTGGCATCTTTTCATGTCACATCATCACAAGAACAGTGAGGACAGCACAAAAACCTATTTAGAGAGAGAGAGAGAGATCCCACTCAGTATGTCTCTATTCCAGTAGATTGTTGTAATTGTTCTATTTTATTATTATTGTTAATTTCTTACTGTGCCTAATTTCTAAATTAAACTTTATCATAGGTAAGTATACATAGGAAAAAAATATAGTACATATAGGATCCAGTACTATTTGTGATTTCAGGCATCCATTGGGGATCTTGGAATGTGTCCCTCATGGATAAGGGTGATTGCTGTTTTTTTGTTTTGTTTTGTTTTGTTTTAAACTGACTTATAATAAACCAGCTCTTATTGTTTCTAGTTCTTTGTGGTCACTCTCTATTTCCTACCATGGGTACTATAAAAATGAAAGATTCTAAGGCTCTTCAATTTGTTCCTGGGAGAAAACAATCACTTAATAGCTCATGAGCTCTGTTTCTACATAGATGGTGTTGTCGTTGGATAAGTTAGTTCGTGAGGCCTTGGTTCACTCTATTTCTCTGTAACAGGGATTAAGTTTATTCTATACTTCTTAAATTGAAGTATCAATGTCGATGGGGGTAAGAGAACTTTCATGGTATCCAAAGGGTCATAGTAGCAAATGTGAGCAGCTCGTTAAAACGCTGAATGAATAAAGGACAGTCGTTGCACAAGTTCCCGGTGTGCCAATGTATAGGGTTGTTGAAGTTTTATCAGAAATGTGAAATCAGGTAATGTTATTCAGAAAAAAAAAAAACATTATTCAAGTGTTAAAAGAATAATACCATAGGTCATTTTTGTTTAAGTGGAAGGCTAACTTGTATTCTAATATGATGAGTGTCCATTTGTTGATTATGGATGATTTAGTTTTCATTTTGACATAGTTTTCATTTTGCCTAATAGGAAATTCAAAGTTTGGATGTGGAGCCTAATATTTTTGACACAAGAAGTAACTGTCACTCAGTGCTATGACCAGATTCCCTCCTTCTCTACTTTTGTCCAATGAAGGACTCAGCTTCTCCTCCAAAAATGTGCTGAATATGATTATTCCTTATTGGCTTCAGGAATGTAAAGTTATTCATTCATTCAATCTAACAAATTTTTAGCCTCCTAATTCTTTCATATGTGTTGATCATTCTGAGGTCTCAATAGATTTGTATGATAAGATACAAACTGGGGATATTTTTAGTTTCAGAAAAAAAAGGATGTGTATCAAAAGAGAGTCATCCTGCCACTGTTTTAAGCTCTGTCTTCAGGGACTCAGGACTGTGATTTATCCTTTTTTGCCCTTACAGGCACTCAGTAAAGGAGTCAGCAATAAGTTCCCCTGCAGCTGAATGACTTTGTATGTACTCACTGGCTTTACTAATTTATGAAATCACAGTATACTACACTTGGATGGGGACAGAACTTGAAATTAGAAACTTTAAGTATAAGGCGAAATGTTATATATTTTTCATTAGTGTAACAGATTCTGATTGTTTTACCAGATTGACAGTAATCTTCATATTTATTCACTTGCTCATTTTTTAAAAGAAACCCTTTATTGACAAGGCATGATGCAAGGCCCAAGGTGTCCGTTGGTCAAGGTAGACAGACTCTCTTCCCTTGCTCAGGCTATTGCTAAAGAAATGATATTTCTACAAGGAATGACAATTGGTTGGTATAAAAACCACAAGGGAAACATTACATTGTCTTATTATAGTATTTTGCTGGATCAGCTAACTGTGTCCAGGACTGAAGGAAGATTATTAGAGGGAGAGGATGTTTTAGTTAATACCTGAGGGATGTTGGACCCCTGGGCAGGGTAAGAAAAGGAAAGGAACACTCCAACTGGAGGAAACAGAAATGTGTTCACAGCATCTAGGATTTGACAAATCTATATTTAGTCTATTTTTATTATGTACTCCGTAAAATGGAAGAAGTTTAATTATTTTTCTAATAATCTTAAATTTATTTATTTATTTATTTATTTATTTATTTATTTATTTGGGGGTGGGGGTAGGGCCAGAGGGCAAGTGAATCTCAAGTAGACTCCATGCCCAGTAGGGAGTCTGACACAGGGCTTCATCTCACAACCCTGTGATTATGACCTGAGCCAAAAGCAAAAGTCAGTCCCTTAACTGATGGAGCCCAGATGGCCCTATTTTTCTAATCATAATTATAATAAAATGTCATGCTTTTATTGTCTTTAAGCAATTCCTAGACAAGATCTAGTAGTAGAAGATTAAAGGAGAGGCAGTTAATAACTAGGAGAAAACAATATATTAATCCCTGTATCTATCTATCTATCATCTATCTATCTATCATCTATCTATCTATCTATCATCTATCTTTTGTCTATCCATCTATCTCTATCATCAATCTGTCATCTATTAAGAAACAGAGAGAGTTGAGCCTTAAGGAGGTTACTGATTTAGAAACCAAGGAAGTCGATTCTAACCCGAGGGGAAAAAAATGTGAGGCTGGTAATTTCACTTACGGAAGATACAAGAGAAAACAACCATGTGGAAGACATGGATCTGACAGGCATGAGTTTGGATCAGGGTGGATCAAGGAGATTCTCTTTCCTATGAAATTCTGAGCTGTGAACTTTGAAAAGTGACAGATCTAGAGGAGAAGAAAAGACCTGCTATACGAAAGACCTTTCAAGTGTGTTTGGATTTTTGCATTGTTTTCTGAGTAAATTTTTCTTATTTTTGTTTCCCTATTATTCTTAAATAAAGATCTAATTAGAATCTATTATGAGACATACCAAATGACAACTGAAATATGAAGATTTATGCATTTAGCCTGTAAGAGAGGGTGACAAGTTTATAAAATAAGGCAACTTATAATGAAAGATATATTTTGTATTTTGATATGAGGGGGAAAGAGGGATGTTAAATTTCATTTAAAAAGTCTTCACCAGGGGAAGCCTGGGTGACTCAGTGGTTTAGACCTGCCTTCAGCTCAGGGCGTGATCCTGGAGACCCGGGATCGAGTCCACATCGGGCTCCCTGCATGGAGCCTGCTTCTCCCTCTGCCTGTGTCTCTCCCTCTCTCTCTCTTTCTGTATCTCTCATGAATAAATAAATAAAATCGGGATCCCTGGGTGGCGCAGCGGTTTGGCGCCTGCCTTTGGCCCAGGGCGCGATCCGGGAGACCCAGAATCGAATCCCACGTCAGGCTCCCGGTGCATGGAGCCTGCTTCTCCCTCTGCCTGTGTCTCTGCCTCTCTCTCTCTGTGTGTGTGCCTATCATAAATAAATTAAAAAAATCAAAATAAATAAATAAATAAATAAATAAATAAATAAATAAATAAATAAAATCTTAAAAAATAATAAAATATAAAAAAGTCTTCACCTGTTTTATTCTTATGGTTTCTCTGATTCTTTTTCTTCTTTATGATTAGGGGATAACAATTGCTAGAAATGAAATATCTCTGCTTATTTTTGAATCTTCAGCTGAATATATTGTTCTGATTCATTCCCTGTATGCAGTTTTGGCCAAAGAAATCCAAGCACTACTTTGCCTCTAGGACTTACCGATTCACTGAAGAAATCATGCAAGTCAGAGTGACCTGGATGAATTATTTTCCCGTGGAGAACCAGACCACCTCAAACTCCCTGAGATTTTTACTGGCATTTTCAACTCCTCCTGGAGCCAGTTTTCAAAGCAGAGGAATCACAATATTAGTCACTTTCAAATCGTTTTTCCTCTCCACCTAAATCTTTCAATGATGTGTGTTACTCTAGGTGTCAAAACGGCTGGCTGCCAACACTTTCTTCAACAATTTAGAGTACAGTATTGTGTATTTTGGCCTTTGCTCAGATATTTATCTGGAATGCAAATGTACCTTCTCAATAGTTTTATTCTAGAATGATAAGACAATGATAACTACAAGTAGCTACAGGACAATGGTACACCTTGACAGCAGTGAGTCAGAGAATCTAAGGAAGGAAGGGCCCCTTGGGCTCTCCTCTGGGCCAGTTTCTTTTAACAATGAGCAGCTGAATACCCCGAACAACGGAAACAGGTGGCTTTCCATTGTATGTATGATACAGAGCCATCACACAAAATGCATGTTCCTACAACTCTTGGGAATCCAGAATTGTATGTCTTCTTCAGGCAACCTGTCACCAAAAAGAACAATTTTGTTTGTACTCCAATCTTCAGACAGCATCTCTGCCTGATTTGGGAGACTTTGGGTTATTGGTAATACAGGACTGGGCCACCGGTCTTTGGCCACTTATCGATGACAAATGGCATTCTTTGTGACTCCTCTCTCGTCGTTGGCTGCAGAGCTAACTGGTAAAGGGAAGAATCAGAATGGCAGTTCAGTAAAACAACAGAACACGGAAAAGATCTAAGTTGTACAATGAAGTGTTATTTTGCAGGGGACAGATGAGGGCATAAAATTCTAGCATCTAATTCCTGTGACAAAGCTTGTAAAAAGAAGAGAAAACAGTGCATCATAAATCCAGCCCTCTGCCACTGACTGGAGCAGAAGAGAACTTGGTGCAATTCCATCTTTTTTAGTTACAAGGTTAAGAACGTAATCTTGTGAAAAACAGTTCTATAATCACGACTAAGCTTCAGTGTCTTCCAGATAAAGAGCTTTGGGTTGGAAAATTATAGAGCAGTTATAGAGCAGTTTTCTTAAGCAATCTTTATTTCCACTGTATTTATTTCTTTTAAGGATTTGGTTGGGGTTTTGAAAGAAGCTCTGAGATGTAAAACATTTAAATTTGGATAATTTAAAATTTCTAATTATATCAAGGGGATCATAATATAATAACACCCAGTGTAGGGGTGTGTGGGTGGCTCAGTTGATTAAGTGGATGACTCTTGATTTCGGCTCAGGTCATGATCTCAGGGGCCTGAGATCAAGCCTCACTTCAGCCCTGAGTGGAGCATAGAGCCTGCTTAGTATTATCTCTCCTCTCTCCTGCTTCCCCTCCACCGCTACTCACATTTCCTCTCAAAAAATAAAACTAAAAAAAAAAAAAAAAAAAAAAGAAAGAAAGAAAACAAAAAACAATCAATGTATATATAACTGCCAATTTACAATATAACTACAAATTTGAAAAATAATTTTCACTTAATCACGCTCACTGTTTAGGTGTAATTGCAAATATTTTGAGAGGGAATGTATCAATTTATGGAGACATAAAATTGAATTATCTTTGTGATTACATCTGGGTTGCCAGAAGCATTTTGCTCTTGTCGATTTATCTGTGTTTGGTTTAGTATTTTTGCTTCCAGCCTGAAGACATTGCCAGTCAAAATTCCAGAAAAGTCATTCCTGTTTCAAAATGTTGAAATCCCTTGAAGTTCTTTCCGTTCTTAGACTGCTTATTCCATCTGTAATGGAAATCTCCTAATTTCATTCATTTCCATGATTTAATTTGCCGTTTAATAACTTCTGAATCTATATCTTCAACTCCTAGATTAATTTGCTCCTAGTCTTGCATTTAAAAAAAAATAGCTCCTGAAACATCGACCTCATTGTCTTCTTTGTACGTAATTCAATGTTCATATATCATATATTCCATGTGACTGAAGGGCACTGCTGCCACCCCCCCCCCCCCGCGGTACCAGGAGGGAAACCTGGAGCCATGTCTTAATCGTTCCTCTTCCTAACTGCCCATGTCCCATAGATGATTAAATTCTGTAACACGTAACTCCCAAATGTTGTGAATCACTGCACTAGTTTCCACCATCATCATTCTATCATATTTCAGATCGCCATTTTCTCCTACAGAAAACACTGCAACAGTTTTTTCACTGATCTTCCCCTCAATCCAGTTTCCATGCTGAAACAGAATTGTTTGCTCAAATCTGAACCTGCTCAAATCACCAACATTTCCCATCTATGTTCCAAACACACTATTTTTTTTAAATTTCCAGAATAAAATGGTTGTGTTCTGAGCTTTAAGACATAGAGTCTCTTTAAAATTCAATCTCTAAGGATATAAGTCATCCAATTCTTTAGTCCTTTGTTTCATTTGTTTCTTTTGGCTATCTTTGCTTTCAAGAAGGCAAGGAAATTGGTTCATCATTTGTCTTGCATAGTTGCCGCCAAGTATTTCTCCACTAAAAATCAAAGCCAGCTCTAAATCAAGGCAACAGCTAATCTTCTTCCTTAGCCTGATATCTCCGCACAAACCTATATACCTTTTTAAAATCAGTAGACTTTATCTTTAAAGCAGTTTCAGGTTTACAGAAAAATTTAGCAGAAAGTATACAGAGTTCACATTAAGTCCTTCACCAAGTTTTCCCTATATTATGCACATAACGCATTAGGGTGACACATTTGTTTTATAATTGGGGAACCAATATTGATTCACTATTATTAACTTGAGTCAAGAGTTTGTTTTCATTAGGGTTTGCTCTCTGTACTGCACATTTCTATGGGTTGTGATGAGTGTATAAGGACATGTAACTGCCATATGTTACCAGACAGTATAGTTTTGCTACCCCCTGTGCGTCCTCCCTCATGCTTCCTGAGCCCTTAGCAACCACTGATCATTTTCCAGTTTTCATAGTTTTGCCTCTTACACAATTTCATGTAATAGGACTAATACAGTTCATAGCTTTTTCAGATTTTTTTTCCCCTTTAGCAACATGCATTTGCATTTCCCATGTCTTTTCAAGGCTCTATGACTATTAATAGCTGAGTAATATTACATTGTATGGATGTAGGTCAATTTGCTTATTCATTTGTATATTGAAGGACATTGTGGTTGCTTCCAGACCTTGGCAATTATGAATAATGCTGCTATAAACTGTTCATGTTGTTGTGTGGACATAAGTTCTCAACTCACCTGAATAAATACCAAGGAGTATGACTGCTGGGTCTTACGATAAGAGTATATTTAGCTTTGCAAGTTGCTGCCAAACTGTCCTAAGAAGTGGCTGTACCATTTTGCTTTCCCACCACGAATGAATGAGAGATCCCGTTGCTTCACACCATCCTCAGCATTTGGTGTCTGCAATGTTTTGGATATTGGCCATTCTAATAGGTGTGTAGTGATATTTCATTTTTGGGGGTTTAATTTGCAATTCCTTAATGCCATATGATGTTAATCATCTTTTCATATGCTCATTTGCAGTCTTTGTATCTTCTTTAGTGAGATGATATTCACATCTTTTGCCCATTTTTAAATGAAACTGTTTTCTTACTCTTGAGTTTTAAGACTTCTTTGTATATTTTGGAAACAAGGACTTCATCAGATACATGTTTTGCAAAGATTTATATCCCAGTCTTTGGCTTATACTGTCATCCTCTTAAAGGTGTCTTTCACAGAATGAAAGTTTTTGATTGTAATGAAAAGTCTTATATTCATTCTTGTTTCAGGGATGATAACCTTTGGGGCTGTGTTTCTAAAAGGACATTATCAAACCCAATGTCACCAAGATTTTCTCCTATGTTAATCTTCTAGGAATTTTAAAACGTTGGATTCTTCCTTGAGGCTTATGATGCATTTTGTTTTATTTTTTGTGACCAGTATAAGATCTGTATCTAGATTCACTTTTTTTGCATGTGAATATCTAAGTATTTCAACACCTTCCATTGGAAAGACTAACTCTTTTCCATTGAATTGTCTTCATTCCTTTGATAAAGATCAATTGACTTTGTTGGTGTGAGTCTGTCTCTGGCTTTCTGTTCGGTTCCATTAATCTATTTTTCTACTCTTTCACCAGTACCATACTGTTTTGATTCCTGTAGCTTCATAGTAAGTCTTGAAGTTATGTTGGTGTCAGTCCTCTGACTTTTTTCTCCTTTAATGTTATGTTGGCTCTTCTGGGTTTTTCACCTTTCATATGACCTTTATTTTTAAGATTTTATTTATTTATTTCAGAGAGAGAGCAAGAGCGAGCACAAGTGGAGAAGGGAGAGGGGCAGAGGGAGAAGGAGAAGCAGACTCCTGCTGAGCAGGAACCTGATGTAGGGCTCAACCCCAGGACCCTGGGATCATGACTTGAAATGAAGGCAGATGCTTAACTGTTTCAACCACCCAGGTGCCCCTCATATCAACTTTAGAATCAGTTTGTTGATATCCACAAAATAACATGGATTTTGATTGGGATTGCACTGAGTCTATAGATCAAGTTGAAAAGAATTGACATCTTTACATGGAGTTGGTCTGATAGCTTGAATTCAATATTTTATTATATTTATGCCCTCCTTTCCCTTTCAGTAATAGAGTCATGTATGAAGTAATTATATTATCGAGATAGGAAGGACTTTTTTAATGGCTTAAAAAAATCAATGTTTAGGACAAATTTTGTAGAAAAATTTGAAGACAGTATAGAAAGTTTGCATAGTGAAATATGAATTTTGATATAATGATAAAAGGAACATGTAATTTGATAAATACATGTAATTATGAGATCAATTTCTCTATACTTGTTTCAACAGTTTTAAAGTACTTGTTGACATTTTAAATTATATTTGTGTTATCGTTATTTTTTTAAGTTTTAAATTTTATTTATTCATAACAGACACAGAGAGCGAGAGGGAGAGGCAGAGACACAGGCAGAGGGAGAAGCAAGCTCCATGCAGGGAGCCCGACATGGGGACTTGATTCCTGGTCTCCAGGATCACACCCTGGGCTGAAGGCAGCATTAAACCACTGGGCCACGGGGGCACGGGGGCTGCCCTATATTTGTGTTATTATTAATTATTCTAACAGGAAACTTCATGTCCCTCCCCCATATATATTATGATATCATATATATATGATATCATAATATATATGAAATATATATATATATATTTCTTTGATTAGCTCTTTTACTAATTTGGAACTTTTTTATAAAATTAAAAACACACATCTAACTAGATTGTATACAAAAGACTTCTTAGATTTTTTTAAAGATTTTTAAGTTATTTATTCATGACAGACACACAGAGAGGCAGAGACACAGGCAGAGGGAGAAACAGGACCCCTGGGGGGAGTGGGATGTGGGACTGGATCCCAGGACCCCGGGGTCACACCCTAAGCCAAAGGCAGACCCTCAACCACTGAACTACCCAGGCTTCCCTACAAAAGACTTTTCATACTGGTTTGTTGTGAAGCACAAACTAAAGGGGAGTAAAAGATCAAATGGAAACATTGTCTTCTAATGGAGAAATCTTTCTAGTCAAATGTTCTTTAAAGAGAAGTACATAAAGTTTCAGCCTCCTAGATATAAAAGTAAATTCTCCTTCCAACAAATCTATACCTAGCTTTTTTCTCAAAATTTTGCTGCCACTGGAGGTGAACCAAATTGCAATTACCTTTGATAAGATTTCTTACAAAGTACTATAATATATGACACTGTAGTGAGTGGCAAACAAGGAAAACAGGATTTATTTTCTTTTACCTTGAAATAAATAACATTTTAATTTTCAATTTCAATTTTTTTTTTAAATTTAGTAATTACCTTTGGTGATTCTTTATCCCGAGGCTTTGATGCATTTCGGTGTTTTCCCTCCTTTGTAATTAAACTTCCTGTGCGTAAAAAAAAAAAAAAAAAAAAAAAAAATACTTCTATTTTATGGGTAAGGTTTGTCATGCATTTAAATGACATACATGAGTAAGTGCTTTAATTCTCTGCAAATGTGGCTTGCTTTTATGGCAAATCTTTCTCATGTTATGTCCTTATCTAGGATTTCATCTCCCTGTATTATAGATTGGTGTGACAAGCAAATATTTTTAATAAGTAATTGTTTTTTTTTTTCTCACATTGGATGTGATTTTTAGACCCTTGGTCTTTTGTTGCATACCTCTTTGTCAATACCAAACAGGTATCAGCCCAGTACTAACTTAAGTTCCATACCATAACGGAGGGATGTGTAAAGAAGCCCTTTGCAATTTGATGTCCAACTGAGTTATTTATACCCAAGATAAATCATGGATTCCTGGGCTGGACATGGAAGCAGGAGGAGAGCAATAGATTTAAAAGGGACCATAGATGGGACCCAGTGTCATTCTTTATGGACTAATGCTTGAAGCCCATGAACATGAGAGTGTAGACAGATGCCTCTGAAGACCCTTCACTTCCCTTAATCCCTTTTCAACATTATGTGCTGTAAGCCCTCTTTGGATCTTAGTCACAAACGTAGGGAATGAGTGAGAATACAAAATTGACTGAATTTATTTATTTATTCACTCTGGTGAAATAAGAGTTATCAAAATTATTTTTTAATAAATTAATTTTTATTGGTGTTCAATTTACCAACATACAGAATAACACCCAGTGCTCATCCCGTCAAGTGTCCCCCTCAGTGCCCGTCACCCATTCACCCCCACCCCCCGCCCTCCTCCCCCTCCACCACCCCTAGTTCATTTCCCAAAGATTCAGATGCAATGAAATGCCGGGACACCTGCACCCCGATGTTTCTAGCAGCCATGTCCACAATAGCCAAACTGTGGAAGGAGCCTGGGTGCCCATCGAAAGATGAATGGATAAAGAAGATGTGGTTTATGTATACAATGGAGTTATCAAAATTATAAAAAGGTTATTACAGAAATAAATTGAGTAAAATGATGATCTATAAAATGATGATCTATCATGATGATCTTTCAATCAGTGCCTAAAGTTCACTTCCAAACACACCCAATTATTGGACTAATATTTATCCACTCCTTGGCTTGATGTTTGGATATTTCTGTAACCTGCCATGCTCTCTGCTCTGCATTTTCCCCCTTCTCAGATACACCGGGTCTTGATTAGCTTATGACATGTACGTCGTCCCTGCCTTTACGTTTATGCTCCTTGACTACCCTGCGTGATAACTCATTTGGGCATGTTCTTGGTGTTGCATGTGGAACATTAATCAAAAGCAATCAACCAACCATATGAAAAACACAGGGAAAGCAAGTGCCAAAGTGAATTTGGTACCTGTTCTTTCTTTATGTTATTAGTGGGTGTTTCAGAAACACACAGAAATTCACAAATGCAGATGGTTAAAAATATTCCAGAAATATTGAGTGCATTTAATGGATACTTATTTCAGAGATGAATATGCTATATGGTTATAAATATAAATCTAATTTTATCCTTTTCTGTGTGCCTTCCTTATCCACGTTGGCATAGCATTGCCTGATCTGGCCTATGCCTCCCCCTAGGCCTACGTATCTCTGACTCCATGGTCTGTAGGCATCAGGTATCTCAGCCTTTTCCCCTCCTATCTCAAACATGCAAGTGCTAAGACACTTTCTTACACATATTTACTACTTATGATACACTTTGCAGCAATTCTCTGTATGACCTTCTTATCCTACCTGAATCTGACACATAATTCCTTTACTCTGATCAGTTGATTTCCATAGCACTTATATGTTTTTAAAATTTACTTACATATTATGTAATTATTACTAGAATGCAAGCTCCATAGGATAGAGATTTTTATCTGCTTCATTCAGGGTTTTATTCCTAAGAGGGGCTCAATAAATATTTCTAGAGCTGTAATTAATGACTTATGACTTTTTGTTATTATTAGCCTATTTGTTGGTTTATTATATGCATCCCACCCTTAGAATTTAAGATCTTTAAGGAGATCTGTACCTCTCATCATAAATTTTAGGCCTATGGGATTTTGCCTGCCTTTTTTTCTATGTAGGCCCAGTGTTTATTTCACTTCTAACAAAGTAAAGACTCCGTATTTGTGAAATGAATTATTTCATTTAATTGTAGTGAGCAATTTTTTTTCAGTTCAATTTCAGAATTTATATTTTTCACCCCCTGTTCCCAGAAGGAACAACCCATGAATATTCACAGTTTATCTGAGAAATTAAAGTTCATTTTCTTAGCTTCTTCTGAAATGCCTCAATATGCCATAATCAGATATTTAAAACATGATAGCAATTCAGGCTGGCAAGGACATGTGTAGGTAGCTACTGGCACACTTCACAAAGAGAATGTAATTGGCACAATTATGAAAGAGGGCATTTAAAGTCATGCACCTGAACTTACAATGTTTTTTTCTTTTTTTTTTTCTTAAAGATTTTATTTATTTATTCGTGAGAGACACACAGAGAAAGGCAGGGACACAGGCAGAGGGAGAAACAGGCTCCCTGTGGGGAGCCCAATGTGGGACTCAATCCCAGGACCTGGGGATCACTCCCAGAGCCAAAGGCAGACACTCAACCACTAAGCCACTCAGCAGTCCCCTGAACTTACAATGTTAATACCCATGGTATTGGGGGATTTGATATCAAAATGATTCTACATCTTTAGTAATAGAGACAATTTCAATCAGTGCCTTAAGATTGTCTCAAAAGTAATATACCTGGCACACCTACCTTAAGAAATCTCCTGATCCAAATATCCCAACTGAGGAAAGGAAAGCAGAGGGGGAAAATGTACAATTTGTGGGGGTAGGGATCCCTGGGTGGCACAGCGGTTTAGCGCCTGCCTTTGGCCCAGGGCGCGATCCTGGAGACCCGGGATCGAGTCCCACATCGGGCTCCCGGTGCATGCATGGAGCCTGCTTCTCCCTCTGCCTATGTCTCTGCCTCTCTCTCTCTCTGTGTGTGTGACTATCATAAATAAATAAAAATTAAAAAAAAATTGTGGGGGTAAATAATCTTAAACATTTCAGTAGAATATGTTTATTAGGGCAGCCTGGGTGGCTCAGTGGTTTAGCACCACCTTCAGCCCAGAGTCTGATCCTGGAGATCTGGAATCAAGTCCTGCATCCGGCTCCCTACACGGAGCCTGCTTCTCCCCTTGCCTGTGTCTCTGCCTCTGTCTCTCTCGCTCTGTGTCTCTCATGAATAAATACATAAAATCTTTAAAAAATAATATATTTATTAATGAATGATTAGTAAATATAGCTATATAACTATAGTTATTATAGTTATATGTCATATAACTATTATATATAACAGCCTTAAAGAGTAACCTTATAATTTTACTGAATTATCAAAACAAAAAGCTAAAATAAGATCTGTTGATTTTTTTTAAAGTCTTATATTAGTGCTTAGAGAAAAAAATTGGCACTTAAATTGTGAATTTCAGTTATCTATATAATTCATTTCTGTGGAAAAACAATTTTACTAATGATTCTACTTAATTATTATATTCCTGTAAATAATCATGCTGGACTTCCATGCCCTTTCTCAAAACAAGACATAAGAATAATTAACTTTTACCAAAATTCCTCTGGTATTTTAACACTTGACTGAAATCATCTATCACTTTTTCTTATTGGAATAATAATGCTAAAAAAATAAACATACCTCATACCGACTCATTCCATTCTATTTTGTACTAGTTCAAGAAGTACATCCTTATAACATATCATTAAAAATAATTCCTGCTGCTTTCAGCAACAGTCAGCCAGAAAATAGACAAGGAAGCCAGCTTCACATTGAGGGAAAAATGCTATCTTCCCTGGGAGGAGCAGTGTAGACCCTGTCTTTGAGGTTACAGCTGCTAGAGGTAAACCATACTCTCTCCCCTCCAGACTATTCTTCATTTATTCCATCATAGTTCTCATAGTTCTCTACTACTAAGGAAAATGTCCAGTTGAAATAATTGACTGATATTTCTATTTCTTGAGCACCCACTGTGTGTGTACCATCCTAGTAATGATAACGACACTTACTATTAGACATTTGAAGAGAAACTTGTGTCATGAGGGCAAACTTATCTATGTTCTACCTTCTGGAAAAAATATGAACACTACATTTTTTTCTAAATATCTATTTGCCATCAGTTTTATCAGTAGAGCATTTAGCATTCAAGCTATGGCTCTGTCTGTTGTCTGTCTGTTTGCATGACATATGTATATGCCCATGTATCTACGTATTTCAATAGACAGACATATGCATTAAGCTCTAACTAGATCTAGGTAAGTCATTTAACACATGGTCTCTAAGCTCCCTTGATAAAGTAGCCCTGCCCACCAAGCATCCCTGAGTGTACTCTGTGGGTAAGAGCAGGTGTGGAGTGGAGGCGGGGCCGTGCATCTCTTGTAAAACCAAGGCCACTTCCTCTTGCCCTTGCACACCCTGCTTGGTTGCTGATATAGAATATAATTTTCCTTTTCCTGTGCCAGAATCCAGGCCATGCTGGGCGGCCCTTCATTAGAGGTACCCCCACCCCCAAGAAACAGACTGTGTGTCTTACCGCCCTGCTCTCTCTGCCTTGAATAAGTGTGCAAACTAGGACCCAAGACAGAGTAGAGTGAGTTCATAAAGCAATTTCACACCAGACTCAGGACAACTGAGTCGTCTGGATAGCTAGGCTTCTTGGCTGAGTTTATTTTGCACCAGATTCCTGTTTTTCCATGGGAATTTTTTTTTCCCTTCCAACATCTTGCATTTCCTTCCTATGGTCGGGCTTTTTCCAGGGCCCCACTAAAGTCTTGGCGCCCATGTACTCGTGTCTTAGCTCTGACCTTTCACCTGACACCCATTCTCTAAAGTAAAGCACACTGTAAAACAGCAGAGTTTAACCAGCTTTTAGATGTACATTTTATTCTAGTATTTATGATATAAAGATGACGTGGCTCTGAGGAAACTCTCCATTAATCAAATCTCCTGTAGTCAAATGCTCTCTCGGTGTGCATTTCTGAAAGATAATTTTCTTCCAAATTATGTATGATCATGTGTGAGAATATATGTCATTCTGAAAATCTATAATCTAGTGCAGACGTTAATACTAGGAACTCTTTTAATTTTTACTGGTTTTGAGTTCATCAACTCTAAGTGTTTTCAGTGTCAGTTGACTTTTTCTCAGTGGGATTATGTCGCAGTGACCTCACCTAGTAAGTGATGGAAATGGCATTCCAACTTGGTCTCTGTGGATTTCTAAGGAGCTGCCCTCTGACCCTCAGCACTGCCTTCTGTGGCAGCAGGGGGCTTCCAGAGCACACAGTGTCCATCAGAGATGAGGGTGCAGGGCTGTCCCCCCTTCCTCGATGGTTGACACTTACTGGGAGCTAACTGTGGGCCAGATAGTGTTAAGTGGACACTGGAGTATCATTCAGGATAAACATAACCATCTATCCCTTTTGGAGTGTACATGTGCCGGCCAAGTTGAGATAACTTCTGAGTGACTGGGTGAGGGTTTGAATTCAGGCAGTCAGATTGCCGACATTTCCACCGCCCACCCCCACCCCCCCACTTTTATGCAGTGAGTGAAACCCCCTCTGTATGAAATCTAATGCATACAGACAAATTGACTGGGTTTTACCTTTTCAATCAACCTTTTAGCAGATTGAAATCAGAAAATACAGTGGCTTTAAAAGGTGAAACATTGTTTTTAGCAAATATTAACAATTAGAATTTGAAAATATGTTCGTATTTACATCAGTTTGCTCCAGATAGGAAATTTATCAAAAGAAACCTTCTTGGGATCCCTGGGTGGCTCAGCAGTTTGGTGCCTGCCTTTGGCCTAGCGCCTGATCCTGGAGTCCCTGGGATCCAGGCCCATGTCGGGCTCCCTGCATGGAGCCTGCTTCTCCCTCTGCCTTTGTCTCTGCCTCTCTCTCTCTCTCTCTCTCTCTCTCTCTCTGTGTGTCTCATCAATAAATAAATAAAATCTTAAAAAAAAAAAAAGAAACCTTCTTTAGCTTTAAGTTGGAGTACTTTTTTTACCTAAACTTGTCAGGGAACATTGACAACCTTAACTACATGGCCCTGTTTGGGATCCATTAAAATTTCTTTAGGATGCTGGACCCAGGACAGGGTTATCTGGAACTGGAGCTTGATTAGCAAGCACCAAGCTACTTACATTCACCTATCTTAATTTTCTTTCTGGACATTCATAATATGAAAATGTATTTCCATTTAGGCAAAGACAGCCATATATGGGATAGAGAGTGCTTTACTGAGAAACACACATACCGAATGATTTGTGCATTTTAAGTATTTCCTGAAACTGTCGTGCAGGACTTGAAGGGTTTGGGAGGCCAAATGGGAAGCCCACAGACCCAGGTGCATCAGGGTCTCTCAGTTCTGACACTATGGACTTTTGGGGCTGAAAAGTGCTGTGTTACAGAGGGCTATCTACGCATTGCAGGGTAGTTAGGGAACTCTTGGCTTCCCACTCACTGGATGCCAATAGCATTTCTCTCTATGTTGTGGCAATGACGACCATCTCTAGACATAACCAAATATCTCCTAGGGCACAAAATCACCTCTGGTCAATAACCATTGATTTAAATGTTCACATCTATACAATCATTTAGGAAACTATAACTAAAATTATCCCATTAAAAAAAAAGTAACAGGTTTGTGGGAGAAATTCTCTCTGAAAGTATTTGCCCTCAAATAAAAACCACAGTTAATTTTACTTAAAATAATTTTTATATGTAATATCGTGCTATTAAAAAGATATAAAATCTAAAAATATATAAAATACACAGAATGTTTATGACAAAATTAGTACAAATGTAATTTTTCTTTGTGTGAATTGGAACTTTTCTATCAAAGACATAATTTATTTTATTATTATTGATTTAGTATATATTTCCATCCTTCAAATAAATCAAGTTTCAATTTTGCTTCAATTTCTAAATAAAGAGTATATATATCATTTAGGGCATATACTTCTCAGTGAAGACATATCTATTTTAAGGAAGATATAAATCAAAGGACTCATCAGTTTACTTAAATATTGGAGAAATAGATTGTCTTAGGGAAGTATTTATATCTATTTGAATGGATTTATTTTTATTTTTTAAAAATAATTTTATTTATTTATTCATCAGAGAGAGAGAGAGAGAGAGAGAGGCAGAGACACAGGCAGAGGGAGAAGCAGGCTCCGTGTAAAGAGCCAGACACAGGACTCGATCCTGGGTCTCCAGGATCATGCCCTGGGCTGAAGGTGGAGCTAAACCCTGAGCTATCTCAGCTGCCCTATTTGAATGGATTTATTTTTTAAATTTCATTTATTTATTTATTTATTTATTTATTTATTTATTTATTTTATTTTTTATTGGTGTTCAATTTGCCAACATATAGAATAACACCCAGTGCTCATCCCATCAAGTGCCTACCTCAGTGCCCGTCACCCAGTCAACCCCATCCCCTGCCCACCTCCCCTTCCACCACCCCTAGTTCGTTTCCCAGAGTTAGCAGTCTTTCACGTTCTGCCTCCCTTTCTGGTATTTGAATGGATTTAAATGCAAACTATGTAATGCCCCATAGGTAAGATGAACTCTCATCCCAACTGAGACCCTTGATAAAGATTCACTGGAAATTTGACCATGAATATTTTAATATCCCTTTTCTCTACTAATTTTCTCCCCCTTGAGACTGACATAACGATACTTGAACAGTCCCAAGGCTCAGGTTGATTTGATTCTCTGGTAAAAGTCACTTCACTTGTCTCTATAATCACACCTTCCTTTTGTGATCCAGTCACCCTGAACCAGATCTTGTCCTGACCTTCAGTTCAAAGGACAAACTTGATTTCCCAATGTCACTTCATGTCTTGCCCTCACTATTGATGACCCCAGCTGGATAACTCTTGCTCTTTATAAGGTTGATGTGAGATATTTCACATGATGGTTCTACCAAATGCATATACTAAAGGCTCAGTATTGTAAGTAGGTAGAACAGAATGTTTGTGGGGCTTGCAGAGTCATGTCAGGAATGGACGTTCCTCTATCACCGCTGCAGACAGATCATTAATGCTTAAACCACTGATACTACTGCTTGTGCAAGGTTTGACAAGAGGCCCTTAATACATGCTGCCGAAGTAGGAAATTTGCTCTTGTGGTTTACTTCTGTGTGTTTCCATTAACCAATGGATAATAAGCCTTTAAGGGCTGAAAGAGCCATATATTTACAAACAGAAATAGTCACCACATTTTTGTCATTTATCCACCACTCAACAGTATTTTTTTTCAACTTCTCCTTTCCCTTCTAGTTTATGCTATTAAAAGTCATTAGTTTCTTGATCGATCCAGTGATCACTAACTTTCCCAAAATACACTACAGGACATGCTCTACAGTGTCTGTCACCAAACAGTGAAAAGATTGGTAATGAGTATATTTTATATAAATGAGTTGAGCAGAAAGAAGCACACAAGAAGTCCTATACATACACATATACAAGTTTTAAAATCTGCACTAGTTCACCAACCACAGGACGGAGCTTAGAAATGAGAGCAAGAGGCCTCGTTTTTAGAACTTACTGTTTTCCAGCAAATTAATGTTCATCCTCTACAGGATTGCTGCACATGTTGTTCGTTTTCTTAAAATCCCTAATTCCTTTGTGCTGCTTAAAAATAAGTTCATAACATTCAGCTTTAAGAGTTGTTTCCATAGTTGATGAACTACTTAGGCACTCTGAAGTAAAATAGTATAGTATGTTATATTCTCTTTGACAGAATAGTTTCTCCATTAAAATGACCAAATTTATATATGACATTTTGCAACCTCAGTGAAGATTTCAGTGAGTAATTTGCTGGCTTTATACATTTTTTTTTTGGACTGGAAACAGACTGTTACTATACTAGTTTTCACAATTCATATAGGAAATTATATTAAAGCTTTTGATTATTTAATTAGTCTATTACATGATAAGCTAATCCTTCACAGAGGGAAAAACGTGAAGGGCAGTCAGTACTCACTTGGAAGCCATCTCCTCGGCTAAATACGTGGAGTGCCTCTGCATGCATATTATTATAGTTGATAAGGAAATTAAGATAATTTAAGAGGGAAATTATGCACATTTAATGTAGGCTCCTGTTTAACACAGAAAACAGCAAAAGCTAAATTCCTTGAAGAACTGATGCTGCATTAAGTGATAATTTAGACATGACATAGCATAGAATAAAAGTGAAGTAGTGACCTGAAAATATATTTCATCAGACTTTGGCAAAAAGGAGCATGGAAGTAAGTCAAATTATCTCCAATTGGAGGGTAAGACACAAGAGCAATGCTGTCAGTCTTTAGGTTTAGGGTGATGAGGTTGGGAGTGTTGGGCTGACATAAATAAAACCAAACAACCTGCAGCCACCAGGAAGTAGATCCTGGACACAGCCTGCGGCCTACCCAGAAGTAGATCTCCACTCTTAGAACTCTTGTTACACTGACCTACGCCGCACCTGTATGGGAACTGTGGTGGATAATGATGATCCCCTTTTACTAACTTTAGGACATAGACAATTAAAGAGCTCAGAGTTTAGTATATACATTTTCACTGCTTTCTAATAAAAGGCTTTATTTTAAAATATTTTATATTTTTCAATGATAAAAAAGAATAAGACTATGATTTAACCTGGTATCACACTGACATTTGGTCATGTAACCTATTTACTATAATTTAAGGAGGGGTTGAGGAAAATAGTTTTCTGATCTAAGAAGAGACTATCCCTGCCTTTACTGATAAACTCAATTACAAATGTTTTTCCTTAGCATAAAGTATATAGATGTGCTGTACTATTATTATCTATCCTGAAAGAGGCCACCCACTCAGCTTTGTAAGTCACTTTGCCCATGATATTAATGTGGTATAGTATTTTTTTTTTAAGATTTATTTATTTGGGAGAGAGAGTGAGAGAATAGGGGGGAAGGGCAGAGGGAGAAAATCTCAAGCAGACTTTCCCACGGAGCTCAGAGTCCAATGTGGGGCTGGATCTCATGACCCTGAGATCATGACCTGAGCAGAAATAAAGGGTGGGATGCCCAACCAACTGATCCACCCACATATATGGTGTAGTATGTTTGAGAATATGGGCACTCAAATCTGCCAGTCCTGGGTATAATCAGTAGCATCTCCCCCTTAATATGATATTTTAAGAAGATTCCTTCACTTTTCTCAGCTTCAGACTCTTCCTTGGTAAAGTAGAACTAATACTACTTCTGGCTTTGTTGTAAGAGCCAAATGAGACTTTATATAAAGCACTCAGCAGCCTATCTCAGTGAATGGCTATGATTATGAGTATATGATATCGCCACTATCATTGTTACTCTATTGCTACATATTTTGTAGGACAATATTTTTAAAACACAGGGTGGGAAAATATGATATCCTTTTGAAGTTTGATGAAACCTTTTTATTTATCCCTAGCTCCCTTAAATTCACATAGAAATATGCAAAGTTTTAGAAAGTATTTAAGTATGCCAAATCCTACTTGGTGTTTGCAATTAGGTCCATGGACATTAGGCTAAGAGACACTATGCAAGAACTGGTTTGCCTAGAAAGTAAATAGAAGAGACATTGAGAGCTGTTTGTGACGTTGAGCATGGAGACTAGGGCAGTGTGTAGATGCATGATGGATTCCAAATCAAATCAATATGGGTTCTAATCAAAGAGATATGATGAAATGGGAAGCCAGTATGAACATGCATTACATGAAATTTCATAACAGTCTTTGGCCAGTGAACCACGGAAAACAAAGTCTGTCCTTGATCCAACATTACTTCCCATATAGCTCCTCAGGAGAGTATGTGCATAGAACCACAGCAGGGAAAGCAAAACACCTCTCTGTTGTTACCCAAGACTTTGACCTCAAGAACCAGTAGTTCAATCTAGTGGGCTAAACTGGATTAGATTCCTTTATCCACTTTTAGTTAGGCCTGTGTAGCCTGGTCCTGCTGTATCTCTAGACATACAGAAAGGAGCTAGGAGTGAGGGAGGGGTAGTAAGGGGGAAGGGAGGACAGGGGAAGAGAGAGTATTGGCCTCCCTACCTTGATGCTAACTGTCTTAGGATGGAGACTGAAAGTTTCCTCAAATCAGAAAGAATCTGGACACCACTATTCCTGTGCATAGGGTAGCTCTGATTTTATAAGTTTTGTTTAGGTTATTAAAATTGTATGTTCATTTGAGGGGGGGATGTTAAGGTGGCTTTATGTGTACAGTGCGTAAACGTGGAAAGAAGGCAAAGAGTCAGTATTAAGTGATGAGTTTTCTCTCACCTGTAGAATGGGCTCTACTTGGCTAAAAATGCCAGGAAAGGGTGGGGTAGGGAGGTGCAGTGGAGAATAGAGAAACACATGCCGATTTTTGAAATAATTTTAAAGTTCCACCTTTAGATACTTAGACACCATCAGTGTTCAAATTTACAATATCTCCTCCTTTGAGGGGCAGCATTTTTCCCTGGATTTTGATTCATTCGTTTATTTATTTTTTTAAAAGATTATTTATTTATTTATTCGAGAGAGAGAGAGAGAGAGAGGCAGAGACACAGGCAGAGGGAGAAGCAGGCTCCATTCAGGGAGCCCGATGTGGGACTCAATCCCAGGTCTCCAGGATCAGGCTCTGGGCTGAAGCCAGCGCTAAACCACTGAGCCTCCCAGGCTGCCCTGATTCATTCACTTGAAGCAACAGTGCTGGGATGGAGGTGTTGAGCAAGAGAAGAAAGTGTGGATTCCCCCAAAGGCAAGTTGATGTCATCTGCTTGTTTGCTAGTAGAGATTGTGGAAGCAATTAACTGTGTGCATGAAAGACTAGAGGCACTATCACACACACTATGAAAATGTAACACAACATAAATTCATTATTTTATTAACAAATCCCAAAGCATCTCTTAGGAGACTTACACGTGGCAGGTACTCGGCAATGATATCTTTTTATAGTTGACATTTTTCTGTTGAGTGGACTTTTTCTGCATGTTTTCAGTATGAGAACCCAATGGAGTATGGCGGTCTGTGTATACCATGGGGCATATCCCCAAAACAAAGACAAAAAAGTCACTGTAAAAGTTCATATTAAAAAGACCTTATTTGTTGTCTAAAATCCAAGTAGAAGTTCATGACATCATCCTTTGACATCATTTGTGTGTTTTCGTGAAATAAGTGGACTTTGGGGAGTTCCCTAGAGTAGAATTATTCTGAGATCAGTAACTACAGAACATGTCAGTATCCTTTCATGCTTATGATGGAAGATACTAAGATACCCTAAGCTCTTTCAGGAAACCATTTTCCCTGGTAATTAATGTTAATATATGACACAATTTCATTTCCAGGAATCTATTATAAAAACCAATCCACGAAATTCTTATACAAATACATGGCTGTATATCATGTGAAAATTCTCAGAGGCCAGAGGATACTAATCATATCCTAATTCTTACCATTGGTCTTGACTGTAATATCATGGAAGGGGGGGGGTTGTCAGATGTCAGGAAACAACTATTTCTCCTATTTCTCAAAGAATTCTTACCACCTCTGGTGTTCCTTAAACTTTCCATAGTAAAACGAATTTGTTTCAGGTCATCTAACAGAAAACTCAAATAATAGTGGCTTATGTATAAAATATTGTTCTCCACCTAAAATATGTCCATAAGCCAATGGTGAAAGGATATTGGCTCTTTAGCATCACAAAGGGTCCTACCTCTGTCTTGCTACCTTTTTTTAGGATAGATGCTAGAAATCCACCTATCACATTCACAATGTACAATTTGTTTTACTGTTATAAGAGAATGCTCACAATAAGAGAGTTATAAAGATTTTTGAGATTTATTATTCAGCATAAATGCTCAGAAGTGTAATTATTAGCTCTAAGAATTGGGTCTCCTGGTAAAGAAAAGTATCTACCTTTCATTAACTTTTTACATTTACATCTTTGAGAGTTAGCAAGCTATTTAATCACTGACATTCAGACAGGGAGATGAAAAATGACATTTAATTATTGCTGTACTCTGAATTAATTTAATTATTACTGGGCTTTGCAGGAGAAACTACTTTAATTCTAGCAGATGGTGTGGAAAGATCCTGTATAATATAATGCTTACAACCCCACCACGTTGTTAATATGAGGGTAGTGCATACTTGTTCTGGTCCTGCTACGTTAAGAATTATTAACATCATATTTTTCAACACAAATGAAGGCAAAATAGTTTTGAATTCCCCAATTATATAACATATTTGAGAGATTAGTGAACTTATGGGACTGTATTAAAGAAATATAAAAAACAACAGATATGTATTGAGAGTCTCTCTCAAAATCATTATAAGGCTACTGCAACAATTTGAAATCTAAATAAAAATTTGCATTTCCCTTAAAAAGGCAAATAATACAATTCAATGCTTTGAGGATGAATGCAATCAACATGAAGCACTAGAGGTATTTAAAAAAAAACAGAGCCCTCAGGGTAATCAAAGACAATCTGATTAGTATTTGAACAATGAACTTTATTTTTATTTTTTTATTTTTTTATTTTATAAATTAATTTTTATTGGTGTTCAATTTACCAACATACAGAATAACACCCAGTGCTCATCCCGTCAAGTGTCCCCCTCAGTGCCCGTCACCCATTCACCCCCACCCCCCGCCCTCCTCCCCTTCCACCACCCCTAGTTCGTTTCCCAGAGTTAGGAGTCTTTATGTTCTGTGTCCCTTTCTGATATCTCCCACACATTTCTTCTCCCTTCCCTTATATTCCCCTTCACTATTATTCATATTCCCCAAATGAGTGAGAACATACACTGTTTGTCCTTCTCCGATTGACTTACTTCACTCAGCATAATACCCTCCAGTTCCATCCACGTTGAAGCAAATGGTGGGTATTTGTTGTTTCTAATGGCTGAGTAATATTCCATTGTATACATAAACCACATCTTCTTTATCCATTCATCTTTCGATGGGCACCGAGGCTCCTTCCACAGTTTGGCTATTGTGGACATGGCTGCTAGAAACATCGGGGTGCAGGTGCCCCGGCGTTTCATTGCATCTGAATCTTCGGGGTGAAAATGTCAATGCTACCCAGGGCAATTTACACGTTCAATGCAATCCCTATCAAAATACCATGGACTTTTTTCAGAGACTTAGAACAAATTATTGTAAGATTTGTGTGGAATCAGAAAAGACCCCGAATAGCCAGGGGAATTTTAAAAAAGAAAACCATAGCTGGGGGCATCACAATGCCAGATTTCAGGTTGTACTACAAAGCTGTGGTCATCAAGACAGTGTGGTACTGGCACAAAAACAGACACATAGACCAATGGAACAGAATAGAGAATCCAGAAATGGACCCTGAACTTTATGGTCAACTAATATTCGACAAAGGAGGAAAGACGATCCACTGGAAGAAAGACAGTCTCTTCAATAAATGGTGCTGGGAAAACTGGACATCCACAAGCAGAAGAATGAACAATGAACTTTAAAATTTTCTCACGAACTGACTAAAATTCTCCCCCCTCTGCTCTCAGAGATCATTTGCAACATGGGGATTATGAAAGGAAGTATGAGTAAGTTCCTCACTTTTCCCCCATTTTTTTCTTAAATTATGGATGAAAATGTCTTCCTTTGCTCTCCTATGAGATTTTATATTATGAATACCAATGTCTTCATAGTACTATTTAAATTTAAAATGCCATTCAAATTCTAGGTTCTATGATCATCTAAACAATAGAACTTTATTGGGTAACTCTGCAATCAGGCATAGTGGTTTTATTAAAATGCTGTTGTCTCATAATATTTTTATATCTGATCTACTTTTCTCTCTAATAACCAAAACTAGAATCTGTGAAAGTTAACCCGATGTAAATGAACTAGTAAACACATAGTTATAAAGCATTAAAAAAAAAAAAAAGACTTTCAGATAAGTCTTTATATGTTAACAGAAATTTTAACTTTTTTTTTATGGGGTATAAGGGCAGAGGGAGAAGGAGAGAGAGAATCTTAACCAAGCTCCACACCCAGTCCAGAGACCCATGCAGGGCTTCATCTCATGACCCTGCAATCATGACCTGAGCCAAAATCAAGGGTCAGACGCTTAACCAACTGAGCCACCCAGGCACCCCATATGTTAACAGAAATTTTAAAAGTGTGCCACAGCTGACATGGAATTTCAATAATGCAATAAAAATTGCCAATAATAATCTATAAATCATTTCATCTCTTCTAGATTTATTACAATACTAGTATTTTTTAACAGACCCTAGAATTAATGAGATTTCTCCACAATTTACCATGAAAACTATTTATTATCACTATTAAAGCCCTAACCTAAAAATATTTTTCAAATTGACTTAAGAAAACTCATTTTAATCTGAGTACTGTGAGCATCTCTATGGTTCTTTTTCTCGTTTTTGTTTTGTTTTGTTTTTGTTTTTGTTTTTGCTCTGGCATTAGCTAAAGCACACCATGCTGTTGTAGAAAGTTTCAGCTAATAATTTTAAGGCATTCGATGTGTGACAAACACATAAAATGTGTGATAGTTTCCCCAGGAAAGAACATTGACAAAAGCAACAGTGCAGTTGATAAAAATACTTCAATACATCCAGCAGTGAGTGTTGATATAAAGTATAAACCATTTGTAATCTGTTGTTAGGAATAAATACAGAAAAAATAAATCAGATCCCCTCATGCCGACTCTATGTGCCAATGGCATCGATTTCCATCCAACAACACCACGGCAGAGAGCTCAGGAGTCAGGCAGAGTGAGTTACATGAAATAGGAATATTACTCTCGGAAGTGGGGGCCCCCATCTATCAGCAAAGCTGACGGTGACGTCCCTCCTGGCACCACTAGCAGAAGGGTGATCAGGACAAGTCAACTTCCCCCACTGCAGTTTAAGGAGAATGATTTCAGAATACCTCTAAAAGTTAAAATGAGAAGACAGCAAGGGTTTATTCTAGAAACAGAGAAACTGGACTAAATTACAATAAAAAATAATTGTATTTTTTATAATTGGTAGAGCTAAGTCTTACAGGCAAAGGGTGTGTCATATTTGAGGGTAACACATTTTTAGATATTATTCTAAATGTCACCACTGCATTTTGCCCTTGTGAATAACCCACTTTGCCTCATGGGCTATTTTTGCGTTTTAAAGGGGGTGTGTGCATGTGTGTTATATGTTACAGGTGTTGTGTTATGGGACTTGCTATGTACTAGGTGCCTACTTTGTGTTGGGCTCTCACATTCATGTGGCGCACGATCTACTAAATGGGAAGGATGGGGACTGCTGAAAGGTAAACTGAATATATTACAATTTTTGAGACTACATTTGAGCCAGGATGGATTTGAATTGAACAGTGCTACGCTGGAAGTGATTAGGAGCTGGGGGGAGACTTTTATGAAGAAAAGGTGGAAACCAAGCAAAAAGAGACATTACTGAGTGACTCTTACTCAAAGCCAAGCTGGCTGTTTGTGATTGGTTAGTCCCAAAGTTTCCATTTTGTGACCTCGAAGCATTTATAGGATTAGATCTCGGTTTGCCTATGTAGACCCCTGCAGCAGGAGAGCCACCTCAATCTGAGGGCTGCCTTATTTAATTAATAACAGTGTCTTTATCTCCATTTAACAGGGCTAGGGAGACACTGAGGATTAAACACATTCCATACTGCTAAGTCATCCTACTAGAAAGTGGCAGAGACATTACTTGTCAAACTAGAAATTCATATTTTTCCAAGCAAATACAAAGACAGTTAATGACTCGCCCCAAGACACCATGAAAGTGATTGACAGGCAGGATTAGAATTCTGGGCTTTGGCTGCAAATTCAATGTGCAGAGCCAACACTGAATGATCTGAAATGTTTGTGCAGCAATAAGCCAATTTCCACAGTGGGACGGGAATACTTGGGCAGATGGGCCCAAGTATTTTCTGCTCAGGTCACGAGATGGAGCACTGCATGGGGCTCAGCACTCAGCCAGGAATCTGCTTCAGGATCTCTCTCTACCCTCCTGCCCCCACTCACACGTGCACATGCACACACACTCTCTCTCTCTAATATAAATAAATATTTAAAAAAAAGAATGAGAAAAAGTTTTAATCTTTTTGATTATTCAGTGATAGATATGAACATTTATTGTAAGGGGAAATTCTAAAATAAGAGAAAAACTTTAGTCGTAAATATGTGCATCGCACTATTATTTCTGGAATAAAACCTGAATGTCTAATGATAAAGGGAAGAGCTTATTAACATGATGGGAGTCTCTGCAGACTTTCAGCTACTAAATTTGTCGGTGATGTAACAAGCAGCCTTCTCAATTATGTCCTTGGTGGGAACGCTGCCAGCCCCTTCCTCCACCCGCTATGCAAATCTTTGAAGAGGCTGCAACATGGATTGTGACAAACAACAGGGCAGAGAATTTCCCATATATTTTGTCATCTTATTCACACTTCTGTTCCCTCAATTTTCTCTGCCCTACCCGCCTCCACTCTTCCTCCCCACCCGGCTAGTTCTAGCCAGCACACCTCCAAGTGCAGTCTCCTATAAAGGATCACAATCAGAAGCATGGAAGCCTGTCCCTACAGATGCAGGAGGGACATTTGCAATTATTGTGACCAAATATATGAATATTTATAAGGCTCATCATACATCTTATTATCTGGGAAGATTATACCAAAATAATATAGATTCATATGTTAATGCCTTAACCCCCATTATGACTGGATGTAGAGATCTGGCCTTTAAAGAAATTATTAATTTCACTGAATCATAAGGATGAAGCCCTAATCCAATGTGACCCTAATCCAATATGACTAGATGTGGAACTGATACCAGGGATGTTCAAGAACAGAGAAAGGGCCATGTGAAGACACAGGAAGATGGTGGCCGTCTACAAGCCAAGGAGAGAGGCCTCTGGAGAAATCGATCCTGACACTACCTCGATCTGGGCTTGCAGTCTCTAGAAGTGTGAAATAAAATAAAGTTCCATTGTTTCAGCCAAAAAAAAAAAAAAAGCATTTTCAGTATTTACCTTTTCACGTTATTTCCATCACATAGTTGTGAATGATCTTGATTTAACGCTGAAAACCCTGTTAACAGCTTAAAGGTATAGCATGGTCCTGTGTCTCTCCAAAGGAGTGAGTTAGAAGCACGGTTGCACTTCTGCCATTAAAACAAATAATATGTAAAGGAAATTACAGATGACATGTGAACTTTCACAGAATGTCGGATGCTCGGTTTTCAAAACAAGAAGAATAGTAAATGGAACAAATGATTTTTTTTCCTTTCATATTAAAATTCAAAATCTAGGGGCACTGAGGAGTAGCTCAGTCATTTGAACGTCCGACTCTTGATCTCAGCTTAAATCTTGGTCTCAGGTTCCTGAGTTCAAGCTCTGCTTTGGGCTCCACACTGGGTACGGAGCCTCCTTCAAACGAACAAACAAAGAAATACCCCAAATCTAAAAATATGAGGTGATGGAGTTAATTTTTCTACCCATGATCTTGGAAAAAAGTGGCAGTTGTAAATAATATGAATCAACTTTATTCTTAATAAACATTCATATACACAAATTTAAAATATATAAAAACAAAGGAACTCTTTTAAAAAGTGGAGGAAAACAGAGGCTAGGACTGATTTATTATTGAGAGGAAAATTTCATAAACACGAAAAGGACCAGTGATGGGTAATAAGATAACAAATATTGGCATGATTATTAAAGCAAATATCAGACTGGAAAACGTCTTTGGACCAATATCATAGATAAGGGTACACCTGTGAAGATCCTTATAGATGAATAAGAAATGGCCTATCACCCCATGCACATAAACAGACAATTCTTAGCAGAAGAGTTCAAATTACCAATATGGCATAAATTGTTCATTCTCATGAATTAAAAATATGTTTATAACATGATGCCAATTGTCTAGTACGGTTTGTGAACATAATAAATAAATGAATATAATTCAATAAGGAATATGGAATGAATAACGGATATCCTATATGTTCCTGAGATATTAAAGATAGAGATACATGCCACCAGTTTTAAGGACTACAGTTTAAATGTTTCTCATAAACAAAAACATTTACATAAAGCAGTATTTGGACCTACAGTGTTAACATTTAACCAATATAGGGATGAACAGGGACACCCGCAAATTCCTCTAGAGATTTTTCTTAAAACAAATTTCTCAGAACCTCACTTCTAGCTTAAATTTTAAGGTTTGACAATTTTCCTATAAACACAATGCATAGTATTTTAATCCAAACTGTATCCACAGTGAACCCACCAGCTACAGGATACATAAAATCTTTGGCCATCTTTATAAATCCCCTCAACCTGCTGTGCATGCAATTTTAGATTTATCAGGTTATTAAAATAATACGTTAGCTCATTTACCTCTTTGAGCCCTGTCCTACTTTAATTAAACTCACTGCTTGCTCATATGCACACCCAGGCCCCAGCCGATCCGCCTGCACCTGTTACCTGCACAGAGTGCCCATGGGAAAGTGCTCACATCGCAAACTATGTTCTGCTTGGGGAAAAAACAAACAAACAAACAAACAAACAAACAAAAAACCACACAGAAATTTATAAATGACAACATAGCCCAGCTAAGAGTCAAACACTCAACTGCCTACACAGGGTTGCTAATTTCTCTCTGTTTAATCTGGTCACCAAGCTCTGTATCCACAGACAGAATTTCCTGTCATTAAAGGTTTTTCTGAAGGCCCTAAACAATTTCCTGTTCCAAGTCAGCTGCTGAGTCACCAGAGTCGACAATAGTGGAGAACTGGGTGCGCACTCAGATGATTTATATACAGCTCCAGAAGGAAACGAGAACGGCATTGAACTTGATAATGGCCGATACAGAAAACCGTATGAATAGAAAAATGTGCACATTGTGTTCTTGCCCCACAGGAGAGAACCAAGATCTATTCTGAAGGCACGCAATTCCCATGTTCCTATATAAATGCTAGCAAGAGAGTCAGCGAGGAAGCTGCAAGCAAGAACAATACCCCCCCAAAAAAAGAGAAAGAAAGAAGAAGAAAGAAAGAAAGAAAGAAGAAGAAAGGAAAGAAAGAAAGAAAGAGAAGAAAGAAAGAGAAGAGAAGAGTAAAACCATTTATATTAAAACATGAGACTAACTAGTGATGGTGCCTTTAAGAGGACTTGAGACTAACTCTTCATGTGCTCTGGTTTTGCTAATTCATTTGTTGTTCTATCATTGCTATCAATGAGTAAGACATTGGGAAAAGATGTGCAGTTGAGGAGCACCGATGCAAATCATTTGAACTGGGAAATTGCAAAACAAATGGCCACCCATTTGTACAAAGAAAATCATGTTTAAAAATGGTATTAATATCAGAGCAAAGTGTGATAAATTTGATAACCCAATTCGGTAGCACAGTAATGAAGAACTTAATTAAAAACAGATGTCGGAGGGAAGAACAAATGGCCTCGTGTGGTGGGCTCAACAGGACGTCCCTGTGGATAGATACGACCTTCCTCTCTCTTCTCTCTGTAAAACAGAGATTTTCTCGATGCTTCTGCAAATGCTCTCTGTATTTTTCCTTGAATCCCATCAGCAGCCAAGATGCAGCCAGGTGTCAAGGTATCAGGTCTCAGAAGACCGCCGGGCCAAGAGCATTATCCTCTGCGTCAACTTTGTTGTGTCCTGCGTTTCTTCTTGTAGGGTGTCTCCCAACACATATTTGCCTGGCAGCCCTGACCGTGGCCTCCTTCTCTCCCTTCAAATTCTATTTTGCTCTCTGAAGTCCTAAGAGCACACCTGTTGCCTACCACCACCCACACCTGCCTTACACCCCCCGGGGGCCTTTGGGTAACTTTTCTTCTTGCTGCACATTCTCATTCACTAGAGGTTGACAAATTAATAACAAACAAGGCACCATGCAGAAATCCCCTCCTGGGGGAAATATATATATTTATATATTTATAAATTATTTATATGTGTATATGTTAAATATCTGCCATAGCCTTACAGAACCATCGTATATAGTTGATATTTTATTAAGGTTAATTTATGTTTCTTTTTATTCCCATCTTTTTAAAAGATTTTATTTATTCATGAGAGACACACACAGAAAGAGAGAGAGAGAGAGAGAAGCAGAGACACAGGCAGAGGGAAAAGCAGGCTCCATGCAGGGAGCCCGATGCGAGACTAGATCCCAGGATACTGGGATCATGCCCTGGGCCAAAGGCAGGTGCTAAACCACTGAGCCACCCAAGCATCCCCTCTATTCCCTCCTTTTTTTTTATATAGCCAAAAAAAAAAAATTGCCTTCCATATTCTCACCTCATTTTATGCAGGACTTTTGTATCCTTAATTACTTCTCCTTGACTTTGAATTTGGGGTTGTATATTTTGAAATGCTTGCTCTTTGGGTGTGTATATATGTGTTTTCTCACCTCTGCAATCACAAACTAACATCTTTCCACATTGTTTGAAAGGAAAACTTCTTTACTCCATGGTCCTCCCTAAATGAAATTCTCCAAATCAAGCTGATTGAACACACATACCTGTTTAAATTCAATATAATCTATCCCTGTTAAAGCCCTACTTGCTCCACAATTTGATTTTAGGTTTATTACAATATTGATTGTCCATACACCTGAGCTCTCTTTTACCTTCCATTTTTGTTAATTCTTTAATGCTTTATTTTAACTCTATTTTCCAGTTGCTTCCACTTACTCCTCCAAACATGAACTGCTTCTATAAAGTTTTCTATTCCTGCATTTACATAATGACTTCTTGGCTATTTTGAGGGTGTAAATCCTGCTCACTTCAGTTTATTTCTAAAGTTTGGTTCTTTTTACTCTATTTACAGAAGTTTTTGGACACATCTGATTTGAGACAAAAGAGTTATCTGTGATTCCCGGTTGTCAATCCAACATCGCGGCCACTCTCTTCTAAGTTTCCCTTCACTGGGAGGAAAAGCCATAATTATATTTTCCAAGACCTTTCGACTGTATGGCTGCGATTTTTTTTTAAGATTTTATTTATTTATTCATGAGAGAGAGGCAGAGACACAGGTAGAGGGAGAAGCAGGCTTCCTTGGGGAGCCCGATGTGGGACTCGATCCCAGGACCCTGGGATCATGCCCTGAACCAAAGGCAGATGCTCAACCACTGAGCCACACAGCTGTCCCCATTTGGTTGTGGTCTTAAATTTGTCACTGACAGAGCTCTGTACAGTTTGGAGGGCACAGGAGAAGGTAAAGCCATTATTCTGTATAGGTCCTACAGCCATACGTGAGGCTCAGCTCTTCAGTAGAGATCTAGAATTCTCTAGATGCTAGTCCTGTAGTATATAATTTCAACCACCTTTCCCCTATGCCTTGGAGTATATTCAACATACCTTTTCCCCCCAATATATTTGTCCTCAAATATATGTTTTTTCTCGCTTGATAAAGGGAATACTTTCCTTTATGGATTGTGTAGGAATTCATCTTCTCCACTTCTCATGTTATTTTGGTCTATCTGAGCTTATTGTATTTGTAGTAAGATATGGTGAACCAACACTTTTTAAAATCCTCTCTAGGGGACCCCTGGGTGGCTCAGCGGTTTAGCGCCCGCCTTTGGCTCAGGGCGTGATCCTGGAGACCTGGGATCAAGTCCCACATCAGTCTCCCTGCTTGGAGCCTACTTCTCCCTCTTCCTGTGCCTCTGCCTCTCTCTGTGTATCTCTCATGAATAAATAAATGAAATCTTTTAAAAAATAAAATAAAATCCTCTCTATGCTTTTGTATGTAATATTCAAAGAAGGAAGAAAGAAGCTTCGAACTTGATGTGTGTTAGCAAAGACAGAGTGCAGACAAAATTTTAATTTTGATACTATGCACCAACATGTCTTTAAAATAGAGCAGGAAGGGGAGGAGTAGATCAGTCTGTTCAGAACAAGGAGACTTTGGAGAGAAAGGGAGATCTGCAGATTTGCTCATGGCAAGTAGATGATCTCAAACTATTCAGCCCATCTCACCTGTGAAGATGACATGAAAATATCTCTTTACAAAAGTCAGTAAATCCATACATTCATAGAGTGTCCTGTGGTTAGTGTGCCATGCTGAGCCATCAGGAATGGATGGAAACTTTTCTCCCAGTTGTGTGTGGACAAAATTGTGGAGCGGCAAATAAATTTTGAATGAAAAATGATACTGTTATCTGGAGAAATTATGCCCACTTGACTATTTCTGATTATCTAAAAAGGGAAGAGTTCCTTCTTTTATGTATGTAAATACATTGGAAGGTAAGGCATTGGTTTATTCAAGCTAGACTTCTGTCTTCATATTTTCAGATTCCTTGCCATAATTTGCCATGCAATTCAGATATTTTATATTTTTGTCTAGGGTTATAATTGCATTTGTGTATAACTAGAGACACAGCAGATACTTTCTTTTTTTTTTTTAGGATTTTATTTATTTGTTTATTCATGAGAGACACGGAGAGAGAGAGAGGCAGAGACACAGGCAGAGGGAGAAGCAGGATCCATGCAGGGAGCCCGACATGGGACTTGATCCTGAGTCTCCAGGATCATGCCCTTGGCCGAAGGTGGCACTAAACAGCTGAGCCACCCAGGGATCCCCCCGATGCTTTCTCTGTAAAGAATGAGTTGCTTCTTCGGTTCCTTTGCCTAAATTGTAAAGCTATCCAAGGCAAGTCACAATAATTGTCCATTTAATTTGGCATTTTCTGGAACATTGGTTTCTAAAACAAAGCCTCTTCCAATTAAATTCAGTGGCATTTTTGTCCAAAACATTTTTGTAGGGAATTGGTTTCCTGCCATGGATCTGGGTCTTACCCCGTTGGAATACATTAATCACTGATTCCAGCCAACCACCGCAGACCCACACAGTCCTCCCAGAACCCTCCCCACTTGGCTCTGCTCTTCTCAGCACAGGGTTTGATTCACATCATACCTTCCCACACAGAAAATGGTAATCTGAAAAGAATCTTAGAATATCAGCATAGTAGAATAAAAGTCCATGTACACACACATACACACAGTTTTATATATATAAATAAGCCAAAGGAAATAGTGAATGTCTTATAGAAATGATCTTCTTTTGACAATATTAAAGAAACTATCTATGCATCTCTCTCTCTTTTTTTATTTTGGTTATTGAGCGATATTACTTGATTAATGAGGAAGGTCAAAGCCTAAATTCTGTTTGGATAAGTTTATTTCAATTCTAGCTTTTCTTTTAATCATATAATAATGAAAGCCTGATTTACCTCTGCATTACTCTGTGTTTATACAAAATAATCAGTTACTTTTTTTTTTTTAATTTGGGAAACCAATGTAACAAACAAACATAATCTAATTAAAAATGAAATCAGTAGGGGTGCCTGGGTGGCTCACTGGTTGAGCATCTGCCTTTGCCTCAGGGCATGATCCCGGCATCCTGGGATCGAGTCCCACATTGGGCTCCCCACAAGAGGTCTGCTCCTCCCCCTGCCTATGTCTCTGCCCTGCCCATTAAAAAAAAAAAATGAAATCAGTAACTAAGACTCTGCAGGCCCCATCCCCAACCAGCACAAAAGCTTCTTGGCTTGACCAGAGTGTTACAAAAACACTAATTGAAAGGGATACAGGCACCTCTATGTTTATAGCAGCATTAATTACAACAATCAGATTATAGAAACTGCCCAAGCATCCACTGACTAATAAATGGATAAAGATGATGTGGTGTATATGTATAATAGAATAATACTCAACTGTAAAACGTCATGAAATCTTGCCATTCACAATGCCATGGTTGGAGGTAAAAAATATAATAAGTGAAATAAGCCAGTCAGAAAAAGCCAAATACCATATGATTTCATTCATATGTGGAATTTAAAAACAAAACAAATGAGCAAAGGAAACAGGGAGAGAGAGTGAGAGACAAAGAATGTGACTTTTAATCTTACAGAACACACTGATAGTCACCAGAGGGGAGGTAGGTGGGAGGTAGGGAAATGGGTGATGGGATTGAGGGAGAGAACTTGTCCTGATGAGCAAGATATGTTCAATCACCATATTGTACACTTGAAACTAATATCGCATGGTACGTTAACTGTGCTGGATTTAAAATAAACTTTAATATATAGGGGTGCCTGGCTGGCTCAGTTCGAGTTTGTAAAGCATACAACCCTTGATCTTATAGTTGTGAGTTTTATCCCTGCATTGAGGGTAGAGCTTGCTTCAAAAAACAAAACAAAACAAAATCTTGACATTAAAAAAAAAAACAACAACCCATAGATGTGCTACCTATAGAAAAGGTCAAATATGCTTTTGCCAAAATTATTGACTTTGGTTACCGTATAAAATATGTCTGTTAATGTGTATGCACCTTCTAGCTGCACAGGTAGACTTGTCTTCAAACACTGTCTTGGCAATTTACAGTTGTCCAACCTCACCTCTGGTCCACACAGACAAACCTCACAATGTTGGAACACCTTACAAGGATGAGAAAGCATGTCAGTACAAAAGCGGTGGCTATAATAATGTAAGAAATCTAAGATGTACCAAGATCTATAAAGAACTTATCAAACTCAACCCCCAAGAAACAAACAATCCAGTCATGAAGTGGGCAGAGACATGAACAGACATTTCTCCAAAAAAGACATACACATGGCCAACAAACACATGAAAAATGAAAAAAATGCTCCTCATCACTTGCCATCAGGGAAATACAAATCAAAACCACAATAAGATACCACCTCACACCAGTGAGAATGGGGAAAATTAATAAGACAGGAAATAAGTGTTGGTGATGATGTGGGGAAAGGGGAACCCTCTTGCACTGTTGATGGGAACTCAAGCTGGGGCAGCCCTTCTGGAAACTGTGTTGGAGGGTCTTCAAGAAGTTAAAAATAGAGCTACCCTATGACCCAGCAATTGCACCACTGGAGATTTACCCCAAAGATACTGATGTAGTGAAACGATAGGACACCTGCACCCCGATGTTTCTAGCAGCAATGTCCACAATAGCCAGACTGTGGAAGGAGCCTCGGTGTCCATCAAGAGATGAATGGATAGAGAAGATGTGGCCTATATATCTGAGTGGGATATTACTCAGCCATCAGGAAGGATGAGTACCTACAATTTGCTTCAAGGTAGATAGAACTGGAGGGTATGATGCTGGGTGAAGTAAGTCAGTTGGAGAAGGACAATCATCATATGGTTTCACTTATATGTGGAGTGTAAGAAATAGTGAAAAGGATTATAAGGGAAAGGAGGGGAACTAAGTGGGGAAAATTAGAGAGGGAGACAAACCATAAAAGACTCCTGACTCTGGGAAATAAACAAAGGGTTGTGGAAGGGGAGGTGGGCAGGAGGACGGGGAACTGGGTGATGGGCACTGAGGGGGCCCATGATGAGGTGAGCACCGGGTGTTATAGTATATGTTGGAAGATTGAATTTAAATTGAAAAAAAAAAAGAAATCTAAGATATAAGCTGTAAAAGATAAGAAATCATATACGTATCTGTGTAGTGACAGGTTAAGTATTGCATCATTTTTATAAATAAAGAGGGTCGTTGGTAGAATGGTGTCTCCTTCTCTAAGGTCTATTCACAATACCCTCTACCTCTGCTGATAAATGAAGACAGTGGATTATGAATGAGGGGTATGGTGTTATACTCTGATTCTCTTCTTCTGTCAAACACATATATAATGTCACCTGAAATGGCATTTTTTTCCGGATACTTCTACATTATTTATTTTGTGGCTGCAATGGGTTTATTAGCTACATTGGGCAAAAGATATCTTAAAGGAACTGGTTATATTTTAAGAGATAAGAGGACAGTGATTAAAAGTCCACAAAATGTGGTATCAAATAAAAATATAAAAATTAACCATTTGCAACAGAATTTTGGCACATGATGTGAACAGATAATTCACAAAATGATAGATAAAACAAAAATGTGACAAAACCCGGTGGTAGCAAAACTTCATGAAATAATATGTAAATTAGATCCCTGGTAAAATGAAAACTAGGAAGCCTCCCAAGAGTCCTTTTTTTTTTTTTTTTTTAATATACAGGACATGTCCTTATTTTTCTTAAAGATCTTACTCCAGAAGCAAAGAGTGATAAAACACTTTGCTTATCCCATGGAATTTGCCTTTTCAAAAATAATTTTCAGGGGCACCTGTGTGGTTCAGTGGTTGAATGCCTGCCTGTGGCTCAGGTCATGATCCTGGGGTCTTGGGAGCCTGCTTCTCCCTCTGCCTGTGTCTGCCTCTCTCTGTGTGAGTCTCTCATAAATAAATAAATAAAATATTAAAAAAACGAATTTCTAGAAATTTTTATAGATCCCTTTATAAGAAAACTATTTTTCAACATAAACCAGAACAATTATACTTGGTTGTGAAATTGATGTTCCATTTATATGTCCCCTTACTTTTTTGTCTGGTTATCTGTTTTAATTATAGCTTCTCTCAAGTCAGATTTTCCTTTTTTTCTTTTTTTCCTTAAGAAAAAATGTTTGCAGCTAAAATAAATACACTGACCAGGGAGTCTCAAACCAATTAACTGCCCTACTTAAGAAAACCCAGCTTAGTTTTTGCAGCTGAACCAGCAATAGAAATGATCTTATAATAAAATGAAATACAAATGGATAGATTATATGACCACACGTAACGACATTAATTTTTTCATGATCTCTTGTGAGAATAGAGCACAGCAAGACTATATTTAATTAGACTAAAAGGTAGCATAACCCAGTGGGTTATATATGCATTAACTGAATCAAATGTTACTCTTAAGTATTATCTACACTTGTTTTGATGCTGAGGTTTTGGCTATGCGTCAGAGTGTATTTAATATCCATCATGTGCCAGCAAACACTGTGGTCTTCACACTTCATTATTGATAATATAAGCACCATTTCAAAATATGTTGCAGCCTGTCTAAAGGAAAGGCACATAATAAGCCTAAATTTTGGCTTTAATTATCAATGTTGGCTGCCTACAGCCAGGATTCACTAGGTCACAGTGACATTCTCAACTTACTTATCTTAGGAGGGCCCAATTCAGTGTCTTTTCTTCTTTTAGAATTCTAAAGCCACAAGACTCACAATTATCCACATATCTATCTGTGATTTAAACTGTAGAAGAGAAAAAAAAATAAAAAAATAAACTGTTGAAGAAAAATTCCTCTGTATATTTAGATACATGTTATAGATTCAGCTGAGGTTTTCAATACCGATCGCATGAAACTTTTTTGACAACTCGCTATGTCAGATGCAAAGGAGGCAAAGGGATGAATTCATGGTTCCCATTCTTCATCTAGCAGATTCTTGGAGACACAAGACCAAATGGATCCTGTAACTAAATGGTGGCTTAATTCCACCCTCATTTCCTGGTTAAAGAGGCTTGCTACCAAAGGAGGTAGGAGAAACTTGGATGATCCAGGATCTTTGCCTGCAGTTCAGAAATCTGAAGGATCATAATTGCAAGAAAATACTCTTTTTCTCATTCTTATTGCTTTATTTTTTAAGGATTTATTTATTTATTTATTTATTTATTTATTTATTTATTTATTTATTTATTTATGAGAGAGAAAGAAAGAGAGAGAGAGAATGAGCAGGACGGCAGAGGGAGAGGGAGAAAGAATCTCAAGTAGACCGTGCTGAGCCTGGAGCCTGACGTGGGGCTAGATCTCATGACCCTGAGACTGTGACCTGAGCCAAAACCCAAGAGTAGGACACTTAACTGGCTGAGCCACCCAGGTGCCCCACGTATTGTTTTAAACCATTGAACTGAGACCCACGCCCTTATCAAGATGGCACTACAAAGGGACACCAGGCCTGCTGAGCCTTTAATGAGAGCTGTGCATGTGAAAGGGTAGATCTCTTTATCAATTGTCTTCATTAAACTGCTTATATTTCCAATAAATTTAATCTAGGATATCTTACTTTGATGTGCAAACCATTCATTATTTTCATTTAAAAAACTGTCACTTAAAGAACTATTAGAAGCAGCAGAGGCTATCCCAGGCAATTTCCTTCACTAAATTTCCTTCAATGAATTTCCTTTTCATGGATTTAAAATCTGGCCTCAATTTTACACATCTTTACAGGGATTCACAAATGAAGCCCGTTAAATACATTTAATCCACGGCATTGTTTCATCGGCCGGTGAAAGGCTTCTTCACTCCTTCAGAGGAAGAGAAATCTATGGAATGGCAGTCTGTAGTTTCTAGGTTAGGTTTCGGATGAAGGAAGAGATCACACTTGCAGCTGGAGTGGGAGCAGTTTTTAAAACTAATGGATTTGTCATCTCTTTCATGTGATAGTAAAGCAGCAGTTGTCCAAGACCCTTCCAGATTTCTGTCTTACGCTTTTGCTTCCATTACAACTGATTCTAAATAAGAATAAAGAATAACTTTATGCTTGATCACAAAGAAAATGCGTGACCGTGCAACATAGGGATGCCACTTGAGGAAAACGATCACAGCTACCGTAGGAGCTACCCTCAGGGCTTGCCTATGCTAGATAATTCTCTTTTAAACTATGCTTGCGATTTGCCTCTTGAGAAAGCAGGAGCAGCCTCTTCCAATAGAATGTGGTCAGTCAATGAAAGTGGACACATTGCTTACTGGTAAGTTGGCACATAGGTTGAAAGTACTTTTCAACCTACTATCCGATGATTGTGAGGCTGTGGCCTTTGACTATCTGACATTGACAGATCAAGAGCCATCTTTCTGAGATCTAGCCAACTATGACAGTTCCTCTCCACGGCAGTTCCACTTTGTGCCTTCCCCCTTGCAGTCTGGCAGGGTTGTCTGAGGACTGTTTTTCTCAAGAATAAATCGATGGCATGTTGTTATCAAATGTTTTCTTCTAGTTTTGTACTGCTCTATGTATCTAACATGGTGCCAAAGAGTTAGTACGTGGGAGCATATAGTCCAGATGATCTCGTTGCTTGATCTCCTCATTAAATCTAATTAAACATTTTCCTTCTTTTCATCATGACTGCTATCTTGCAACATGAGCATATTAAGACTACTTCTTTCACTATTCCAACCATAGATGGTAATGATCAGAAGCCCTAAGACACAGGATCCTCAGATGTCAAGTTATGCATATTAAGATGTTAGAGGCTTGTATCCACAGACCCTTTTAGACTACATATTTAGAAGAATTTGATGAGTTGATTTTCTGACATGCAGCCTCTCTGAGAAATGCAACTTTTTTTTTTTTTATACAATTCAAGGAGTTGCCCACAGATAGCTCAGTCTTCAAATAATGAAATCGAGTTGAGTCTGCCCTGTAGCAAAAGTCTCTATCAACTTGACAAACACATAAAAGATCTTGAGTTCAAAGGATGACCCTATAGCAAATTCTTAAGAGTTTTTTCTAGACATAGTTCCATCCTGGGTGTTAGCATATGAGAAGCCTGAATTAAATCCACCACTACTTGGTTCAGAAGGCAACACTCAGGCCAGCTTCTGGCTGCGTGCGCTGATGTATGTGCCGCCCCTTGGTCTTCTGCTGAAGCACATAGCTAATGGTAGCTGTCGATGATTCTTCTGGGAAATATCCATTTGTGGGTATCCCCAGACATTTTTTTTTCTGCTGCCAATTTTAAGTCTCAATTATTTGCAATAAAAAGCCCCAATAAAGTTTTTAACCTCAAAGTGAATGCTGCATGTAGGGCTATGAGCATGTTTATTTGAATCTCTGGATAAAATATCTTATAGGAAACAAAAATTTGCCATCAGCATATTTCCTATTCTGCATTCCCTTCATAATGAAAACAAAAGTTTTTAAAGCCATTTAAAGTGTAGTCTGGGAAGAAAGGAGATTACAAAAACGGTAATGGGTCTTTAAAAAAAAGTTGAGTAAACAACATATGTAATTATTTTGCAGGGAAATGCAGCTAATTAAAACCAAAATCTTTCCTATTAGTATACACACCTGCTACTGCACAAACAGTCCGTTTCTTACCAAAGAATTTAATTCTGGAACAGAGCTGAATCCCAGTTAATTACCTTAAGGAATGTCCATTTAAAAATATATATATATTTATTTATTTATTTGAGAGAGAAAGAGAGAAGGAGGGAGAGTGAGAGGGAGAAGCAGACTCCTGCTGAGCATAGAGTCCAACATAGGGTTTGATCCCAGGACCCTGAGATCATGAACCAAAGGCAGATGCTTAACTGATTAGCCACCCCGGCACCCCTCCACTTTATTTTATCATTATTTTTTTAGAGGGGGGAGGGCCTTAGGGAGAGGAAGAAAGAGATTCCAAGTAGGTTCTTTTTTTTATTTTTTATTTTTTATTTATTTATGATAGTCACAGAGAGAGAGAGAGGCAGAGACACAGGCAGAGGGAGAAGCAGGCTCCATGCACCGAGAGCCCGATGTGGGGTTCGATCCCGGGTCTCCAGGATCGCGCCCTGGGCCAAAGGCAGGCGCCAAACTGCTGTGCCACCCAGGGATCCCTCCAAGTAGGTTCTACACCCAATGCAGATCCCGATGTGGGGCTCCATCTCACAACCTCAAGGTCTTGACCCTGAGGTCATGACCTGAGCCAAAGCCAAGAGTCCAGTGCTTAACTGAGCCACCCAGAGGCCCCAGTGAATGCCCACTTTAAAATCCTGCCTTGAACTTACATTGCCTGTGCTGATGGCTGATCTCTCGGAGTCATCTGTACAGGGCACCAAAGGGAAAGCCTAATTTTATCACAATAGTTATCTCTGCAGACTTTACTGTTCTGGATGGGAAAGAAGTAAGAATCTATCTCTTCTCAAAATATTCAGAACTCAGTTATCTCTGCTCTCAGGTCACAGAATTTCTTAAACACCTCAAAGCATAGACTTAGTATTTTAGTCAATGTAAGAGGAGAAGAAACCAATGGGCCTTTCCTTTTCTGAAGCAATAGTCTTTTGGCATTATATTTAGACATATTTTAAAGATCACTGCTCTCTTGAAATCATTACCATGTAAAATGAGCTTATGTTCTTGGCCTTGTCCATTGTTATGCCCTGTTTACACATATTTAAAACACTGTTGTAACTTGTGACCAGATGCTCACAGCAGCAATAGGACAACAAAAATAACAAGTGTGAAGATGCATAAAACATGCATGTATCTACACAGGTCACTATACCAAGTAATTTAATCGCATGCAAGTGCCTTTCCTTATTTTTTTGTTTGCTTTTTGTCAATATGATCATATTCATTTTTATTCATTCCTATAAATGTCAGACTCACAAGAACATTTTTCAATTTATACCCAATCCCTGGCATCAGTACTATTAATAATTTATTCCCTTTAATAATATATAACTAGAACATATATTGGATTTTTTATTATGTGGTAAACTACAGATAAAATAAGAATTACCCGTAATTTCACTGCCTATATATCCCTTGGTCACTTAAACAGTAAGACCATATTATGTGGTTGGAAAACCTGAACAGTGTGAAAAGGCACAAAATAAAAATGAGAGCCTTCTACCCAGTTCCTTAATGTTATGTAATCAAATTTGGATGGTTCTTCCCAGATTTAAATATGCACATATTAAATATGTATTTATAAATAATTAATATCTACTTACAAAGAGTTTATATGTTAAATATATACAAAAAGTTCTTTGCCTTAATGATAGCTTCTCTAAAATCAGCAAACAAAAACATATGTAATTCATGTAATGACCACAGAGTATTGTATAATTTTTAAGGGGTATTATTAAGTTAAATAGTTGCTTATTGATGGCCACTTTGTGTCCAGGCTTTTTACTGTAAAATTGCTGTGATGGCTACATTGTGAATGACCATGCAGTAGGTACCATTGTGACTGTCATTAAACCCTGGAAGAAATGAAAGTGCAGGCCATTCAGGTAGCTTTCCTGGCATCACTTATTTGTCTAGTGGAGCTTCCTTGCCTACTGAAACTACAAAGCCAGGCAGTCCATGTGCCAATCACAGGCTCTTACTGCTCATGTATTTCTAGTGGGAAAAGGTGGCTCTACTGGTAGCTTTGTTGTCCAGTATTTCAAGATGAACTCTGAGTTTTATAAGTTCCAGAGCTTTTTCCTAAGTAAAAATGTGTGTAATAAATATTAGTTTATGGCTCAATAAATGCCATATAGCTCTTGTCTACCTGGAATAAAAAGAACGGATTCCTATAATTTTATGCTGAAAGGTGAGACTCCAGAAGCAAGATATCTTGCAACAGAGACATTAATGATGTTTTGGAAATCCAAATGTCAGTCTAGACCTGAGAATATAGAGTGCACATCCCTTAAAAACAAGATAGGAGGAACTATACTTGTGGGAGAAAAGATCTAAGGAAAGAGAGGGACAATCAGGGATCTGTAGTGTATGGAGAAATATAAACAGTATGCTATCCCTAACAGTGCAGAGTATGGTAATAGAAAAGCCTTGTGGATGAGGGATAGATAATCATCTATCATCTTCATTTTACGTCTTCTCATTCGGCACTGTGTGTGTGTGTGTGTGTGTGTGTGTGTGTGTGTGTAAGGTATCTTGGAAAGGACGCTGAATTCCAGATGTGGGCTGGTAAAGAATAAAGGGATAAATACAAGAAGGTTTAGTGATACAAGTGAAATGGGATTTCTGCCACACAGGAAGTTGGTGTTTTCAGAAGGGATAATGAGGATACCTCCCCGCCATGAAAACTTAAAGACATCTTATGGACAGTGTTAGATTTCCTAAAGAACCTGAGAAAAGAAAACTCTTGACATTTATTTAATTACCTTAAGGCAAGTGTGCCTCTTCTGACATTGGGAATTAAAAAATGATTTAAGGGTCCGTCTAAGGAAAAGAGATCCATCTAAGGAAATATAGCCAAAGTGGGGTGGGGGAGTGGCATTTGGAGAAAATAGGACAGAGCAAAAAGGGCAGCTAAGCATTTCCCCCTTCACTTTCCTTTGTTAAAATTTTTGATATAGTTTCAGAACTATAAAATTTGCAAAAATAGTACAATTACTAGACACCTTGATCCAGATTCATCAAATGCTATGTAACATTTAGCTACAACTTTTACCATAAAAACTTAATCATCCCGCTTTCTCTGTCCGTCATAATTATCTATCTATCTATCTATCTATCTATCTATCTATCTATCTATCATCTATCATCTATCATTTATCTATTGAGATATATATAATTTATATATGGTAATTACGTTTTTCCTGAACTGTTGAAGAGCAATTTACAGATAGGATACTCTTTCATTGCCCCAATTTTCCTTGTGTATTTCCTAAAACTAAGAAAATATTTTACATAATCATAGTATAATTATCAAATCAGAAACTTAACATTGATTCACTTCCATTATCTAATCCTGGGGGTAGCAAACTTATTCGCTTAGGGGTCGGGTGGTAATTATATTAGGCTCTGCGGGTCTTTGTTGCAGCTACTCATCTCCCTATTGTATTTCAAAAGGAGCCAGAGAACATAAGTGAATAAAAACCCATGGCTGTGATCAATATAAATTCATTTTCCAAAACCAGTGGTAGGATGGCTTGGCTCATGGGCCATAATCTTCTGATCTCTGATCTAACACATTGATCTTACTCAGATATTCTTTATTCCCATGGAATGTCCCTTACAGGAAAAGAAAGAAATCTTACTTTTGTAAATCTCAGACTTGGAATCAGTCATTTCTTTAGGAGAGCCTTCATTCCTTTTTGGAAAGAATAGTATTTAGAAATGAAGATACATCCCCAGGTACAGCCATTGCTGTTAGGTTTTTATGGCTTCTAGTTCCTCTTCATGAGCAGAGCGAGAAGCAGAGAACATACATTTACAGCATATGCCCACATATATCGATACCTATCCGCACACATCTGTTTATGTATCTCTTCATGTATGTACATACGTACGTATGTATGTATCTGTCCATCTATCTGTCATCCGTCTTTCTTCTCTTGAGTTCACACTGACATATTTAATTCCAATCCAACATGGCAGGATTTATTCTGTCCTTTTTTCTTTACATAAGTATAACTCTCAATAAGAAAAACCTGACTGTCATTATCCACGACGTATTTACTTACTTGCTCAATCCTCAGATGTGCAAAACTAGTTTTAGCATTGCTGATACACATCCGAGGGGGAAAAAAAAACCTAAAACTTAAATCTTAATATTTGATTAAAATTATTTTTGCCTTTATCCTAAGAGGATTACTCCAAACACTGCCTTGACAGTTACCTGGGTTAGCCCTTGCCTTGCACTCCCTGTGGTATGTTTATATTCATTTGGTTCCATGATCACAGTTTTTAATTTCCTCCTATATTTGTTAACTTGATGTATTTAGTTTTAGAATAAGAGAAACATTGCCATGATTCAAAAGTCAGTATAGTACCAGAAAGAATCAAGGGAGAATTCAACTCCTTTCCATTCTTGCCACTGCTTTCTTACTCATGCCCATGAACTGACCCATCTAGTTATTCCTTGGTTTATTGTTTCTCCCTTTCTTGTGCTCAAGTGAGCAGATGCTTGCACATTTATTTTTATTTTGTATTTCTTCTTTTCATGATAAAGGTGGAACAATATGGTAATTTATCATACTTTGCTTTCTACATTTAACAATACCACATGGAAATCATTCCACATAAGTTCACAGAGATCTACACTTGTTTTGTAGCAGCCTAGTACTCTAATTTTGGATGTGTCAAGTTGCTTCCCAGGTAGGAGCACTGAGATTGTTTCTGATGTTTTGCAATTACAACGAAGGCTCAAATGAAAAGCTTTCTGAACATGCATTTTGATAGTGCCAGCGATGTGGCTTTAGGAAGATTCCTAGAAGTGGGATTATAGGGTCACAAGAGAAACGTACTACATTTTCTCTTCCTTTATCTCTCTAGACAGATATATTGCTTCTCCTCTTTAGCGGAGGTGGGACCAAATCCTCCTCTTCTACTTAATCTGTGCAGAGTTGGGCGTATAATAAGACCATAGTATATAATTGATAAATGGATAAAATTCTTCCAGGTATGGGAGATTTGTTGAGCAGTGAACCTACCCTGCCTCAGAATCCGGGCAAGGAGAAGTGGGTTGTAGGGGAAGCTCTGAAGGAGAACTAAGATGTGGGCCTCACAGACATGTGGCCAAAGGAGACAAAGCTTTCAAGTTGACTGGCTCGGCTACGGGTTGCAAAGGGGGCTGTAAACAATATCCAGGCAGAGCCAGCAAACAAGGGATGGACGTCACCATTTTCAGTCCTGTTGGTGCCCACAGGAGCAACATCGGCCACAGAGTTTGTCAGATAAAAAATACCCTGCAGAAAAATAGCTACGAATTTAAATCCTTTGTAGAAACTGAACCTGGGCTTCAGAGAACACAACACAGCGGCTTATGTAAATTTCTGTCAATTAAATTGGCAAAAAAACCTATGAAAGTTGTTGAGTCCCATTGGATGGATTTTGTGCCCCTTTTTTTTTCCTAAAGAAAAAATAATTAAGGTAGTAGGAAAATCAGTCTCCAAAGTAGGAAAGTCTGTTACCTTTTCCCCAAAAGAAATGGACAGAATCATAACGCTCACACGGGCTCTCGTGCAGCAGAGGTGCATCGATTTAACACAGGCCTGTACCAGCTTAAAAAAAAATCTATTACAAGCTTCTCCCTTTCATTATTTTTCATTGCTTAGTTCCGATTCAGAAAAATGTGAATAATGCATAAGCTCAAATGCTCTCCCCATTATGGTGAGTAACTCCACAGTGAAGCTGCTGCTTGTGTTGGCAACTGCATATTGCTAAGAAATCTCTCTGAGACCTTGCACCATGTCTCTCTAATAAGATGCCTGTCCCTTTCTAAGGCCAATGCATGTGTTGTGAAATCCTGATGGTTTCATTTTCTAACACTTCAATTCATTAAAATACTCTCCTGTTAATTCTCTGATTTCCCTTGACAGTCTTTTTCCATAATAACATATTGCAAGTGCTACCGGCGGCCCTAGCTTCTACACTTCTGAAACTGTATTAGGTACTCGTATGCTACCTGACGTAAGTGCCCCGTTTCCTGAACCCCCTTAAGGGCCCTGACATAGCTGTTGTTACCTGCATTTTGCAGATATGGAAGTGGAGGCAGGTGAACTGGAGTTTCCCTGTGATGACAGTGTCCCCGTGTAACACCTAGGTGGACTTGCCTCTCCTTGTCCTTGTCGCATGACGACGCTGTTGGACTCACAGAGGTCGTTTGACCAAGCCAGACGGTGAGGACAACTTGTGAGCATCACTCTTCCTACTGTCTTTATGGAAATGAAAAGATAGTCGTGTGCAAGAGGTACAAGTGGCATCCTCTGCATGTTGTTCGGCATTAAAAGTCCAGATTTAGAAAATTACCAAAAATTTCATTTGTCTGTAGAGCTCACTTTTTCAATATCCCATTTGGTAGAAGCATGCTGTTACTACGTTCATAAAACACACCAGGCCCTGAGCTATGCATTCTGTGTGATTTGTGCCCTTTTGCCTTGATTACTCCCAAACCCTGAGTGTGTCCAGGAGTCGCCTGCCCAGCAACAACACTTGGATGCCTAGCTGTCACTTCCAACTGTGCACATCATCCTTCCTGACAACCTATTTTCCTCCCCTCTCCTCCATCTTGGATTTGTGCCCCAATGTGGCCTCACTGCTTGGGCCAATACCCAAGGGGTGGGACCGGATGGGGTATGTATGTTCCCTTGTCTCCTACATCCAGTTTAGTGTTAAGTCCTGTGGATTCAAATCTCCAAAGTAGATCTTAAATCCAGTGGCTTCTCTCCATCTTTGTCACCCTAATTCAGATCCAAGTAACTCTCTCTCTCTCTCTCTTTTAAGGTTTTATTTATTTATTCACGAGAGATGCAAAGAGAGAGGCAGAGACACAGGCAGAGAGAGAAGCAGGCTTCTCTCATGGGGAGCCCAATGCGGGACTCAATCCCAGGACCCAGGATCATGACCTGAGCCAAAGGTAGATGCTCAACCACTGCACCACCTTTCTTACCTTATACTGCTGTCACCACTTCCAGCTTCTGCGCCTTCAGGCTGGATTCCTTCACCTCCAGGTGGCCGGAGTGGTCTTCTGGAATCATCTGTTAGGTCACAGCCATCTCTTGCTTGAACTTCTTCCTACTTTTCCTAAGTGGAACCCCACAGTCCTTATCAGAGCCCCTGCATGATTTCCCAGTTGGGTTTCCCTTGCTTGTTTTCTTCTACTCATAACATCCATCTCTTCATTCCTTCAATAGTCTAAGATTTTTTTTTCTTGGCACAGAGACTTTTTATTTGCTCTTCTTTTGACTTGGAGCACTCTTCCGTCAACCTTCTCATACAAGACGTTCTCCTACTTGTTCAATCATCACCTTCTCAGAAGGCTTTCCCTGGTGCCTCCTTCACTTACTTATCACAGCATGTATCACATACATAGGCTAGAGGCCACCACCCTTATATTTCTTATTCACTTGTTTATTGGCTCTCGCCATAAACCAGGATGCAAGCTAAAGACAGAAGGGTCTGTCCACCACATGTAGCGAGCAATAAATAGCTGTTCAATGTAGGAGTGAAGAGAAGCTCACAACACCTCTACGAGACGTGAATTACTGTAACCTCGCTTTGGGGGCCAAGAGAATCAAAGCTCAGAAGAACATTACAGGAAATTTCCGCAGATCATAAATCTAGTAAATGACAGTGCTGTGATTTAGACACAATTCTGCTGACTCTGCAGTCCAATCACTAATCATTTTAATCATGCGTCCTGCTTAAAATTATTTTGCTTCTATAATAAAGGACACTGGGCTGGCATTTTTCAGTCACCCTTATCCCGGGCTTGCACTTGACCTGTAAATGAGTTCCAGGAGGTAAGGAACATTATCCTGACGTAGCTCAACAAGCCCTTGGCACTACGTCTGTCATTGAGGGCATCAGTTAGAGTCTAGGGTGAGCCCGTGATGCCACCACATCTCCTCCAGCTCAGTAGAAGGTTCTGGAATGGCCAATTTATTTTCCAGGTCATTACTAATCTGGGCAGCCTAGGCCTGCAGGTAGCTCTGATAGATCTACTTGTCACAATAATGAGTCACTTTCTTACAGTAGCACAGATTAGGGGGAGAGTGTTTTTCCACTAAATCACTAGGGAAACGATTTTCTGAAGATATACAATACATCATTTCGGGTTATAATAAATCTTATAACACCATAAAATACCATAGAATTTGCCTACTATGGAATTACATTTCTCCCTACACCCACCAAAGATAGAATAATTTGTCAACAAGGCCTCCACATAGAGTTTCTATTAAAATGGCTGTAACTTCCAGGATCATCAAGGAATTTTTATAACAACTCAAGGGAAATAATTTTTCTTCTGTAAGACATCCATTTGATTAATTTTCCCATACCTATCTTTAGATGGTTGTTGGGCAGTTTTCATGGAAAGGGTGAGAAGTTTCTAGCTATCTATCAATAAGTATATAATAAAAGAAAATGAGTAAAAATGTTGTTAAAAGTTTCCACGTCTAATTATCACTATTACTGAAAGGAAGCATTCATGGTAGGTCAGGAGTCCCGGATTTATTCTATACTCTGCTGGCATAGTTGTCTCATCTTAGAAATGCAATGCTGACAATAGAAACCGGATACCTATGCTATAAGGTGGTAGATAAGAACATGACTCTCTCTCAATGCAAAATGCATTTTGCTTTCTTTTGTCACATGGTAGTGACTCTCCTGAATTGCAAAAGCTTTCTGGCTCCTGTGGCCCCTTTCGTGGACAGACTCTACCGAAATTTAGAGTGAAATATCGTGCAGTGGATTGTAATGGCCTATTTACCAGTCTCTGTCACCCACTAGATGCTTAGTATCCAAGGCAGAGAGATGTCTTGGCATTATTTAAGTCAATTGGCCTCACTTGGAATACCTGGCACCACCTCTGCAATCATTAGTCAGTGAAAGAACAAACACTTTCTCACCTCTCCCAATTTCTGATATATATGCATTTGGCAAGCAGCAACTATTAATGGATTCAAGTTTTAGGTAACCAAGTGAAAAGGGTTGTTGTTGGAAATTAACAGGGCAGACATGAGCTCACTGATACACAGTCTCCATTATGGAGATCATCTTACTGCACATATGCAGGCTAATAGCTCAGGATTGCCTCCTACTACCTACCTTCAGAAAGACAAGAACAACTTTATAGCCTACTCACCTTAAAGACTAAGTTTTAAACCTAAGGGAGGGACACCTGGGTGGCTCAGTGGTTGAACACCTGCCTTTGGCTCAGGTTGTGATGCCAGGGTCCTGGAATCGAGTCCTGCATTGGGCTCCCCACAGGGAGCTTGCTTCTCTTTCTGTCTATGTCCCTGCCTCTCTCCCTCTGCATCTCTCATTAAGCATAAATAAAATCTTAAAAAAAATACAAAACAAAACAAAAAATACTAAGGGAGCCAATGAGGCAGTGGATTCAGATTTCTAAATCCAGTCATATTCCTCTTTTTACCTCATGAAAGAGTCTCGGTTCAGGTTTTCACAGAGCTAGATATTTTCTCACCACTAAAAGTAGCGTTCTCTGGAATGTAAGTTTTGAAATGAGTGATCTTTCGCGATTACTTCACTAAATTAGCCGGAGCTAGAAAAGTGTAATATAAAAATAATTAGTGTTCGACATTTTTAAAGTCTGTTCCATCAAAAATCAAATCCAGGACAAACATTATATGGTCCCATTCATTTGGGGAATATGAAAAATAGTGAAAGGGAATAAAGGGGAAAGGAGAAAAAATGAGTGGGAAATATCAGAGAGGGAGACAGAACATGAGAGACTCCTAACTCTGGGAAACGAACTAGGGGTGGTGGAAGGGGAGGTGGGTGGGTGGTGGGGGTGACTGGGTGACGGGCACTAGGTGGGCACTTGATGGGATGAGCACTGGGTGTTATTCTATATGTTGGCAAATTGAACACCAATAAAAAATAAACTTATAAAAAAATACAAAAAAAAAAGAAAAAAAATCAAATCCAGAAGAGCTGGGTAATGTGAACAAAAACGAATAAGAGACACACAGTGGGGGATCCCTGGGTGGCGCAGTGGTTTGGCGCCTGCCTTTGGCCCAGGGCGCGATCCTGGAGACCCGGGATCGAATCCCACATCAGGCTCCCGGTGCATGGAACCTGCTTCTCCCTCTGCCTGTGTCTCTGCATCTCTCTCTCTGTGTGACTATCATAAATTAAAAATAAAATAAAATAAATAAATAAAAATAAAAAAAAGAGACACACAGTGATGTCCCTCCATTTCACAAGCGAGCTAATTTATAGAAAACCGAAGGTGAATTTTTATGACTCAGAAATGTTTCATGATCACATCTGTAACAGAATAGAACTTCTTATCTCGTTAGTAAATAAAAGTCACGGGATTGAAACCACTGGCAAAAGGACACTGACAACTTCCCTCTTCCTTTGACATCCCTAAGAAAGCAAGTAGCAATTTATGCATTGAAGTGTGTTTTAAGATATTACCTTGATTTAAGAAAATATATATTTTTAAGAGGACGATGCTGAGACGAATGATGTTTTATGACTGAGGGATGGATGTTTGTCTGTGGCTGGTAGGTCTAAGAAACGATGATGGGGAGTGGTCAGAGCTCATTCTCAGGCTCATGTCATGAGGAGCTTCATCCCTAGCTTGCAGGCATCCTATTTCAGAGGCAGGTGATCAATATATGTGTGAAATGTTCCCTTACCTCGCTGGCATCCCATTGTTGACGGGGCCACCGGTAGTTAATGGAGATCGTAAGTGGCTGGCACTCTTCCTGCTGCTGACCTGGCAGTAAGTTTCTGGAAGGAAGTCAGAAGGGGCATGCCATCACCTGCCAATGAGCCTCCTTCTCCAACAGTCGGGCTGATAGGGCTGAGCTTAGTTTAGCACAGCACAGGTCTCTGGTTTCCTTGGTTAAGGTTTTGTGCATATTCACCCATGACAAAGGGAGGTCTCCTATTTTGGCCCATATGGAGATGAGGACACTACAGTATTGAAAGGTCAACTACTGGCGGAACCGTAATTCAAGCCGTGGCCCTGGAGTCTGTGTTTAAAACACTGCTCTCTGCCAGTAAGACTTTTATATGGTCATAAATTTCAGTAGAGAAAGTTCACTGGCTTCAGGAGGGTGGACACTAACAAAACTCTGTAAGGATATGTGGGAAAATCGAGAGTTCTTTCTTCTTGTTTTGTATTTTTTCCCAATCAAATGAAGGAGCCAAACAAATACCCTACAAGCCATCAGGTAAATAGAACTATAGCAGAATGAACTCTCCATGCTTTTTCCTTTCCTCCTCCTCCTCCTCCTCCTTCTTTTTTTTAAACCGGGTTGCTCCATGTAGTTGACATCATCTATAATCCATAAGGTTTTGATCTATTTCCTGAGCGTAGATTTCTACTTTGGGCAGGGCAGAGCCATGGATTGAATCAACACCCACAAGAATTGGGGAATGATGTTAATGGGGAAAATGTCTCTGTCCAGCAGTGTCCAAAACGGAAGCCATGCTCAAGGATGCCTTAGTGACATCCAACACAGACCTAGTGATGACACTTTAAAGCCTCTCTTGCTCTGAGAATAATTTCCCTTCAATTATTTTACCAGTCCCACGGCACAAAGGTATTGTCCCTTTAAATACAATTAGATGAATTTATTTTCACCATTTCTGTCAAGATTTATTTAAATGCCTTTTTCTCTTTTTGTTATTCGATGTCTTTGCCTACTGGTGACAGTATCATTGTGTGGTTTGTTTGAATAAGTTTCATTTGAGCTGATTCACAGGACCCATACACCATACCCCCATCTCCGCACACGCACATACACACAGGCACGCACACACAGAGGCTGCCCTTGTTCCAGCTTCAATTTCTCACATACGCTTATTCACAGCTTTTATGTGTTGAAATTAATGGCTTTTGGAAACACTCATCACGGGTAGTATTTTTTTTCTGTAATTAGTTTTCTTTTTTACTGCTTTAGTTTATCCATCCATAACTCTTCTATTTTAGGTCAAATAAACTAGCAATTAGGTCTGGGACGACATGGTTTATGATACTATATTTCTCTATTCTGAATCTGCACTAATTCATTTTTAGTTTTATCACTGTAGGGTGGGTTGGTTGCTCTCATTAACTTATGAGCCTCTAGGGCAAGGAAGGTGCTCTGTGCTCCACCACGGCTGGAAGCAAATGTCCTCTCCATTCCTTTCTGAACACTTAGGAGGCAATGGAAAAATGTTTCTGACAGATTTTTTTTTAATTTTTTATTTAGTTATGATAGTCACACACAGAGAGAGAGAGAGGCAGAGACACAGGCAGAGGGAGAAGCAGGCCCCATGCACCGGGAGCCCGACGTGGGACTCGATCCCGGGTCTCCAGGATCGCGCCCTGGGCCAAAGGCAGGCGCCAAACCGCTGCGCCACCCAGGGATCCCTGTTTCTGACAGATTTTATGTGAGTTTCCAAGGGCCACACTAGGTAAGTTCTAACATCAGGATGATCATCTCACAGATAAATAATTCTGAAATGCCACCACAGGATGGGACCGCCATGTAACCAGGTCCTAACTTACTTTCCACAAAGATATGGAAATCAATGATTGGTGTTATCACATCCAAGCTCTGCATATACCAACTTGCAATCCCCTTACGTAACTTCCACTCAGTAGATGATATCAAAGACAGGTGAGTGAGAAGGAGGGTTGTCCAGTGATAAAACTGCACACAGGTGTAGTCCATTGGCTTTGGAATTAGACTGCTTGGCTCTGACTTACCTGTGACCAGAATATTCCTAGGTCTCTGTTTTCTGATTTTCAGAACAAGGATAACAAAGTTATTGAATTCATAGTATGTCTGTGATGATTAAAATAGATACTGAATCTGAGAAGCCTTAGTTCTCTGTCAGATAGGAAGGATGAACTCAGTAGGCATTGTGCATGGCTTTATATTTTTCCCTTCTAAATAATAGACTTGAATAATATATGTTCCAATATGGTTTTGATTTCTTGGACTTTTTCAGACTCTTGTATTAATAACTCATCCCTGGAATGACACAATCACAAATGACACTGGGGAATTTCTGGCTTAGACAGTTTTGTGCCTTTCAAAGGCTATCCTATGGGATAACAGACCATTTTATTTAAAAAGACATATCCTTAATGAAAAAAAAAATATCTAGGTTGTTTGGAACTTAACTGGAGAAGGATGTGACTTATCAAAAGAGTCAAGGCCCCCATTTTAAGGTCTGTCACTAACTACCTGTGTACTCCTGGGTGTATTGCTTATTAGATTAATTCTTCCTTAGTAATGTGAGATCGTTTTGCTAGATGTACACCAGCTTAAATGAACTGCTGGGGTCCTGGCAGTTTCTGCTATCAAATCAGACTAAAGAATTCAAAAACCTCCAGATCAGAAGGGATCTTACTTTATCTAGTCCAAAGATAGAAAACTGGAATGCCTATAGAGCCATGTGGGTTATTAAGGTGAAGGAGAAACTATAACAATAGCTCGAATAACAGGGGAAATGGCAATTAGTAGTTAAGGCTGGGTACGGAGGAGAAAGCACTTTTATCTGTGGTTACCTGCAGACAAGAAAATTTGTCTAAAGAGCCAGTTGGCTCTTATTTCTTCTTGCTGCAAACAACATAGTTCAATTTTGCCAGATTTTCTGATATTCAAGTACCAAGAGATATACTACAACATGCAAGAAATTAAGATTTTCAGGCAAAATAGTTATATGGAGACAAATCTGTCTTTTTAAATACTATTTTACAGTCAAACAAAGAAACCCCGGGGCTCCATTGAACCCCCAAACCACCCCCCTGCCACCTACTCAAATACAGCTTCTCATTCAATGCTTGCATTCAGCCGCAGCATCCCTGAGAAGTGACAGGTAGATTTATGCCTGGACAACCTTACAGGTGCTGTGCTTCTTACTATTTTGGCCAACTCTTCCCATGTCTGGACAGTTGGCGGTAGAAAGTGGGGTGGGTTTTTTTTTTTTTTTTTGCATTGTTTTTGCTAAAATATAGTCTCAATTACTCATATGTATTTATTTTTCTCTCTCTCTCTTTTAGATTTTATCTATTTATTTATTCATGAAAGACAGAGAGAGAGAGAGACGCAGAGACACAGGCAGAGGGAGAAGCAGGCTCCCTGTGTGTTTCTTTCTATTAAACTCTAGTATGCTTACATTTTTTCTATTAAAGAAAGTTATCACTTATTTCTGCCCCCACAATAGTGCCTAAGTTTTTTCTTATTTTAATGATTTCATATACATTTAGAGTTTCTTCACCTTTCTGGTTGAAACTGCTGAATTGACAGACTGTATTTTACGAGAGTTCTCGCAGCTAACCACTGTGGTCTAGGTGTGCCCCACCAGCACAGAGCTGGAGGGCTATCTCATTACCACAGCACGGGAGCACATAAAATCCTCGTTGTTTCTGGAATGCCTTCGCTATTCAAATTAATTATTGCAACTATTATATGCACACTACTGTCCTCTTCATTTCGTGAATTTTCTTTATAACTTTCGCACTTGATCCCACAATGAGATACTTTCAGGTTCCTGTGGTTGGTAGAACTTGGTAGGGCTTAGCCTCAAATAATACAATATCTCCCCCAAATTCAGCAGTTTGTTCTGCCATTCGTTTATATTTTTTTATAATGATTTATACATTTCGTGAGTGGTTTTGGTCATAGTTTTGGATGACGACGTAGATTATTTTCAAAGTTAAAGACATTTGGGACACCTGGGTGGCTCAGTCAGTTAAGCATCTGACTCTTGATTTCAGCTCAGGCCATTATGTCAGGGTTGTGAGATCCAGCCCCACATCGGGCTCCATGCTCAGCAGGGGAGTCTGCTAGGGATTGTCTCTCCCCCTCAGCCCCTGCCTCCTCTATTCTCTCTCTCTCTCTCAAATAAATAAACAAACAGATCTTTAGAAAAAGTTAAAGACACTTTTACAAAATCATTTTTTGTAAAAAATTTTTACAAAAAATTTTTGTAAAAAATTACAGTAATTTCCCTGTAAAACTGAAAATGATTTCAACTCTGCAGTGACGAGGCTCTGTTTGTTTGCTTGTTTAGCTCATTAGGAGTTTGGAATAGCTCCCATCATCTTAAAGTAGCGTAGAGTGTGTGTGAGATCCCAGATACAGAATCAGGGGTAATATTGAATCGTGTGTCAAAGTCACAGTCTCGTCCTGCTCTAAACCAAGGCCAGTTTATGTTTGAGAAAAGGGCTCAGTGACCAACCTGAGAGTGGCCAATTACATGGGTGTCTAGACTCCACACCAGTTCCTTCCCACTGGTCTTTTATTTGATACTATTTTCTTTTTCTTTCTTTCTTTTTTTTTTTTTTGTCTTCAGATTTTATTTATTTATTCATGAGAGACACAGAGAGAGAGAGGCAAAGACAGACACAGGGAGAAGCAGGCTCCATGCAGGACACCTGATGCAAGACTCGATCTCAGAACTCCAGGATCACACCCTGAGCCAAAGGCAGACGCTCAATCGCTGAGCCACCTGGGCATCCCTAATTATTTTATTTTTCTTTCTCATGTTCTCCATATTCTTCCTCTGTGGGAAACAATCTATGAGTCCCTGAGAACAGTTCTAGGTTCCATTTTCTGATTTACTAATAAGTCATTGTGGAAGAGACAATCAGGGATCCCTGGGTGGCACAGCGGTTTGGTGCCTGCCTTTGGCCCAGGGCACGATCCTGGAGACCCGGGATCGAATCCCACATCGAGCTCCCGGTGCATGGAGCCTGCTTCTCCCTCTGCCTAAGTCTCTGCCTCTCTCTCTTTCTCTCTCTGTGACTATCATAAATAAATAAAAATTTTAAAAAAGTATATGTAATAAAAAAAAAGAGGAAGAGACGATCACCCTACCAAGGACATAGGGATCCCTATGAACTGTAAGGTGGTGAGGTAATGCTACCCTGAGTGAGTCACATAACGTGACATATTGAGCCCGTAGCCATGCATCATCTGCATCTTCCCTGCAGCTCTGTGTTGAGGGCCTAATGAGGTCGTTCAAGGGCATGCAGCTTTAGCTACAGCTTTGAGGGCTATTTATTACTATCTAATGTCACTGGGTGTTTCCCCTCTTATACTTCTGTGGGAAATACCTGCTATGCTGACTGTTCATGTGAGTAAATTTTGATAGTTTTACATAAATCCCACTATGGTGGGGGGCAGGGAATAGAGACGGGGATTTGAGGCCCCCTCCCCAGTACCTGTGTTTACAAAAGAACAAGAAGGAGTGATAAATTTTTCCATGCAATCTCCAAAAGGAACAGATTCAAGGTAAGAGTCCTCTGTTTTAGTGGTAGGAACAGTAAGTCTGTGGATCAGTACCTCAACTCCCTGTCTACTCTTTCTTTACTGAATTTGTACGTGAGGGCACCTGGGTGGCTCAAGTGGTTGAGCATCTGCCTTCAGCTCAGGTCATGGTCCCAGGGTCCTGGGATCGAGCCCCACATGGGCCTGCTGCTCACCGGGGAGTCTGCTTCTCCCTCTCCCTCTGCTCCTCCCCCTGTTTGTGCTCTCTCTCTCTCTCTCATTCATGCTCTCAAATAATAAATAAAATCTTAAAAAAAATAAATTTTGCATTTGAACTGGTTCTGAATCTGGTCCCTCAGGACTTCCACAGTCTCCTCACAGCTCAGCATCCAGCTATCTCAACCTGTTGTCTTCCTGTCTCATCTTTGCTGTTTCTTTCCCCCACCAAACATTTCAGGAGAAAGTTGGGTCTTTTTGCTAAGTGGGTTTATTTACACAGGGGAGCACACCCGGGAGACGCTGGTCCAAGGGCACACACTTCCAGCTAGGGGACTGACTTCTGGGGATGCAAGGGGCAGTGTGGTGACACTGGTTACCAATATTGTATCGTGTCCTTGAAAGTTGCTGGCAGAGATCTGAAGCATTCTCACCCATGTTAAACAAAAAACAAAAAAAAAAAAAAAAGGTGACTCTTCCATCTTGACTTCCTAAGATGTGTTTGTTGATTTATAGGTGAAGGTTTCCCTTTCTCCAGAGCTGCAGCTTCCAGTTTTTACCATTGTTCTCAAATTCCCAAACCATTGGTTCTTTTTCTAAAGCTCCTCTCTGCCTTCATTCTTGTTTTGATTCATCCTGAGCCGCAGCAATTCTCTATTCTCTTGAATAGAATAAAACATGCTTTAAACTCTGTGGGGATTAGTTCTTTCCCCCACACCCCCCACCCCCTCTTACAATGGAAGATGGTTTGTTTGGTCAGAGGCAGGTCCCAGCGACTCCACAAGGCAGGGCTCAGGCGCACCCAGGAGGGCTCAGATGCACACCCGGGAATTCACAGGAGCATCACACATCCCCCCAGGATGCAGGTGTACCCAGGAATCTGAAGGTGCGCCAAGCATCCCCCCAGGATGTAGGTGCACCCAAGAATCCAAAGGTGTGCCCTGCATCCCCCCAGGACACAGGTCCATCCCTGCAGCTCTGTGGGGCTCACACTCAGCAGCCCCTGGCTGTCCATTTGGGACCCAGTTCTGGTTCCTCGCTCAGTCTTGGTGCTGCCTGTGGGTGCCTGTCCCTTCGCGGGGCCCATTGGAATGTGGGGCGTCCAGCTGGGGTTTTGGGGAAGGAGAGTCCCCCTTGTGAGCCCCCACGACCTAGGCTACCTCTTTAATGCCTTGAACTCGCAGGGCTCTTACTTGTGAAACTGAAGGAAATATAAAGTCCCAAGGACTTTCTTTCTTAGTTTTCCATTGCTGGGGAGCAACTTTTCTTAGTTTCCATTGCTGGTGAGCAACTTTTCCTGGCAAGAGCCTTTTAAAACCTCACTGACTCGTCGTGTCACAGTCCCTGTCTTCCCAAGGGGACAGCAAAGGTTAACTGGGCATCTACTCAGGGGCCCACTGGCCAAAACCAAGGAGTTAACTAGGGCTTCCATTTCATCTGAGGTTTGCAGTCCTTGTCAGGATGCCTGTTGTTATCTAGAATTTAGTTCTCTGATGTTTACCCCACCCCCACCCCCGGATCCCTGCCCTCTGGCTGCCTTCCTGACAACAGTCCCCTCTGCCTTAGTTCAGAGATCCCACCACCATCCCCATAACAGGGCACTTGGATCCTTTGTCTGCAGAAGAATCTCCCACTCTTGAATTTCTTTCTCTTTCAATGGCTCACCTGCTTGGGCCAGGCCCATCCTGCACAGTCTCCCTTCTGATTAACTCAGAGTCAACCAGCTGGGACTGTTATATATGCCTGCACAATCCCATGGGTATATAGAGTCATGTAATCCTGGGAGCAACATTATGTATGTACACAAGTCCTGCTCACACTCCTGGGGGCGGATTATTCAGGGCCTGGACACTGGGGCTGGGAGTCTCTGGCACCATTTTAAAGTCGTGATCTTCCACAGACATCCAATTCACAAAACCACTGTGAGGGTTAAACTATAAAGCATATATAGTATTTGATGTTATGTCTGACTCATAGTAGATGTTTAAATAGATGTTAAATATCAGAAAGGGAGACAGACCATGAAAGACTCCTAACTCTGGGAAACGAACTAGGGGTGGTAGAAGGGGAGGTGGGCGGGGGGTGGGGGTGACTCGGTGACAGGCACTGAGGGGGGCACTTGACAGGATGAGCACTGGGTGTTATGCTATATGCTGGCAAATTGAACACCAATAAAAATAAATTTATAATAAAAATATGTTAACTCACGATTTTATCATCTGCTAATCATAATCACCCCCAATTCCTTCCTCTACACACGCTGGGAGAATGAAACCCAACCCAGTTTTCCAAACTCAGAACCCTCCTTCTAGCCTGGTCGCTACATCCTGGGTCCTAGTACTCAAAGGACTAGTCAGCAGATTACTGACTTATGAATTCCATAGTTTAGATCTCGGTGGCATCGGACCTGTTTTCTTTAAACAATAAGCCTATATATTTCAAAATTTGAGTACGGCCACATTTCTGGTATATCTTCAAATAAGACAATAGACCACCAAACACAACTCAGTGGCATTAGTTATCATCTGAACAACCAAAGTGGAAATCTGGAAAGAGATTAAAAAGTGCCCCAAAGTTAGGGATTTGAAGTGAGGGGGAGTAAGGCAAGCTGGTGTATGGAAGGAGCAGGCCGGCGAGAGGCAGGTCAAACTTTAACCTGCTAGTGATTACTCCGAGGGCTTCCTCTGTTTATTGGCAGTTTGATGGCTCCCTTGAATCCATTTTGCTAAAAAAAAAAATCAAGGCCAATTGAAATGATTAGTGTTCCTCCCTTCTCCTTGTAGAAACAAAGGAAGACTTTCTGGGGTTTGAGCAGAAAAAAAAAAAAAAAAAAAAGCTTTTCTCGCATTATTGACACAGGGCATGCCGGCAGCTGTAGGTCACAACTGAATGTTGGGGGTGACCCCTGTTGGGGCCATCTGCTGTGTTTTCTTCCTAAATCATCACTTTGGAAACAACACTGTTGTTTCCTGCTCCTTACAGTGACCATCGTGACCTAGAGAGAGGCCGACAGGGGCCGCATCTGTCATATCCCGTCCTTGGCGGCCTTCAGGGGTGTGAGCTGGGCTCTACCGTGAAGACCTGATGCAACACCACTCAGGGATCCCTCGGCTTGTCCTTGTGGCCATGAGAGATGATGAAGCAGACCTGAGCACCAGGAGTGGAAGTGGCAGGACATCACCTCTGGGGAATCGAGCCACATCGTTCTGCGTCAGTTGGAAAATGGACCAGGGGTCATGATAATGAGATCCAGCCATTCAGATCTGCCCTGGTGTCAATAATGGGAGAAACTGAGTCTTTACTGGGGGTGTCCTCTAGGCCTCTGAAGCATCACATTTGAACCATTATCATGACCCCTGGTTCCTCGGTGTTATTGTATTTCCACTATTTATCTCCCTCTACATCTTCGATGGCATGTGACTTCCACTTTATGTCCCCATTGCCTTGGGGCACGTGGTAGCTGCAGGTGCACACACAGTGCATCCAAACACAAATACCAACACTTGCCTTGCACTTGCAACTGAGAGGTCTCAAGGCTACCAAATCCCGGGGCTGTAACATGCTCAATTATATCAGTCATTTGTAATGTCTGGCTTTATGATGAGCAGGTCAATAAATTGTAAGATGCTCTATTGTGGTGCTAATTTTATGTACAGTAAACTAATAAGGCAGCAGAGCTACCCACTTTTCATTGGAGCAGTTTCTGCAGGTAACAATTCCACTATTCTCTGGGGCCAGCCTGACAAATACAAATATTCTCCTCTTTAGAAATGGAGCCTCTTTACCCTCCAGGGCTCTGATAAATACTCCAGGGACCAGCTTCCCCATTGTAGAGCTAGATTTGAGATCACCTGCAGGACTGCTTACAACTGCAATGAGACGTTAGGGGAAGGAGGTTTCAACGGGAAAGCCATCCGGGATGCGCCTAGAGGGCAATTTTCATCATGGCCATTTTCTGCAATAAAATTAACATTTACCAGCAACCTGTGGAATGCTATCAGCCATGACAAAAACAGTTAACTGCGACCATGCTTTATACGTGGTGATTTCTGACTTGGTATCCACTTATTTAAAGAGTGTAAGTCAATGGGTGAGAAAGGAAAGTAGACTCGGTGGGGAAGAAAACAAAGTCCTTCTCACAGCTATGAGAAGACTGGAGCAAAAACCATCCCGGGGTTAAGATAGATGTACTCTTGGGGCTTTTTGCCTTCCCTGCAAAACCAAACGTAGAACAATCCTGTGAACTTCATGCGCAATGATGGACTTGCATGGTTACTAGAAGAAGACATTTAGGGATGTCGATGGAAAACACTTCAGGTTTTAACATCAATCGTAATATCTAAAAGGAAAACAAAAGCGATGAATATAACTCTCTACATGCAGCACTACGTTATTTTATTTTTTTTATTATTATTTTTTTATTTTATTTACTTATGATAGTCACAGAGAGAGAGAGAGGCAGAGACACAGGCAGAGGGAGAAGCAGGCTCCATGCACCGGGAGCCCGACGTGGGATTCGATCCCGGATCTCCAGGATCGCGCCCTGGGCCAAAGGCAGGCGCCAAACCGCTGCGCCACCCAGGGATCCCTGCACTACGTTATTTTAGAGGAGAAATCCATTAGTCACCCATGTGTGATCTCTCTTTTTAATGGCAAGCAAAAGTTCCTTGGTGAATGGGGGGTGGAATTTCTTTCAATAGTGTGGAAGTTTATTTTGAGAATATAAACAGAAGAAAAGGAAATTAATACATGTGTACCATCCTGCATCAATAGATACAGCTCTGAGACTGGGAGAGCCTCTAAGTTGGGTGGAACCAAGAAATTCTTTCTTGAGAACCAGGTTATTTTTAAGGCTGTCCTCAGGGCAGAAGTACGCACTGGGGGAAGAAGAGGGGAATCAAGACTAGTATTCTGGAAAGGTTCTTGAGGAATGGAGGTAGTAAGACACCAGGGGCAGGGGCCCAAGGGCCTCTAGAGAGAAAAAGTGACTAGAGATTGATGAGGTGTACCCACTGTGGATGTCCTCACAGAGCTGGGTGTCATCACAGGGAAGAGCTCTATGCTGTCCTGCAGGCGAGGGAAATACAAAAGGAGCTTCCTCAAGATGATAATGACAGCTCACACGTACACAATGTTTGCATCCCAAGAAATACCTCTTAACTCCTTTCTCACAGTAGACCTACATGGCAGGTGCCTCATTGATCCATTCATTCCATTTCATGGAAGAAAACAATTTCAGGTCTTCCCCCAAAGACAGAGATAATTAGTGACAGCGGGGATTCTAATCCCAAAATTCTGCACCAATGCCTCATAGCATCACCATGGGGCTGCTGGAGATCATCCATCCCTCCGGTGGTCAGCATCAGATGGAGATGGAGGGGTCAGAATTACACTGAAATCAGTTTAAAGCTCAAGGCAATCCACCCCCCACTCCACTGACCCTCCAAAGGAAACAGCTTTTCCAGGGAGAAAAACATCTTCTTCACCCTGAATGATGTAGGACTACCATCTCCTCCACTAAGTTGCTGCTGCTCCTTGTCATGGTGAAGAAATTCTCCTTTAGACCCAAGAGCTGCTAGATTGAAAATAAAGTGTGGTTCAAGTCAGTGCAAAACAAACAAACAAACAAACAAAAAATGCAGGGTGCAAATCTAGCTAGAAATTCTTCTCAATAGAGTAGCATTGATTCCCTCTCCGGATGTAGATCTACGGAACCAGAAACTAGAAGTAGTGATGAGATATCTCAGGCAAAGTCCTCTCCAGGGGAACACGTGGACCTGACCATAAAGGAGATCGGAAAAAGTTCTGAAAGGAGAGCCTTTTGGTTCTTTATGCCCTAAAGTGTGAACTAAAAAATAATCAGTGGTCTGCTCATTGTTTCTCCTTTTTGGGAGAATATGGGATTATTGATTCCCTTCTCTGCCACATGGAACATTAATTTCAAGGATATAAGCACATTGTTCACCAGGTATATTTGGTCACGACTTTCTCCCTTTGAATACCAACAGCAACAGAACCATAAGGTGTCGTGTTCTCATTTTTATGTTCAGAATTCTGCTTTCCACCTTGATCTCAAAGACTTTCAAAATAATCTACGCCACTGGCCGTTTGCTCAGGTCCTTTAGGCTAATGTAGTTCCTCAAGAAAGGTGCTGTCTTCCTCTGCTTGCCACAACTTGGGACTTGGAGGCAGTCAGGGGACCTTCAGCAAGTGAACGCGTAAATGGACGGTGGGATATTAGCCAGCCCTAAAAGGAGATGAGCTACAAATCGATGACAGGATGCAGAAGAAACAAACTCCTATTGCTGAGGGAAGAAGCCTTCTGCTATGCACCATGGGAGTCCAACCATGTGGCTTTCTAGAAAAGGCACAGCTGTGGATACAGGAAAAGGATGGGGTGGGGGTTGTGGGGACTTGGGAAGGAGGTAGGGATGGGCAGGCAGGGCGCAGAGTGTTTTCAGAGCATTAACACTGTCTCTGCAAGACACCTTATGATGAATACCTACCTGTCCATACAGGTGATGAAGTATAACCTCTAATCCCTAACGTTCTATCTGCCCCAGCCCCTAGGATGTACGACATCCCAGTCATACTGGGATGCACACCATGGACTCTGGCTGATTTTGATGTGTCAGCGGAGGCCTGTCAACGTTCACCATGAGCCTTCTGGTGATGGTGGGGGGGTGGGGGGTAGGTAGCTGATGATGGGGGAGCAAGGAGCATCCAGAAGATCTCTGCACCTGGTCTTCATTTTTGCTTTGAACCTTGAACTTCTCTAAAAAACAAAATATTGATAAACACATTCCCAAAGTTCTGGTCTTTGTTAAGAGTGAAACCAAAAGAGCACTGACAGTGTGTGAACTGTTCCTGTGGAGGGTTAAACTGTAAACTGTAAAGATGCTCCTTTCAAAACTATTAGATAAGAAAGTCCCAGAAGTCTACGAGCTCTAGAAAGAGCAGACTCACAATTTGAAATGAATCCACTAATAGAATCAAGAGGTCATATATGTAGAAAGTTTGACATTAAGCAAATGTTAAGGTGCTAAAAATTATGTGGTAAATTTGACATTTGTTCAAGAAGTAAGCTAATTTTAGATTCATAGACTCTCCCGACAGGAAGTAAATTTAAAAGTCATCCTAGTCAAGCACTCATCCTGTGCTTTTTTTTTTTTTTCCCTGCCATTACATCTATAACACAGAGCTGTCAGATTTGATTTGAATGCCTCAGAAACTGGAAATTCATTCCTCTTAAGGCATTTCTGTCTTTGGACACCTCTAATTTATGGCAAAGTTTTACTTTTATTGAGAGGAAAATGTATCTTGGTCCCCTTCTGTAGTGAAGACAAATTCCTCCAAATTATTCATTTCTATAATGCCTCCACTGTGCTTTACTTTTTATAGCAAGGAAATCTGGGAGAGCAAGTTGATCGTGAGTCCGCTTTAACACCCAATATTAAGTTTAAACTTTGACATTATTTCCAGGTGATGTGACTGTAAATTTTTTGTGTGTAAAATTTGTTGATTCCTTAATATAGCACATACATCATCATATGTCAACATTATCCATTGCTAAGTTTTTAAATATACTGAGATACTCAAAATTAAAAGTGGTTCTTGCCTTTCTAGACCTTGGAGACCACTGCTTATACAAACTGCTTATGTGAATGATAACTCCCCAGTGTGTTCCTAAGAATGAAACAAATCTTCTGCACTTGACATAGATATAAATACATGAGAAGCTATTTTTTTTGGTATTCTATGCCTAAAAATAATATTCATTTAATAATTTCACACATTTTAATTGATTTCCTGTTATGATTCTGGAAGATGAGGACAGCTATGAACAGAACAAATTCCTGTTCTTTCAGGATTTTCATCTGATCACTGAGCATCACAATATAAGCACATAAAATAAGTAAAACAATTACATAACAGAATTTCAAATATTGGTAAAATATATGAAGAAAAATATTCACAATGGAATAATGACATGAAGGGTTTATATAGTCAAGAAGATTTTTCTGAGGAGGAGACTCTTAAATGGTCTGGAAAAGAGTCAGCCCCACTGTGCCTCAAGTTAGAAGCCTCCTCACAAAGCATGGCAGTGAGAGCAAAGGCCCTGAGGCAAAAGTCAGTTTGGTCCATTCAAGAAAGAAGCTAATAGGTCTGTTGAATGTTAATCAAGGGAGAAAATATTAAGACCTTAAGATGGAGAGGTGAGTAGAAGGCCCCTCTAAGGGTGATAGGAAAACACAAAAAGCAGAGGGAGGTGGGATTGCACTGAGTTCTCTAGATGGGAGTTTCTGGAAGAATGATAATGCCATTAGCTGGAATGGGAAGAAAAGGAACCAGCATGGTAGGGGATTGTGGGTAAGGGTGGTGGATAGGCTACATTTCATACAAATATAGTTCATTTACCCGGGGGGGGGTATACTAATACTTATTGTGGATAGTCCATGCATTGTGAAGTCAGTTTAGTGGGATGTGACCAGGGCCTTTTAAATCAATCACAGTGTTGGATTTCAAGTTGTGCTACAAAGCTGTGATCATCAAGACAGTGTGGTACTGGCACAAAAACAGACACATAGATCAATGGAACAGAATAAATCCCTAAATGGGCCCTCAACTCTACTCAACAAAGCAGGAAAGACTATCCACTGGAAAAAGGACAGTCTCTTTGATAAATGGTGCTGGGAAAATTGGGCATCCACATGCAGAAGAATGAAACTGGACCACTCTCTTACACCAGACACAAAGATAAACTCAAAATGGATGAAAGACCTAAATGTGAGACAAGAATCCATCAAAATCCTAGAGGAGAACACAGGCAACATTCTTTTTGAACTTGGCCACAGCAACTTCTTGCAAGATACATCCATGAAGACAAGAGAAACAAAAGCAAAAATGAACTATTGGGACTTAATCAGGAGAAAAGTTTCTGCACAGCAAAGGAAACAGTCAACAAAACTAAAAGACAACTTACAGAATGGGAGAAGAGATTTGCAAATGACATATCAGATAAAGGGTTAGTTTCCAAGATCTATAAAGAACTTATTAAACTCAACACCAAAGAAACAAACAATCCAATCATGAACTGGGCAAAAGACATGAACAGAAATCTCACAGAGGAAGACATAGACATGGCCAACACGCACATGAGGAAATGCTCCGCATCACTGGCCATCAGGGAAATACAAATCAAAACCACAGTGAGATCCCACCTCACACCAGTGAGAAAGGGGAAAATTAAGACAGGAGAAAACAAATGTTGGAGAGGATGTGGAGAAAAGGGAACCCTCCTGCACTGTTGGTGGGAATATGGGTACAGCCACTCTGGAAAACTGTGTGGAGGTTCCTCAAAAAGGTAAAAATAGAGCTACCCTGTGACCCAGCAATTGGACTGCTGGGGATTTACCCCAAAGATACAGATGCAGTGAAACACCGGGACACCTGCACCCCGATGTTTCTAGCAGCAATGTCCACAATAGCCAGACTGTGGAAGGAGACTCGGTGTCCATCAAAAGATGAATGGACAAAGGAGATGTGGTCTATGTATACAGTGGAATATTTCTCAGCCATTAGAAACGACAAATACCCACCATTTGCTTCAACATGGATGGGACTGGAGGGTATTATGCTGAGTGAAGTGAGTCAATCAGAGAAGGACAAACATTATATGGTCTCATTCATCTGGGGAATATAAGAAATAGTGGGGGGGGGGAGATAGAGGGAGAAAGGAGAGAAAATGAGTGGGAAATATCAGAGAGGGTGATAGAACATGAGAGACTCCTAACTCTGGGAAACGAACTAGGGGTAGTGGAAAGGGAGGTGGGTGGAGGGTGGGGATGAATGGGTGACGGGCACTGAGCGGGGGCACTTGATGGGATGAGCACTGGGTGCTAGCTATATCGAACTCCAATAAAAAATATACAAAAAAAAGAAAACAAAAAAAATCAATTATATAGGATAGGATAAGAAATACATGATCTTATCACATGCAGTAAAGAGTAATTTTGTGAACTTAATGTACCATATATGTTTTTGTCTCATATATAGTTTATGTGTCATATTCATATTTACACATATAATGGATCACAATCTAAAGTATGTTCCTTATTGTGGATCACAGTTGAAGAAGTCTAGAAACCACTGACCTAGGAAGGTTTTAAAATAATGATGGGAAAAAGCCAATGTGGTGTCCCAGAGCCCCTTGTGCCTGAGAGGTAGACCAGAGGAGTCAGTGGCAAGTCAAGTAGGATGGAAACCTTGAGTCTGGAGTTGACTTTGTGGCATGCATGTGGGCTGGCATGACCATCGGAAATGAGCCAAACCACCCAACAATGGTAAGTCGTCTTCCCAAATCAGTGCCTCCCTCAGAGAAGAAAGTGGAAAGAATGGACTGTCCTATTAAAATGTTGACTTAAGCTTCATGCGTGTCTATACTGAGGTGTCAGCCTGCTTAAAAAATGCTGCAATGGGACTTCTAATTTAAGCTTAGGAGGGAATCCCAAAGACAAATTTTATAGCAAATGCTGTGAAAGACCTGAGTGCTCTTATTGACATGAAAAGCCAAATATAGGTTACTCAGTGAACACGCTGTTCTCCATTAAGTGAATGCAACGTTCCAGCAAGATGGGACCATAGTGGATAATTTAGAGAATACTGAGTTGGTGTCAGAAGGCCAGGGACACAGTATGAGTCCTCCCCATGGAACTTGGAACAGAGCAGGATCTGTAACTCCTGGTTCATTGTCTGAAATGTCCTCTGATGTTGACATTGTCTTGTTGGTGAAGGATTCTCTTCCGAGGTCACAGTGCTAAGTCACATCAGCTAGGTCACATCTCTAGCTATTAGAGATGACAAAGACTGGCCCAGTCAGTTTTCGTGCCTGCTTCGTACACCACAGGGGACCACAGGCAACTTATCCTGAGATGGGGCTCCCGAGTTCTGTGGGCATGGTTCTTTGAATTTATTCAAACTTCCAGAGACCTCACTTTCCTGATATTGAAAAGGTTAAAGTAATGGAATCAGTCTTGAGCTTGGGTCTGTGTAAGAATCCAACAAACGCACGATCAATCAAGCCAGAAGATTATCTCCAAACTTCCAAGGCCTTTCTTAACTATTAATAGTTATTTCGTGAGACCTTTTAGCTAGTGCTCATTTGATGAGTCGGTGCTAACTGTGTAAGTCAGATTCTAAATCAAGTCTTTGGGATGACGACGTATTCCGGGAGGCTTGCAGTCCATCTGAATCATTCATCCAGTTAATGCTCAAATTATCAATTAACCACTATTGTCAGAACAGGTTAATTCAGCTGTAACTTCTGCTTTGACACTTAAAAACAGGGACATTTGCCCGAGGACCTCGATTCAGACATGGTGTTTTCCCCTAAATTCAACTTTCCAACTGTAGTCTGGACAGAAAAGGACAGTATCCAGGAAATCAGGAAAGAAGTATCAGATGCCATATGGCTCCAGGAGCCCAACCTTCCAGCGCTCTGAAAAGTGAAATAATTTCTCAACTTAATTACACGTTGTTTGTATGTATCAACTAGTCTAGTGGAAAATAAAGCCAAAATTCAATAAAACATTGCTGAATGAGTACGTAAATAAATGAATGATTAAAAAATAAGTTCTAAGGTATCCACAGATAACTACTTACCTTATTAGGAATATAAACTTAAAGGAAAGCATTGAATGATATCTTTGGTTACTAAACTTCTGTAAATCCCAGTTTCATCATCTGGAATGTGGGCATGGGATGAAACACGCTCCACTGCGCTCTTGCAGTGATATGCACCACCAACGTTTCTTTATCTTTTGTATCATACATCCATATATTCGTGTTCCGTGACTAAGCTTCTAAGCATCCTACGCAGCAGGAGAATTATTTTTAAGCACTTTATTCCACTTAAGCTTCAAAACATTGCATGTGTATAAATGGGGAAACTGAGACCTGTCCATAGCCTTACAGCCATGAGATTTGAACTCAGGACTTCTAGCTCTAGGACTAGGATTGTCTCCATTACACCACATCACAGGCCTGTGGTGTTTCATTAATCGTGCCGAAGCCTGTGGCTGACAAATGCATATCACACAGCAAGGTGGAAGGAAAGTGAGACGGATTTGGAATGCATTCATTCATTCATTCACTCATTCACCAAAAACTGGGTCTCCTAAGTGAAATGCACTGCTCTAGATGCTGAGGATAAAGCAGCAGTCAAGACCATATCCCTGATCTTATGGGTATTTCATCCAGGCCAGGGAGCTGGGAGAGAAGCGCGCTTGATGAGCATCAGAGGCAGCAGCACATCGTCTTGCTGGAACTCTGAGCAAGTTGGAGAATGCAGGAAGCAAGGCCAGGTGGGCCAGGCTCTTGCACCCCCTCCAAAGCCCTTGGAACATACAAAATATGAAGAATATCCTTGGAGAGTTGAAGGAGGCATGCCGATGCATGATCTGACTTTACATTTTGAAAATACTTTTTTGTCTCTGCCTCTCTGTGTCTCTCATGAATAAATAAATAAAATCTAAAAAATTTTCTGACTGCAATAACCCTTTCTGATTCTCAAGTACTAAAAATGAAGACGCAAGGCCACAACTGCATCATGAGCGCTTAGAGTGTGTTTGGCTGTAGCCTAAGCACTCCACATGGAGTATCTAATTTAATCCTTGCCAAGGCACTGGGACCTAGGGTGTGTGTTTATCCTCCGGGTGAAGAACTCCCTCTGCACCTACATGGATGATGACTGGCCAAGGCGGGATCTGAAACCTGGTCTCCCTGATGCCAAAGTCAACCACTGACAACTGTTCAGAGCCCTGTAGACTGAGGAATAGCCCCTGCAATCTCACGCATGTCAATCAACAAAAGTAAATATCCCAGTACAGCTACACACGTTTATGGTAAGGAAAGAACTGCGGTGAATATTCAATGAGCAAAAGGCCCAAGTTGTCTTCATTCTGGCGGAGCCTCTGTGAGATCTTTAATGACTTAATACAGCAGCACTGACAGGACACCCTGGCTTCCGAGTTAAAGACCTGGCACTTCTAGGTGCACTCATCCCCACAGCTAGTCCCCACACTAGGTAGCCTGGCCTGTAGCACTTTTCCCCTGACTGTCAAGTCACAATAAACAGAAACTGTGTTGTCACTCGGTTGCTGACAGGTGGAGTGAGCACTGCGTGTTTATTTGCACAGTAGGGTGAGAGTGCAGGATCAGAACCAACGATCCATGGATGGGACACCTGGGTGGCTCCGCAGTTGAGTGTCTGCCTTTGGCTCAGGGTCTTGGGATCGAGTCCTGCATTGGGCTCCTTGCAGGGAGCCTGCTTCTCCCTCTGCCTGTGTCTCTGCCTTTCTCTCTGTGGCTCTCATGAATAAATAAGTAAAATCTTAAAAAAAAAATCATCAATGACCCCATCTCACCCTCACCCTTAGAGCATCGCCAACCCAACTTGTGACATGTGAGCTCTGCCTATGGCCTCCATTAGTAACACAAATCACAGTACTCAGCCTCTCAAAATAGAGCCTGTATAGAGGACAACATAAGCACTCATGCCAATAGCTGTAGCTGAATAAGCTGTGCCTGAACCTTTTATGAAATGTGAAAGATTATCCGTGATAATAATCAGAGAAAAGTGGGAATACTTTTGAGCTCTTCACTATGAGTGCTAGCCATATAAAGCTGATAGACGTGGGAAGGTTCAACGCAAATGTGGGCTCTCTTTCTTAATACCAGCACCAAAAAAAAAAAAAAATTAACCTGAAGTATGATTGTTTTAAGTACATTAACCATGGGTAACTGCTCTGTATGAGTGTTCAAGCTCGCAAATTAAAGATATTCTAGGATAAGAGATTTGTACAACTCTTCAGCAGGTTTAATGAGCACACGGGCCCTGGGGACCTGAGATTAGCAACTACAAACCTAGAAATGTTAATTGAAACTTAAATGAACTGTCTTTTGCCAAGGGCACAGTGTTTCCTACATGCTCACGTCAGCTGACTGCCTTTGCCACACTAACTCCCACCTGCTGCCGTTGCTGGATGCGCGATGCACCCACCGCTGGCTTCTCTGTGCTCCAGCTTCCTTCTCCAGAGGACAGGAGCCGTGGCGACCCGTAAGGATGCTGAGTCAATATTGATGCTGGTATCTTGAAAATCAGCATCCCAGGTAGGAAGACACTGGGTCACCTTTCCAACCCCGTTGGCAGGACCAGATGCCAGGTCTTGGCACAAAGACCAATAGGGTGGCTCTGCAAAGTCGGTCTTGAGTTCAAGCACACAAGGCCGCCTAGGCCTGTGGGTGTTCAGCTCTGCCAAAAGCCATCAAGCCTGTCTCTTGTAGGGTGGTAGTCATCATGCTGGGCCGTCTAACATCATTTCATTCCACGTGAGTACCTTCTTCACCATCTTGGGCATCAGTGTGGCCATTCATCAAATCATACTACAAAATCCGGGTATTTTTCTACACTGGCCCCCTCAAATTTGTTTTGAAGATCCGTATCGACCGCAGTGCATATTGAAGTGGAAATTTGTTAAAACATTTGATAGCAACTTGGAATTACTTTGGAACGCTTAAGACCCATTTTGTCTGCATCAGTCTCTTGGATTCCTGGGACTGCTGTGACAAATTACACAAACGGTGGCTTAGAACAACAGAAATTTATTCTTTCACGGTTTTTGAGAGCAGTCGTCTGAAATCGCTGTGTCAGCACGGTAGTTCCTTCTGGAGCTCTGAGAAGCATCTGTTCCATGCTTGCCTCCTGCTTTGGTGCTGCCTTCAACCTCTGTGCCCAAGCTTGTTGCCCCATGGGGCCAGTCTGTGCCCAATGCCGTGGGGCCTTCCTATTTTCCTCTCTTCTGTCCGTGTCTCTCCTTTGCCTAAAAGGACATTGGCATTGGGTTCAGGACCCAACCAACTAATCCAGGAAGGTCTCACCTTGAGATCCTCAGTTACACCTGCAAAGGCTTTGTTTCCAGATAAGGTCACATTCATGATCCTGGGGGGTTAGGACTTAGATGAATCTTCTTTGAGAGACAGCATCAAATGCACTACAATTTGCAGGGTAATAACAGTATAACTGATATATGGACTTTAGGTGATTTCCTTTCAACATATTTTTCGAAAATATTGGGGGGGAAAACTTGCATCGAGGGAATAAGCGATCATTTTCATCAATACGCTACAACTACTTGGGACTTCCACATTAGGATAAAAGTGCTTCCGAGTCTCGTCAAATGTGTTTAGACATGATCTTCAAGAAAAGCGTGGTTTGGTTCATTTTGCTCTCTTGTTTGGCATATGTGCGTCTTTAAATTTGCTAGTATAATTATTCTTTAATTGTGCAAAAGCATCTCTCAAGAGGTCTTTACTCAACCAATTTTTTTTTAAAAAAACAAAGAGAGAATATGAGCAGGAAATAATATGGCCATAGCCATGGCAAAGGGGTAACTTCGGTCTTGGCAACAATAAAACTAAACATAACACGTCCTAGAAGAAGCAAGATGGGAAAGATAGCTTGAAAAAGAGAGGCAACTGAGAAATACAAAGAGGAAGTGAAAATAAGTGATGGTTTCCAGTAATGAGAAATTTAAATAGAGGAAGAAAAAAGCAAATGAACCCAAAGCATCCTCATTATCCCTTCCCCATCACTTCACATCTTTGTGGCCTCACCTGATTCTGTGCTCTGCTCTGGCAACTAGCTCACAGAGGCTAGGCCAGAGGCTCCCATGTTCCAGCAGGTAAGTGCCCCTAGGAATGTGCTCGGTGGCCACTCAGGAGCAAGCTGCAATTGTTGGACAAGGAATGTCCTGGGGGACCGCCCTGGACAATGGGGAACAGGAATCAATTCAGAAAACCCATACTTCTCCCTTCCCTTGAGCAGATATTTCTGAGATACTTATGATGAGCCTTAGGGAGGCCCTTCATGCAACAGATCAACTATAACTACTATAACTGTAACTAACTATGACTATAACTAACTATAACTATAACTACAGCTATGGCCAACTTAACAACACGATCCTCTATTGGTTGTTTTTTTTTTTTTTTTTTCTATTGGCTGTTTCATTGCGCTGGTCTCACTCATGCTTCCTAGCATCAAATTCCCAGATTTCTGAAGAATAAACTTGTGTCTCAGGGTTTTGAAAACCCAGGCTAAAACAAATGCTATCTTTTTATCTGGTTCGTGAAATGAATTGTCATTATTTTAAAATCATCTGCTTCCTGGGCACCTGGGTGGCTCAGTGGTTGAGCATCTGCCTTCAGCTCAGGTCATGACCCCGGAGTCCTGGGATTGAGTCCCACATTGGGTTCCCTGCTCAGTGGGGGGCCTGCTTCTCCTTCTCCCTCTGGCCCTCCCCCTTGCTCAGACTCTCTCTCTCTTAAATAAGTAAATCCATCTTTAAAAAATCAAATAAAATCATCTCCTTCTATATTAAAATAAACCTAATTTTTAAAAGTAGCTTGTTGAGAAATTCATGCAGATAGAAATGATGAAGTTTTATAGCAGTTTAGTTTTGGTCCTGAGTAGAATTGTAACGGTGGTAACAAGTACGAGGTAATGAAGAGGCTATCATATCTCGTGTTCTTCAGATGGAGGTTCTTCTAGAAAACCCAAGTTCGTGAAGGTTATATACCCTTAATTAAATGTTTACTCTCTTCTCCAACCACTTTTATCTTGATTGTTTACATTTATCTTTAAGAGCTATTTATTTGTTCTTAACGACAGGAAAAGGAGGGCAATAGGTAGCATGACAACAACTATGATGCTTTAGATTATGAGACAATCTATTTACATCGCAGTGACTCAAACGTATTTTGTAGCAGGTGTTGTGCTGGATATTGGGAATTCAATGGTGAGTATGGCGCTGACAAGTGTCCTTGAGAAACATGGTACTGTGGAGCGACAGGCAAGTAAGTAAGACTCCGGAATGGTGGGAAGAGAAACCAAATGGGATTGGGTGGCCCGAGGATTATTTCAGGGGAGCCTTAGTCTCTAAAGTGAGAGGCAAAAATTCTGATGAGATTAATGTTTTTAAAAAAGCCATTGACACAATAAGCTAGATAAATGTCTTCTTATTAAGTTTTAATATACTCCCAGATAAAGCAATTAGCTTGGGTACTTAATTGTACTGAATTAAAATTCTCAAGGGTTCTAAGAACCATCATGTCAGATTTTACATGTAAATCAGAGCCCAGTAGGAGAGATAAGATTTGGCCTATTGAATTCTTGGGGAGTTGATGCTTCTCTAATCCTTTACTTATTTTTCCTGGCTTAATTACTTTCTCTGTGAATGTCTAACATTTTATTTCAAGGAGGATTATGCTTAAAAAAGACTGTCACCCATTTTTTTTCTCCTTTCCCCTTATTCCCTTCCACTATTTTTTATATTCCCCAAATGTATGAGACCATATAATGTTTGTCCTTCAATTGACTTACTTCACTCAGCACTTGATGGGATGAGCACTGGGTGTTATTCTATATGTTGGCAAATCGAACACCAATAAAAAATTTAAAAAAAAAAGAAGTGTCACCTCAGAACATGATGTGAAGTTTTAAGAAATCACATTAATTTCCCCTACATTGAATTGCTTATAAACAGTCTCTTCTCCATTTTTCTGTTTCCTTGTTTATAATAACTTCTCTACTTTTACAAAGTACTCATTTTCTGTGAAAAAAAAAAATCCACACCACATATGAGTCTAATCTCTCCCTCATGAGTTTGAAAATAGGCACTTGTTATTTGTACTTAAAATAATTGCTCCATACAGTCTTTTTCCTAAGAAATTTGGAAGTTAGTCCTTTGAGGACATCCATAAAAACTTCTCTTGTAAGACCATAATTTTAAAGGGACTAATGTATTTTAGGTAGCGGGCCTCTGCATAGCCTTTGGATCAGGGCAGATGATTGAACACTTAGTCTTCCTCTTATCTAGAAGGAAGAGGTAGAGCCAATTTGGTAACATCCTGGCGCCCATTGAGACTTGTCCTATTGGTTCATGGATGTTGGGCCTCAGGGGAAGAGAACTCGCTTTCTCTCACACCTGCCAAAGCTCTGGGACCATCCTTTGTTCCTGTCAACAGCTACACATCCAGCACTTCTCTCTCTCCCTATGTCCCCCCCCCCCATACAACCCCCCTACCACAACCCCAGCTTCTTTGCCTAAAAGCAAGAAATCAAGGCATTCTTTGCTGCAAACTGTTCTCTTGTTAAGGTCACAAGAAGTAAAAATTCCAAGTTCAACTTCAGGCCTAAGCCAGGTCCCACTAGTCAGTTTTTTTTTCCAGCCAGAATCTGCACTGAGATTTATTGAGTGGCTCTATCTCTTACACAGTTTCAAGGCTGTGAATATGTTTTTGTTTTGTTTTGTGACAGAACTCAGGAAGGAAGGACGTGTAAGGCTTAGGCCCTTGATGTCTAATGTGATGTGATAAAAGAAGTATATTCATTAATTTGGGAGAGAGGAACTGCACAATCAATCTCACACAAAATACAAATTCACCCCTTATTGTGAATAATGGAGTTAATGAGATTATCAAAGCATAATCCAGAAGCTGAGGTTTTTAATCCCAGGCATCTACCTACAGAACAACAGAAGAACATGCCGGCGAATGCCCAGCTGGATTTAAAGGAGTTTTTCTCCAAAGTGGAATTTCTACTGAGCCTTGGAAAAAAATGGTCTCACGTAAGAGGACAATTGGGTTGAGGAAACTGGCTTGACTTCCATTTAAAATGCAAATCTAGCCCCTTCAAATGAAAGTTTGGCTGGTCTTGAAATATTGTAACTATGTAAGATATGATCACAAAAAGACATACATGAAATATTATTAACATTTTTTAATTGGCTGATATTTAATTGACTCCTTGGGGAAAATGCCTGAAGTTCATGTCAAGAAATCTACTCTTCTACACTTGCATGCATTCAAAGTCTTCAATTAAATACCACTGATGAATCATGAACTAGCTAAAACTTAGTTTAAGTAATATAGAGTGGTCTCAGAGAATGTTCACTGTGCTGTGAGATTTCTAAGAAATTTATCGAGGGGGATTTTTTTTTTAAGAGAGAGAGAGTGTGCAAGAGTAAGGGTGAGGAAGAGGGAGGGGCAATAGGAGAGTGAGAAGCTCATGCCAGTTCCAAGTCCAGTGCAGAGCCCCATGCAGGGCTCAAGCTCACGACTCTGAAACCATGACCTGAACTGAAATCAAGAGTTAGATGCTTGATGAACTGAGCCAACCCATGCACCCCACCCGCCCGCCATGGAGAAATCTCATCCTTTAAAGTTTCATCTAGTGAAAAGTAGATATAAAAGTGCAATCTAAGTTTCTGGATTATAGCATGATACTGTGTGTCTATCCCTGACGCATCAGTTATTTATATTAGGGAAAAATATTTTCATTCGTTTCATAAAAAGTAATCATTGTGGATCAAGTGGCATAAAAAAAGTGCCACTTGTCATGAGTCATAAGAAATCGTGTGGTATCTAAAAGTAGGTTGTAAGAGCCCCACTTGAGTTGATACAAGATTGGGTCAGATGCATCGCTTGCCTGTCAGTAGGGTTGCTTCTTTTGAAGAGTGTTTGGAGGCACATGGGAATTAGAAAAAGCATGCAAGTTACTGTACTATTCAGGGTTAGTTGACTCTGCCAAATGTTTTTGTGCAACAGCAAATATTCCTCATTCTTTCTCTTACTAAGTAAAAAAAAATAGGATTCCAGAGGTTATCCCTTTATGATGGTAGTTCTCAACTTAGGCTGCATGTTAAAATCCCACGGAGAGGCTTTAACTGGAATTCTTGGGCCTCCCCCCAGCTGTGGTGAATCAGAATCTCTGTACAGAGGACCAAAGCATCAGTCTTTTTTAGAGCTCCTTGATGAATCCCATGTGCATCCAGATCTGAAAACCACTCTTGAGAGTATGAGGACTTCTTCAATTGGCAGTTATTTAGAACTTCTCAGCCCTGTGTCCAAGGAGTTTTTAAAAGATGGTTTTGCGTCTTATCCTAAAAATAGCACACAAATATTTCATGCATATGTGGGGTTAGCTCTTAAAAATAAATGTAGACTAGTTCCCCTCTTAGGAGTTTAAAAGAGGTTGCCTCCTCTCGATCTAAGAAAAAGGGTTTCTGTATCTTTGAGAGGCAAAGGTACCTGCTTGCCCTCCCACCTGTCTTGAGAACCCTGCTTCCTCTAACTCACTTCACACATGGCAGAGATTTGGGGGAGGATCACCGAAAGAAAGGACCATGCGGAAGACCATCGAACAGAGAAACTCGGAAATGTGAATAGCAACATGGGCTTCAGTGTGTGGTGTACTCTGACCTGGATGGTCTCCGCCTTCCCCTCTGTTTTCCTAAATTGTAGACTTTTTTGTTTCTGACGTCTTCCCTCCTTTCTAAGAACATCTGCTAAGAAAACTTGCAATTGTCCCTTTGGAAGAAGTACATGCTCCCCGGACTGGCCAGTTTTACAACCCTAGAGATGGTTTTCTCAAAGACCTGAGGACTCTGTCTTTGAAATGCGAGCATTGAAGGTGATATGAGCCTGATCTTCCAGTCTCCAGGGGGTCCCAGGAGCCCAGTGGGGTAATAAATTACAATTAACAGGCACAGCTGGCCCAATCACAGAGAAAAGCATCTACAAACTCAACAATGACTCCTGTGCTCCTTACGTCCCAGTGGGAGCTCCCGCTGCCCCCTGGCATCTTCAGTGTCCCTCCCCAGGCTCCCTCAGGCCTGCAAACCCTCCTGCTCTTTGTTTCACTGGAGTTGAGTTCAACCTCTGTCCTGTTGCAACTGTCTGGAACAATCTTCCTCGCCGGCTTAACTTGTCTGGTGTAATTCATACTTTCACTACCTGGAGCCCACACCTGTTCTATCACTTCCTAGCAGTGAGGTACCAAGCAACATGTTCCAGATCTCTAACCCTCCTTCAGCAAAATGAGGGGAGAAGGAAAGATAGTCATAATTATGTTCCAGGGTCATGGGGAGGACAAGTGGTTTCCATTCATGCTCTCACGATTTGGCATCACTCACACACTGCTCACAAGCTTGCCTTAGCATGTGGGGGCAAGCATGTGGGTCCTTGGAGCCAAATCTGGGTGGTATTGGTGGAAGAAGAGGAATAAGGCATGATCAGACACAGAGAACACATAAGGCTAAGTGTTGTCTGAGTTGGCACCATTGCTCCCAGTGGGGAGCAGCGAAACCTTCTCTTCTCCAACATGAGGCCCTGTCACTTGAAGTTAATCGCCTGCTTCTGTGTACAAAATGCCTCATCTCATCAACCATAAATGATTTTCTGGCTATTTAAGGCTCTGCCCCATTGAAATCCATGGCTCCAGAAATGGAAAGTGACTGAAAATCTAGTTGTATTTTTAGTTGTAATGACACTTGGAGATGTCCACGAGGAAGCCCTGGTGCACAGGTCATGGGCAACTTGTGTGAGCACCTCTGTCACTCCCCATTCATGTGCATGTGGACAAGTCATGTAACTGCTCTCAATCTTGCACCCAGGTGGCTCAGTCGGTTAAGCATCCAACTCTTGATTTCAGCTCAGGTCATGATCTCAGGGTCCTGGGATTGAGCCCTGTGTGGGGCTCCCTGGTCAGCGTGGAGTCTGCTTCTGTCTCTGCCTCTGCCCTTCTCCACTCACATTCTTACTCTCTCTCTAAAACAAAACAAAACAAACAAAACAAAAAATGTTCTATTTCAGTCCTCCTTTGTAATGTAATTGGATTGCAATAAATGGTATGTGACTATTACCCTGCAGCTTTGATTCTGTCTCCATAGGGGACACAAACATCTTCTCAAAGGTTAGATGCAGAGCCATGTTCAAAAGCAAATCTTCTTAATATTTTTAGTTTAAAAATTTCATAAAATTCAGTCACACAAAATGTCCTTTGATTCTCCCTTCTTACTCTGGCCTATATTATTTTATAAGAATCACATTGTCTATTCCCTAAAGTTTGAGGTGTGTTGGTTTCTATGCCTCAGAAAACTTGGCTGGCTATCCATCTCTTATTACTCTTCTGCTACGCTTCGCCTACTTGATCGGCATTTCCTATTGCTCTCATCAAAATCACTGAAGTATTTTGTAGTGGTTCCTTTCAATTTGACAGTTTGTGCATCTAGTCAGATGATGAAATAAGATAATCTTCAAACTGACAATAGACAAAATATGAAATGCTATTTATTCAAACTGAACATATACACCACAAATATTAAACGTGTACACCATAGAGTTGGATCAATCTGGGATAACACCAACAAATTATCAATCTACCACTTACATTTTTAATTTAGATATTTATTTGTTTAGTGCATATTGTGTTCCTGGGACTAAAACACTACAGTTCTTAAAATTCTTGTGGTGCTTTCATAGTAATGGAGAGGTAAAGCACAAAGACAGATAAAGGGCAAGTAATTATTCAACTGCTCTTATAGCGAGTGATAATAGGGACCTACCTGAGAGTCCAATGAAAGTCTGTAAAAGAAAGTCCAATACCAATGTAGAACAAAAATTTCCTTGAGGAAATTATTTTTAAATTTCAAAAAAAAAATCAGAGCATGGTCATTACTCTTACACACACACACACACACACACACACACACACACTGATGTGTTTCAGTTTCTAAATTCAAATGTATGTTGAGGTTTTCCACATTCTTTTAAGTGTGAGAGACTCTGTGAGGGATATAAAAATATTCCCGTATGCAAGGAACTTGTCTAATCCAAAAAGAAAGTTTCTTTGAGACATGTATCATTTCAAGAGAGTCTATTATGAAGAGTTAAATAGTACAGACAGGAAGTACAGTACTTTCTGGAAAAGACGGCCTCGTCTATGCTGGTGGTAATTACCTTACAGCAGAGAACGCAAGAGGAAGTAGCTATGCAGAATCAGCTGCATGTTGATTTCTGGCTAGAATGGAGAAAAGATAACAAACAGTAGGAAAAGCTGGAGTAAAACTGTATTAGAATCAGCTATAGAGGGGCACCTGGGAAAGCATCAATCTTTGGCTCAATCTTTGGCTCAGGTCATGATCTCAGGGTCCTGAGCACATCGGGCTCCCTGCTCAGCGGGGAGTCTGCTTCTCCCTCTGCCCCTCCCCCTGCTCTCTGACTTCTCTCTCTCTCTCTCTCTCTCTCTCTCTAACAAATAATATCTTTAAAGAAAAAAAATTAGCTATGAAAGAAAATATTTCAGAGAGGTTACTGATTGAAACAGTTACGCTATGACATTTTATAGGCCTAATGATAAGTATCAACTTCTGTCTGTATATTTTGGGGAAAAATCAACACATTCTCAATCTGTTCTAAAATCATCATCCTGTAGTTTGACATTACAGTCAGGACATCAATGGGGAGGGAGCTTATGTGACAAACAGACGGGATGTAGTTTTCCCAAGCAACCTATCTGTCGGTGTTTTTTGGACGACACATCAATAAGTTGATGTGCAAAAGGTGAAAATCGGCACCCCAAATAGCAAATGTGTGTTGAAGTTGCATAATGACTACTGCTTGAAATGCCAGGTTTGCCCTTTACCGAAAGTAGCATTTAGAGAATCACAGCTTTGAATAAACCTTTCATGCCTTGATTTTCATAAAATAGTTTCAAGCCTCAAACAAGGGTTCAGGCGTGTGTGGGAAGAGGCCATCGAGAGAAGCCATAGATAACTCAGGTCACCAGGGATGCAAAGGCCTTTCAATGTGAACCTGCCATTTACCTTTCTATTGGACGGATGCAATTTTCTTTACTTAGGGCAATAGACAATGTTATGTCTTCCAGTGAAGTCTGAGAGGAGTTAAATTATCCTTATGATAATAAACCTATTTACTCTCCCTACTCCAACATAATAAATCCAGTAAAGCAAGCAAAGGGACGTTTGCCACAAGGACATCCATTGTTTTCTGTGTTATCAGCGAATGACCTTGCTACACGTACACCGATATAGGAGAAGAAAATCGTTAAGAGTCTTAAGCACAGGCTCCTGTTTTCGTGCTTACACTGGTTTTCTCTATCTGTGTCTATACACGTCACCTCTCTTCCTACTGAGATAATGAACTGTCCTTGCTTGGATTATAAAGCCTGTATGTAGGAAGCCATCCATTCTCACTGTTTCAGTATACTCTTCTGCCAAAAATTTGCCTGCATTTCCTAAATTATGCTATTCCCACTTTGACTCCTCTTTTCAATCATCATGGAAATACGTGGTAATATCTCATATTGAAGTTTTCTTTAATTCTCCATTGACCACCCCTAAGTACACTGCCAGCAAATGCCCTATTTTTCTGTAACATTTCAGAGCTAAGCTCTCCAAAGAAATTCTCTGTATTCACTGTCTCCACATTGTTTCCTTGCATTTCTTCCTTCGAGTGCTCTCTCCTCAGGCTTCTGTTTCTACCATTCCATTGAGATGGCTGTTCTCAAGGTTTCCACAAAACCATGGTCAACATTCATATTTTATCTTACTCATCCAGCAGCATTTGACACAACTGGTTTGTGAGATTTCAGGCCAGTGGCTCAGCCCCACTGAAAGAGAATTAGCCATAAGATTAGGAAATGCACCCCCTTCCCCATAACTTATTTTGAATTCTTTGTCAGGCAATGTGTACACCTCCATTTCTTTGGCATTGGTTACTGGAAAATCACTATGTTCCTTTGGTGGTGTCATTTTCCTTGATCTTTCATGTTACTTGAAGTCTTGTTTTGCTTTCTTCACATTTGTAGAACCAGTCACTTTCTCCACTTTCAACAGTCAGCCTAGTCTGGGATCCTGAGGCTCTCTTAGACGTCTTATGTGGATTTGTCTACACCACACATCTTCTGCCCTCTTGTGGCTGTGTGCAGGGGGTGGAGTGGGGGTGGTGGTAATCCTTAAGAATCTCTCCCAATTCTGCAAAGCCAGGCCAGGGGCTGAGAGCCTCCATTGTGCTTTCCCTGGGGTGGTGCTCTGAAATGCTCAAGTTCTTGTGCCCACTCCCCATCCTGCAGATTGGCAGCTGGAGCCAGCTCTCTGTGCATATTTGTGAGCTATCAGCAAATGCTCATGCTGGCCACCTGCATGAGCATGTGAAGGGAGCGGGCCATAGAAGCCAAGGGAGTGGGGCATCTCAGGTGACGCCTTGAGCCTCAGGGATACCTGTGGGACATTTGTAGGTGTCTGCAGTGAGGTGGAGGCAGGGCCCGCAGATGGCATCCATACAGTACTTAGAAGCATCCATGTCCACTTGTTGATTTCCAAGCCCTAACTCCCCTCTCTCGTCCCATTCCCAGGTCTTGTCCCTCTCCCTATTGCTCAGCCATGCCTATCACCTCAGTATTCTGGGTGAGGCAAGAAAGAAATTCCCTTTGTGGGCAGCACCTTACACAGCTAGAGAGTTGGTTACATTCATTATGCTCCCATTTTCCCCAGCCAGAGAAATCATGGCCTGAGGGCTCCTCTTGTGGATCTGACCTGAGCTGCACAAGGGAGGTGTCATCTTGGATAAGGTGATACTTCTTACATACCTCAATGTCTGTTTTTTTTTTTATTTTATTTATTTATTTTTTTATTCTCCAGTGGTGTGCTGGCACTTCTCTGCTGTATTCCCAGACTTCCACAAAGTCTGTGGGTGGCTGTCAAAATGGATGCTCCAATAGGGAGATGATGATAGAAATTCTTGTTCTGTCATCTTGTTCATAACTCCCACTTTTAAAGGTGAGCTGTGCCTGCGACTTCTCAAAGAGCAAAGAGTGCAAAGAGGGGTAGAAAAACCATCTTACTATGAAGAAACCTAGTGGATGCTCCTTCCACTAGGTTAGCAAGGGCAACCCCAGAAGTAATAAATCATTTCCATAGTGTGTCTCCTTGATATGTATGATGATAATGGCTCTTTACCTCTGTGGTCTCCCTCTAATAACCCATAAATTCAGCAAAATCATGTGGGAACATTAGATAAATTTATATAGAAGAATATCCTACAATACACCTGAGGGGGACTCCTCAAACTGTGGAGGTCATCAGAAACAGGGGAACTCTGAGAAACTATCACAGTCAAAAGGACCCAAGGGAGAAATGTCAACTAAATATAGAATGATATCCTGGATGGGATTCTGGAAGAGATAAAGTACATTCCTTAGTCAGAACTTAGGAAATCTGAATAAACTATGGAGTTAACGATGCATCACTATTAGTTCATTAATTTTAGCAGATATATCACATATATGTGTTATTAAAAGAGGAATTGAGCGCAGAGATATAGCGAACTCTGCAGTATTATCTCAATTTTTCTGTACCTCTAAAATTGTTGTAAAAAATAGTCTGTTACCAAAAAATCATTATATACAATTCACATTAAGCAGTAAGGAAAAAATTCTATGACAATCTCATTAAACACAATGAATTCAACATGCATTCTTGATTAAAACCTATCATTAAATCAAAACTACAAAAGAACTTTCTTCACCTATAAACCTCTAATCAGCAAAGTACGGCAAGAAAAAGAAAATCTGGCACATTTCCATGTTGGAAAGAAAAAAGTGACATTGTTTTTATTTTTATAAAAGGCCTTATGGAACCTATAAAGAAATCTAACAAAAAAGCTACTTAAACTAATTTAGGAGTTTAGTAAGGTTGCAGAATGCCACATTGATACACAAAAATTAATTTATATGCTAGCAATAATCAGAAATGGAAATTTAAAAATACCATTCACAGAAGCACCACACTTTAGCAGTGAAGATACAGTGGTGACAAATGAGCACATAAAGTGATGATTGATGCCGTTGGTCACAGGGGGCAGGCAACTAAAAGCACAGTGAGGTGTGTAACCTTTGCACACATCCCAGGAATGCTGAGTTTGACTCCACCAAGTATTGGGGAGGATGTGGGGCAGCTGGAACTACCATCAACTTGTGATGGTCATACAGAAAACTTAACACATGCCCTATGCTCCAGCCATTCCACTCCCAAGTGCTAATTTACCCAGATTCCAGAAGGTATGTGCCCATAAAAAGACTTAACATCAAAGCTCATGGCAGGTGCATCCGTAACAACCTAAATCAGAAAGTGACCTTGGTGTTTCCCATCAGGTGAACAGGAAGCGGCCTGGATGTTCATTGTCAGATGAGCAGGAAGTGGCCTGAATGTTCATTAATGGGTGAACAGGAAGTGACCTGGGTGTTCATTGTCAGGTGAGCAGGAAGTGGCCTGAATGTTCATTATCAGGTGAACAAGAAGTAGCTTAGGTGTTCACTGTCAGGAACAGGAAGTGACCTGGATGTTCATTGTCAGGTGAACAGGAAGTGGCCTGAATGTTCATTGTCGGGTGAACAGGAAGTGGCCTGGATGTTCACACTTTGGTGAACAGGAAGTGGCCTGAGTCTTCATAATCTGGAGAATGGGAAGTGGCCTGTATGTCCATTATCAGGAGAACAGGAAGCAGTCGGGGGTTCACTCTCAGGGTAACAGAAGAACAAACCGTGCTATATCCATATAATGAAACACTCGGCAATAAGAAAAGAATGAGATATTGACATAAGTGTAACTTGTGTTATTCTCAAATAATAATGCTGAGTACAAGAAGTCAGACCAAAGAGAACAGGAAGTCTAGAAAATTCAAACCAGTCTCTGGTTACTTGGGGATGAGGCATGGCGGCGTGGAAGATGGGTTACCACGGGGCACAATTTGGGGGTAATAGCTATACAATGACTGTGAGAGCTTTACAAATGTGTCAAAATGTATCAAAGTGTACAGTTTAATTTCTAAAACCCATTTAAAATCTAATAATAGTATTTGTGGAGCAGAGTAAAAGCAAATAAAATCCCTCTCTTTAAAGGCAAGATTAAGTTGAGCAGGCCAAAAGCAAATCTTGTGCAAGTGATTTCCATGAGTCGGTGTGCAATTCCATCCTCAGGATTGACTCCCAGCCTTGGTGAGACTATCTCCCTAAGACTCTTATGGTTATCTCTTGGTTCCATATGTGACTCTTCAAATGAGAAAATATTCATCACATGTAAACCTTTCCTAGTAGAGTTCTCAATGGAAATTAAACTGGCAAATATAATTTACATTTATGGGTTATTAATTAGCTCCACAGTCAGAGTGTGCTTATTTTATTTTATTTTTTTTTAATTTTTTTTTTTTTATGATAGTCACACAGAATGAGAGAGAGAGAGGCAGAGACACAGGCAGAGGGAGAAGCAGGCTCCATGCACCGGGGGTCTGACGTGGGATTCGATCCTGGGTTTCCAGGATCGTGCCCTGGGCAAAAGGCGGGCGCCAAACCGCTGCGCCACCCAGGGATCCCATTTTTTTTTTAATTTTTTTTTTTTTATTTAAGAGTGTGCTTATTTTAAAAGGCTTGCTTAAAACACTTAGTTAGTTTAGAAACCAAAAATAAAGATGCTAGCAGTATATTTGTTTGCTTCACAGGGAACTGGACATTATCTCTTTGCAATGATTCCTGATCTGTGTTCAAGCAACGTAGAATTCAAAAAGTCCTTGGGGGCTAATAGGACAGGGTTGGGTAAAGGGATCAACAGAGGCAATATCCAAACTCGGCCTGTATGACGTCACTAATAACAGAAGCATCTTAATACAAGGAATCTTTCAACATGAACATATCTGAAAATAAACTATATGCTTATTATAATGAATACTGCTGTGTAGCTTTTTTTTAAAGATTTTATTTATTTATTTAAGAGAGAGAGAAAGAGAGAGAGGAGAGAGATCACAAGCAGAGGGAGCAGCAGGAAGATTGAGAGGAAGAAACAGGGTCCTGCTGAGCAGGGAACCCATGTGGGACTCGATCCTAGGACCTCGGGATCGTGGCCTGAGCTGAAGGCAGATGCTTCACCGACTGAGCCCACCAGGAGCCCCTATAATATTTTCTTTTTTTTAAATTTTTAAAATTTATTTTATTTATTCTTTTTTCCTATAATATTTTCTATTTTTTTTGAAGTAGTCTTTATTATTTTTTTTTTATGATAGTCACACAGAAAGAGAGAGAGAGGCAGAGACATAAGCAGAGGGAGAAGCAGGCTCCATCATGCACCGGGAGCCAGATGTGGGACTCGATCCCGGGTCTCCAGGATTGTGCCCTGGGCCAAAGGCAGGCGCTAAACCGCTGCACCACCCTGGGATCCCCTATTTTCTAAATGTGAAAAAGTGATTTGTTGTTGTAGTTGTTTAGCCAGATATTGGAGCCACAATATAATTACCTCAGTGAATTAGCTTGTCAGAGTATTTGGGGACACTTTCATTTTTTCCTGTAAAAGAACTTACCACCAACTCACATTAAGATGTTTTTGTGGCAGGAAGATTCAGAGCTTTCTCTTATAATTTACGTGTACAGTAGCATGATTCTGAGATAAAACTGATTAAAATCGAGACTGTAGGTACCGAGTACATTATGAACATTACAATATCATCAATTATGCTTGGATTTTTTCCACTGTTGAATAATAAAAAATAAAATCTGGCAAAGAAAAAATTAAGCAGAATAAGAAATTACTCACTCTTGAAAATGAGAGTTTTATTAGTACATTTGTCATGGGTTTTTCTATTGTATCAGTGGTAGGCATTAAACTATTAGTAAAAAGTTAATGAGAATTTAGTTACACTGAATTAAGTCTGTTGTTAAATGTGTTACGCACTCTATAAAATATTATAAAGACCTCTCTGAACACCATGCTATAACCAGTTTTTCAGAGGTTAACCCACATCATAAATATTTACCTTAATGGTTATTAGAGAACTAACCAATATTTTTAAAGCACTCAAAATGACTAAATGCTTCTTTTTGCAAAAAGTATTGTAACTTTAGAAAAAATATTAACTTATTTAACTAAGGAATAATAGCTGGAAATACATGCATTCTCCATAATAAAATCCTATTTTTTCAGGGTGGGGGGAGAAAAATGAATTGAATTCCCTGCTTCAAAACCTTTATTATTATTTGCTTTTTTTTTAAGCAATGCAGGATCCACAAATATGTAAAATGTCTGTCTTATCTTCTCATATTTTGTACTTACTCGATGAAGACAATATATTTTTTAAAAATTGTCCTATCTTTTATCCATTTATTCCATATCAAGCAACACCTTAAGGTAAATGTCAAAGAAGAGAAAAGTAATATTTTCCCCTTAAATGACAAGACCTAACTACAGTCAAGGGTTTGCAGTGCTAAAGTATGCAGTAGGATATACAGCAGTATACAGTATAGCTAAAGAGCTGCGGAAGCCAAACAGTGAATCGTGTGTAAAAAAGCAGCTTAAAATAGATGCTTAGAAAGGGTTTTATGCTAAATATTAGACTCAAAATTGATGCTTTTATGACTTTACTACTAGTGTTGAAATTTAAATTCTAACCAGGAGATAATTTACCTTGAATCAAATGCACCTATAAAGCAATGACATTTTCAGCAAATAGTTAATTCTGGGGGAAAATAATGAATTTCTGTATCTCATGCCAAGATAATTTCAGATGATTTGTAACTAGAGCTTTGCAAAAAGAAGGGTTTTGTTGTGTAAAAATGTTGCTGTAATTTGATCACCTAAGTCACACTTTATGCTTGGCTATCGCTAAATGACACGCTCATTATGAACATTGTCAAGCATGTTGAAAAGTCTATGGTTTTACTCTGTATCTATGGCAAGAGTGTCAGATTAAAAAAATTGTCTATTTCTCTCAAAAAAGTTGAAGTCCCCAAACTAGGGTCACATGACCCCAGGGCAGAGAGAGTGTGAACCAGTCATTACATAATTACGTTGAGTGTATTTTCCATGGAAATAATGAAGCAAAATAGACACACACTCCACGCTTCTTGATGATGGTCTTGGGTCCTGGGTCAGAAAGATTCATACTCAGATTCCTACCTGTTGACAGTTGGCATAAAGACAAAGTTTTGCATATTGAGGTAGTTAGAAATTCAGAGGACGTAAATATTCTCTGACAACTTATAATGTCTTTTTAAACTTTTATAAGAAGCACATAATAAGCAAGAGCAGTTTTCTGAGAAAAACAAGTCTTCTTTCTCTATTTTTGAAGAAAAAAGAAAGGATGGAAGAAATCATTTGTGCATTGTTAAAAAATATAGTAAGACCCCACACTGTTTCTGTGAAAATCCTTCTGATGACTGCTGTGGATTTTTCTGTGCCCCCAAAATCCATACACATGGGTTTTAAAGCCCAAACCCATTTGTGGTGCTATTTGGAGGCAGGACCTTTGGAGCCCTCATGAATGGGATTCGTGTCCTTGCAAGAGTCCTGAGAAAGATGCTCTTCCACCGTTTTGTAAGGACATAGTGAGGAGTCATCCATTAGCAAACCGGCAAATGGGGCTTTACTAGAAATTAAATTAGTCTGCACCTGACCTTGAACTTCCCAGGCTCCAGAGCTTTGGGAAACATGTTTCTCTTCCTAAGCCACCCAACCTATGGCATTTTTGCCAGAGTGGCCTGAACATACCCAGCAACTTAAATTACTATCTTGATTTTAAATAGTAATGATCAAAATATTGATGAGAAATACGTAGTATATATATATTTTTTCAACTCAATGGTAAAAAAAAAAAAAACAAGCAATCAAGGAGATTTATCATACACGAGCACAAAGAAACACACTTCAGTTTTGCTTTCATGTCTGTGCTGATTAGCTACCAGGTGAATTCGTTGTTAAAACACCCGAATCTTGAGCATTTTATATCCTCATCTCCTCTTACTGGCACAGAAGTGTTTTATAATCAAGAGCCTGATAAACAAAGCTTTCACAGGGCCCCCCTGATTGGTTTTATTGTTTCTCCTTAATTGAAGCTGATTGCATGCTTACAGGGGTATCTACAGCTCTTATTTTCAAACACATCTATTGAGGAACAGCTGAGAGAGAGAAAAGAAATCCGGTGTAGTTAGTGTGAGTACAAGTTTAAGAGTTTGGAGATAACGCATGCATCTGTGATGACCCACGACCCCCCCCCCCCATCAGAGCAACGAACAGAGCCATCACCTCCAAAACTTCCTCTGCCTTCCTGGGGGTGTCTGTCTGTGCATGCGCGGTAAGAACACTTGACGCTTCTGTTTTGTAATTTTCTTGATCAAAGGGGAAGGAACATAATTGGGTTTACATCTCTCCTAAGAGAAGTAAAATATAAGGTTTATTTCCACAGCTGCCTACCAGCTGCCCGACCTTGGGCAAAATCCTTCATTTCTCTATCTTGTTTTCCATATCACTAAATTGTGGACACTAATGGTATACTCTTGAATGGACTTTTGTGAGGATTAAGTAAAATAATCCTATAAGTGAGGTGCTTAAGTGCTGGCACATACTTTAAAATGTCTTTTTTTTTTTTTTTTGGTCCTATGTGCCCCATGGGTAAGCAAAGGGAAGTAATAGATCTGCTAACACACCCTCAAGGAGTGGCCCGCCAAGGCACTATCAAATGATCTCTGAATCTGGGGTTTATTAAACCACAAATTAAGTAATTAAGCTGGGGGGAAGGGGAACAGACAGACCAAAGCAGAAGAAAAGACAACATAACACATTGTCCTACTTCCAGGCAAATGACAAGTAGTCTGTGTACATTTTTCTCCTTGATGGACAGGACCCTCCTCGTGCTAATGTCATTACAAAAAAAAAGAAAAAGATGGAAGTGTTTCTGCTTCAATGACAACAGTGTAAAAAGAATATAAACAGTTTTTACTTTGAAATGGATAGTTTAGCTGTAAAAATTATGCCTATTCGTGTCCGTGGCTCTTGAACTTGAAGAATGACCCCCGTGGGTTGAAGCACCACTGAGCTCTGAGCACTTAGGAAACTAGAACTACTTTCAAAAAATCATTATGAAGTATGCCCATAGTGCAGAAGGAATACCTTTAAGAATTATCTAGCAAAAAAAAAAAAACAAAGAAAAAAAAAGAATCATTGTCCTTGCTGTGGGAAATGTGGTTAGGTGTTCTCGTTCACTGCTGTAATAATGATTCAAGTGTGTACTATTCTGTTTAATTTGGCTGACTTTGGAAAGTACTGCCTCGCAGAAAAACAGATGTCTCTTCGGGGAGTGTGTGAAATCACATATTAAAGTTATCTTTGGCTGCGGGATGCACCCGCTGATCACTAAAAATCGATTTAGACTTTTTGAATTTATATACTACACTAAAATCGTATCTTTGAATATCATGGTACAACCACTGAACACAATGATTTTCTAGCCTCCTTCCAGCCACACCTGTGATGTTGTATATGGCGTTTATTTAAGTGATGCTGATAAAGTGGGATGTTTTTTCCCTTCTATTTTTTATTATAGTATCACATAAGGACAATAAAATTCATCTTTTTAACTTTATGGGCCAGTGAGTTTTGATGAATGTGCATCCAAGAGACAGAATGGTGACGTGGCTCTAGGTAGTTGACCTCCCTCGATCCCCGGCAGTGGTAACTACCTACCTGGTTTCTGTGACTGCAGTTTTGCCTTTGCAAGAACGTTCTATGAGTGCAATCCCACAACCTGTTAACTTTGCCTTCATCACAGCACAGCCCATGTGAGATTTACTCATGTTGCTGCACATGACCGTGGTAGTTCATTCTTTCGGTTGCTCCTAGTATGCCCCTAGGTGAGAGACCACTTTTTGTTTTTTTCTCAATCGCTTACTTGACTCCACGTGTCTTCTTTGGTAAAGCAGTCAAGATTCGTGTCCATTTATTATTGGATGCTTGGCTTTCTTATTGAGTTTTTGAATGTTTTTTAAATATTCAGGATGCAAGTCCTTTATCATGTATGTGATCTGCAAATATTTTCTCTCGGTCTGTGGCTCAAGAGTCTCTTAGGAGCAGAAATTTTAATTTACGGTATATCGATCGCCCTGTTATCACATTTTCCTTGGAACCAATAAGCTTCCCGTTCCTTGCCATGGGACTGTGCATGTATGTGTGTGTGTGTGTGTGTGTGTGTGTGTTTACCTTAAAGCAGATACTTCATAATTCTGCTTCAGTCTTCACTTCCCACTTGCATAGAGCCTCAAGATCAACCAAGAAGAGATAGTTTGGGATGTTCTCACTCCTTCCTTGAGAATAGAAACAGCCGTGAGCATGCGCAGAGTCCTATGTATGTGTGTGGCCTTCTAGAGTCCCCAGGACATATTGGAGCTTTTCAAAGCCCTTAAGGGACATCTCAATCCCAAAGTTTTCCATATATATTTTTTTTCGGGGGGGGGGCAGCTTTCTGTTTGCTCCAAGTGTTATCACTGCCACAGGCAGCTGCAATATTAAGCAATTGCTTCCTACTGGTTTTGACAAATGCCCTCAGAGAAAAGGCCTTTGCACTGACTGATCTCTCAATTAAGTCAAATAAATATAAGCCATAAGAAGAAGATTTCCAAGGACCTGCCAGACAGTTCCCTGAATAATGACAGTTCTCTGAAAATAATGCTTTTAAGGAGCTCCAAACCTATTTTGCTACCTCCAGTGGCTGCTAGGCTGCTGGTGTTCACCACGATTTAGCAGGCATTGGTTTTTATGATTGCCACAAAGCTTGGACAAGGGGATGAAAAGAGGGTCAGTGTTCTCACCAAGAGTAAACTATTTTATTTCATAAACATCTTTCTGATCATTACAAACCTTTAGTTATTGTCTGAGTTTTGAGAAAGTTTATTTTGACCATCCCTCTCACACACAGTTTTCTCACTGTTCTTATGGAGAAACAACGATTTAGAAGTTCTTAATCCACCACCCACACTGATGTTCCACATATGATTTCTTGTTTCAAGCATCTGAAAAATGCTTTTGTATTTCAGCTTTTTCTAACTTCATGGACTTGAAGGCAGTCCAGGTCTGCTTTCCAGGACCACGTCTCTTGGCCTTAATATAAAGTTATATAATGCTTACAACAACTGAATTTTTACATGAAAAACCTCCTGTGTTTCAGATGAAGCCTTTGGGGGAATCCTCAGATTCAAGCCACTCTGTGTCTTATCATCTGTAACTTTGATCCCTCGGGGCAGGTGGCCCACGGCTCAAAAAACTTGTGTTGGGGACAAGCCTGGCCACACAAACATGGACATTTCTGCACACCAGCACAATGTACCCCCCTTTTTTTTTCAGTGTAGCTAAAGGAGTTTACAGAAGTTTGCATACAAGTAAAAAATATATATAATTATCCCTTGAAAATATTTAAATAAATATAAGGAAAAATACTGTGCGATCTGAATTTTTGGTGCAGGGTATTTTTCTCTGTCACTACACAAAAACACACTTGATAACATACTGGCATGAAACAAAATGTTATTATCATCTCTCTTGATTCTGTGGGTTTACTGAGCATGTTTTGGTAGATCTTGCTTGGGTCTCAGGTAAGTGCTGTCATTTTCCACAGGAGCTGAAGATGTCTGAAGGACTGAGTGAGCTGCACGTCTGGAATGGCTCAATACTGTGGCAGCTAGTTGATGCTGGACATGAGCTGTGCCCCCTCTCCTTCCCTCCCTTCCCTCCAACCCCCACCTCTGTAATCTATGCTTATGGTCTGGTCTTCTCACACCGTAGGAGCTTGGTTCCAACAGGAAGCATCAAGAGAGCCCCGGGCGGAAGTGTTAAGGCCTTATATGACCTCGACTTGTGAGTCTCAGGACATCATCTTTACCATAGCCTATCAGTCAGAAGGGTAGCCAAGTGCCAAGATGTGCAAGGCATAGGAAGAAATGTGCCATTCTCCCTGATTGAAATGCAGGCTATCAGTTTTGAGAAAGAGTTGATACTCTCATACTCCCCTTTTACACAAAATCTCCCAAGGGTGGCTTTTTAAAGAATGCCTCAGTTTCTGGAGAGAGCAACAGAAAGAATGGTAGTATTGTTTACTGAAATATGGATCCCTAAATGAGCATCAGGTTTTAAAGAGGGTGGGGCTAGCGAGAGTTGAAAGCTTGGTTTTGTTTAACTCTCCGTGTAGTCTAAGAGTATAACATGAAGATAGATCATATCTATTGACCTACTCTGGATTGAGCAATACATAGACTGTGAAGATATTTTTTTTAAGTAGAAAAAAATTGCAATTATTCAAGGATAACATTTGTAAGTAGTGCATTTTGGAAAAGTTAATAGAATCTTTACACGAGTGGTAGGTGTGGAACCTCCCCGGCTCTGAAACTATTTAACCAGTAGAACAAATGATTTCAGAAATGTCTCTGTAAAAGTGCATGACTGAATCATCTGGCTAACCACGACTTCCATGCCTGTTTAAGTCATATGCTCAATGGTGTGTTTTACTGCTCATTTTCAGTTTCTCTCCCACATACTGTTTATCAGCTAGAGCCCATAGGCAAGTTTCGTAAACTCTTAGTGTTATTCTCACATCTATGAAAGAAGAATAATAAGCAACTCACTTTTTTTATTTTTGAGATTTAACGATAATTATAATACTAATACGATGATATTCTAAGACCAAAATCACTTACTTCGACTTGAAAATTCTAGAAAATTTTGAAAAGTGAAAGTTCAGAAAGACATATTTGACATCAAAGTCAGACGTGAAATGACAAGACACTAATAAACATATGTCAAATACGGCATTTCTAGGAAGGACGTGTACATATATAATGTATTTATGTGTGGAGTTCTGTCCTAGACTGAACACTAAACTCACTACGTTGCTGTGTTATAGGTAATAGGTTATAGCTAAACTTATACGTAATACTTTCCTAAAAATCTCAAGATTACTAAATCCCCAATTACATCTGGTTCAACATTTTTAGAGAAGAGATTGGTCCTTTTATTACAGGGTACCTTTAATTATTTTTATTGTTTTTACTCTTCTTTCAGTAGGAACAAACATGAGGGTGATCTCAGTAGCAGCTGGTCTGTCTTGGTGGATGAGAATTTAGGCCCCAACTTTCATAAGGAATTAGGAGACAGGGCTTTCACCTCCGCTCAGGCTTCGGTGCCCTTTGGACAATGATGCCCAAAAGCATAACAGGCAAGACAATGTGGCTATGCAACATTATGATTTATTACCTATGATAATTTGACCTGAAATAATGGAGGTAACTGGGTTCAGCAGAATTCAGATGATCTTTTAACTTTCTGGTTCACCTGACCCTCTCTTATATAACCAATTTCTTCCATGTATTTGCTTGGATTTTGCTACGGCACAAACATCTCCCTAACTTCCAGTCAGACCACACGTGGCTTCTGGATTAGTTCCTGTTGTTCAAATTTCAGGCCTCCCTCCCCTCATTAAAAGTCTTAAAAAAAAAAACGAAGGTTTTGCTTCCAAAGCCTCATGGGAGAACTATGCCCTTTATAGCACCTTCTTCCTCTCCCTGGTGTGCTATCCTTTTGTTCAACCTCCAACTCCAGTCTTGGTGCCCTATGTTTTTGCACTTATAAATGTACAAAAGTTATTTGGTTTCTCTTTTCTGATACTGCTGTCTTGCCATAAATTCTTGATTTGTATACATTCTCCTGAATTCTAGTTTTACTGGTGATATTTCCCTTCTTAGTACTGGTACTATTACTTTCTTGACATTCAAACGAATCCTATTTGTTATCATAACAATATTTTTAATCAGGGCGCCTGGGTGGCAGAGTTGGTAAAGCATCTGCCTTCAGCTTAGGTCATGGTCTCAGGGTCCTGGGATCAAGGCCCAAGTCCGCTCCCTGCTCAGTGGGGAGTCTGCTTCTCCCTTTTCCTCTACCTCTTCCTCTTGCTTGTACGCTTTCTCTGTCAGATAAATAAATAAACTCTTTAAAAGCTAATAATATTTTTATCAGATGGCAAAATCTATGGAATTCAAGACTTCTTTTTTCTTGTACCTTTCAGGAACATTGCCAAATCCCATGAAATGCACAAAAAATAAATAAATTAAAACCGTGATCTTAAATGGATTCCTGCTTTATAATAGTTTCTAATCAGGCTAAATAGTTTCTAATTAGTCCTTAAGACAAATACTTTTTTAAAGTATAGAAGAAAAACTAGTGATAGATAACTTATGTTTATATACTTAATTGTCTTAGAATTGGGCAAATTGTGATTTAATTAATGTTCATAGTAAACTACAACTGTTCAATTCAGTTGATACACCGTACTTGGAACACAAATCTAAGTACACCAAAGATAGAACCATTATACAGTATTTTAAAATGAGATCTACCATAAAAACACTGAAAATTACCATTACACGAGCAGAATATATTTGTTTAATGAAAAGTTTAGTGTGATTTGAGTTAAATATTTAAGGACAGATCCATTTATTACAAACAGGCCAAAGAAACTAAAAACAAAAACAATGCCCCAAAATGTTATGCTGCATATAGAAATGGGCAGGTGTCAATACAATGAGCTTAGTGTTCTTATATGCTAGCTGAACATCTTAGAGAATTTGGTAGTTAGTCTGTGTATATATAAAATCAGAAAATAAAATTTCTGGTTCTATGGTATCTAGTTAAGAAATCTTTATCAAGGGAGACTTTTAAATAAAGTTTTGAAAATTAGTTTGCAAAGTAATTGTCTGTCTTCTTTTCTTTCTTTCTTCTTTCCTCTTTCTCTTTCTTTTTCTTCTTCCCACATATTTTTATTACCCTACATCATTCTTTTTTTCTATTTAAACTTTATTTCTGATAAATAATAATTTATTAGGGGACAATGCCTTCTAAGCACTAATTTAAGTTTAGTTTCTTTTGAAAAATAGAATTTTATGTTTTTTGTTCATTGGCAAGTATTAATTGCAAGCTTCCATGGAGGTTTTTATATTTATCAAATGAGGGCTTTCTGTGACATCTGTTTATTTAATTAGGTGGCCTATTTTCTTTGCATTTGTAAATAATTTATAACTAACTTCTAGGTGTAGTTACACAATGACTACCAAATTTAACACCAACTTCTACATGCAAAGTTGTACAATAAATCTCAATTCTAACTACCTGTGCAACATTTTACTGTGGAATAATCTTCTGGGGTTTCAAAAAGTTGAGAGCTTCAGGCAAATATGTAGATTACTAGGAAGGAAGCCAGAAGTTCTTTAATCATGGGTTGCAAGACACCAAGACTGAAGACAGAAAGAAAAGAGAGGGAGAGGGAAAGAGAGAGAGAGAAATAGAGAGAGAGGGAGGGGGAGGAAAGCCCACTATCTTCTGTATTAAAAAATATTAACAAATTTTTCACCCCAAAACTTGAAACAATCTTTTAAATCTAATATTGATCAAAATATTAGAAAATATTTAGTTTCAGAGCAGAAAATGTATTTTTTATGTGAATTCTAACCAGGATGGGATGATAGAAATTCTCAAGCACACTAGCCTCCTATTGTTTAGTTTACAATCATGCAGAGGTGTCAGGGAAATTATGCAAATCTTGTTATATCTCTAAGAAGATGCTTTGGCCAAGTTTCATTAGTTATTAGTTTATTTGTCCTGAAATATTTTTTCTTTTTGATCAATTTCTAGGCATGGCTGTCTTTACCAAAAAACAATAAAAGGTATTACTTCAATATGACGGATTGAGTGCATGTAATATGGCAGCTATGGCTCCATGTGGTTCAACCCTGCTATTTATAAAGTACTCTTTTGGTTTTTTGTTTATTTTTTATAAATCACTGGTTAAGCATTGTAAAGAACTTTATAATCAGAAAAAAAAACTTTTAAAAGATAAAAAACATTTTTTTTGAATAACAACAAAAATTTTGAGATTTTTATATTTTAGGGATGCTTCCTTTAGGTGTGATTTCACAAGTTATCAGAAGTTATTGATTACTAAGTGGCTCCTACTATTCTTAATGCTTTCTCTCCTGATAGCCTCAATCAGAAGAATGCAAAAAAGATTATGTAGGTAAGTGCATCATTTGAAGTATTTTTACTTCCTTAATTCGTTTTTCCATGAGCTCTTCAGCTCATGTGAATCTAGTCATAACTGATTTTTTTAAGTTGTATAGTAAAATGGGGACTGCTTTACAGCCAGAAGCAAACTGGTTAAAATGGAAAGGTTAAAACCCATCTATAACTAGCAAACAGTCTTTCTACATCAAGTATAGCTGCGTCTTTTGTATAGACAGCTTGTAGAACCACAAATAGAATCATAATTTTGTTTTAGCAATTATCCATAATAATTTTAAAAAAGATTTTATTTATTTATTCATGAGAGACACACAGAGAGAGAGGCAGAGACACAGGCAGAGGGAGAAGCAGGCTCCCTGCAGGAAGCCTAATGTGGGACATGATCTCGAGATCATGACCTGAGCCTAAGGCAGACCCTCAATCACTGAACCACTCAGGCATCCCTTATCCATAATAATTTAAAACCTGACTCTAACTGAGTAGTATCACTGTGCCAAATACGATGCCCCTAGTAGATCACGTGCTATTTCATATACTTGTTACAACTACCTTGGAGTAGATCTTATGTACACACGTTCAATAGAGTAAAAGTAAAATCAAAATGACTAAAATAAATGCTATAAGCTCTGAAAGTTACTGTGTGAATTGCCAAAAATCATATAGAAAGGAAGTAGCAGATAAAGAAGCAAAGCCAGGATTTCTATTCCACAGCCAAGTCTTTCAAGGGTTCCCAAATAGATAAGTGTTTCTGTTAGCATATGTTATTCATTAGATGTCTGACCTAAAAGTATTTCAGAAGAAAATATCATGTATTATTTTCATGTCAGATTCAATTCACTTGAGTCACTCTCCTCCTTGAACCGGATAGAGATGTTCCCAACGGAAAAATAATATAACTAAGTTATTTCCCTAAGTCAGAAGAGGACACGGTTTTATAGTTAGGGTGGTACACACAATCTCTTTGAAAATCCCTGATGTATAAAGCCTAGCCTCACTTTGGGGACATTTTCCAGTTATCTTTTGGGAAGTATAATCTGAAATACAGAGAAAATATTTCATTTAGTTATAAGACCATTTTACATAGTTATTTATTTCATTAGTTATTATTTTTTATTTATAAGAAAATGCAAACTTCTCTCAAATATAACCATGTCAGAAAATTACCTATTGACGATTTTTAAAAATAAAATATGAACATAATTCAGTACAGTGTTGTACAATGAGCATGAGTCAAGGTGCATTTTTGACATCTGATGAGTTACTAAAACAACTTACAAACAGGATGTATCTGAAAGCAAAAAAAATTCCTTGATCCACATAATTGTTCCTTTGGTAACAAGCTTGAATTGGTAGAACTGGACATGTCAGCAACCACCCCAGTAGAGGGACACTCACGTCTGTGCTACTATAAGATACTTAGCATCAGAGTATAGAGATGCAGGTTTCCTCTGTAACCAAGGGAGTTCCTGGCCTGGGAAATTCCACTGTGGAGCCTTCATTGCTCAACCAGGAGGCATTCACAGCAACTTAGTCATGTTGGGGGAAGAAACTTCTGTCTTCTGTGATCTGGCTTGTCTGGCAACACAGCTCACATCAACTGCTCCAGAAAAGAGAAATCATGACCTTGCCGGTCGTTTCTCCTAACATAAAAATGTGAAATTAATTACAAAACATGAGTTCCTTAAATAGTAAATCAGTTGCATTACTTTACAGTAATACCATATTTCCTCCTAATTTGGGGTCAACTTTTAGTACTCCAAGAAGAAAGCGAGTGATACCACAGATAGTGGGTGAAATGAGAAAGGAAGCAGCAGCGTACACGGCCACATTGCATGGGTAGCAGCCACACATAAACCAGTCTATCGTTAATCAGTATTAACATTTGTTGGGTCAGCAACTCATGGATATGTTAGCAGTTTGAAAACCTCTTTTATCCTCTGGGCCCGAAGCTAGTTTTAAGTACCTGATAATCAGACTTGCTAACCTTGTTTCAGAAAGACATTCTCAAAAGCAGTACCTCCTTGAGTGAGACTCTGAGGAAAGATCTATGTAAGTTTAAGCCTAAAGGAGAGATATAATCTGATAGAAAAGTATTAGGAGGTGATGTTGAAGGTAGACATATTTACAGGAAGGGAGGAAGAAAAGCAGAAACTAAGAGTGAGAATGGAGTGACTGAAAAAAAATCAATACATTTATTTCAAAATTAAAAGATAAATCCCTATGTAGGGACAGAAAATTTCTGTTTACATTGTAAACATTTGGACCTTTAAAAAAACTGAGTAACAGATGGAATTCTTCATGGAAACAAAAGTGAAAATCTCACCAGAAATTCTTAACAACAGGGAGAAAAAAAGTTTAAAAACCAGTGTTGAGATACCTGGATAGCTATCTGAAAAGAAATAAAAGTATTTCATTCTTTTACAGTAGACTCTACTTAAATTTCAAATAAATCAGAATTTTAAATGTAAGAGACTGACTCCATGCAAACATTAATGTTAAACATTTATGAACATCTATATAACATGATAGGAGAAAAACATAGTCTGATTATAACTGGAGTTCCAGGAATGGTAATGTTAATGCTTTACATATGTGATTCCTTTAAAGTTTATCCCATGGCAAAAATACAGATTAAAGCAGAGTAAGAAACAAATTAAAAAACTGAAGAAAATATTTGCAACTTATATGACAGAACAATGGCTTCTAACTAGAAACACACACACACACACACACACACAAAACAAAACTCCAACCCCTAAATCCAAACACCAAAACAAAACTGGGCCAGAAACATGATTAGAGGGTTTATCGAAAAATGAAAGTGATGGGCCAATCATCGCAAAAAGTGATGGATTTAAAATGACAGCAAGTTACCATTTCTCACGCTCCTATGGCAAAAATACACAGAAGTTGGAAAATATCTTCTGTGACTGAGACACATGGCTCTTGTGGGAATGTGAAATGGAGCAAATTTTATACAGGGACTTTAGCAATATTGAGAAAGATTACCCTATGTCTTTTCCCTTTATATAAGCAACCCCATTTCCAGGAATCCATGTGCAAGAATATACTAGCAATTGTACAAAAACCATGTAAGTCAGGACATCCATTGCCACAGTATTTACAACAGTGAAAGACAGGAGGAAAACTGGTATTCCATAGGGAATTGCTTGAAAAAAAAAAAGTATAGTATGTCCCCACAATGGTGTGAAAAGTAATGAATATTATTTCTACATACTGCAAGGAGAGTATAGGTAGGGTATATTGTTTGGGGAAAAAGAAAGAAGCAGAGACAAGTTTATATAAAATGCCCTTGCTTATTTAAAAAGGAATAGGAGAACTACAGTTTTGCAAGTATGTTAATAAATAGAAAAAAATAAATTAAGAGTTGTGGAAATAATGCCATGTGAATGGGTTGCATAATTATAATGCAGAGATAAATAAAATTTAAGAATGAAATCTAGACATTTTGGAATAAAAACATAATAAATGCATTCATCTATGTATTGAGTTGTTGGCTTAACCATGTTGAGAGGGATTTTCTTCAAGAGATTTTAAAAAGCCATGAGTTAACTGTACTTTTACGTAAGATATATCATAAAGACAGCTCAACTGCTTACATAAATAAGTAAATAACTAAGCGAGCAGGAGAAGAAAGAGATAAAGAGAAAGAAAAAGAAGGAAGGAAGAAACGTAGGAAGGAAAGAGGAAGGAAGGCCTTCAACTGTTACTAGTGATATTATTTCAATTTCACTGGTGCTGTTGTTCTAATATCCCTATCTATATGTGTGTTTCTATGCTTTCTTTAAATATAAAATAAAATAAAATAAAATAAAATAAAATAAAACAAAACTCATAAGTATTCATGTTAAATGTAGTTCAAAATCCATATTTCGGCATAAGAAAAACCAAGAAAATAAAAGACCATAAAGGGAGGTGCCTCAAATCATGGGGTCGGCAGTCCTGAATATCTGTGTAGGAAGGGAGAAGCTAAGGATGTCAGAGCAAGGCAGTACCTGGACAGAGTAAAAGCTGATCAAGGTGTCCAGATCATCCAAATGTTAAAAAAGTATTCTCGTTGAAATGTCACCAAGTTAGGGACATTGGATAAATGTTTTGGGTTTTCTTTGAAATCCCACAATACCCGTGTCCCAGGAGTAAGGATCATATTCCAGAATTAAGAACTATGCTGGAGATGTAAGTGAACAAAGAAAAAAACTCACAAACAAACAAAACACCCATGGACAAAATAAGAAAGGGGATAGGAGGTGCGACTCTTTTAGCTGAGAAGATTGGCAGTGAAGGTGAATTGGAAGCTAGGAGCTGGAATTACTTGAGGGTATCTCTCTTCACATCTAGTAGTTGCTGCTAGCTTTCCTGGACTTAAGCTGGAATTTGGGGATGGAGCACTTACTTGTGGCCCTTCCATGTGTCCTGGGCTTCATAAAAGAAGAGAGGAACTCAGGGTTGTTGGATTGCCCACATAATGGCTGAAGATGTCAAGTGATCTAATGAACGAGATGGAAGCTGACCTACCAGACCCATGTGTCCTTAGGTGAGTATCCCAGAAAACAAGTGAGACACTCAATCTCTTTCTCTGACCTTGCCTCAGAAGTCAATCAGAATCAATCTGTCACACCCTTCCCCAATATAAGCAAGTCAAAGTCCTACCCAGACTCCAAGGAGAGGTCATGGGCCACATCTATCAATGGGAGAAGTCTCAGAGAGCTTAAGGATATGTCTAAACACTGTCCAGAAAAGCTAGACCAAAAGCCTCTACAACTTTGTGGTGATCCAACAGTCTGAAATTTCACTACCTGCTAGTAAAAAACAACATGTTTCAGGAAAGAGCATAGATTTTACAGTCTCTACAATGTATCATCCACAGTGCTCCATATACAATTAAGATAGCTCTAAATCATTTAGATGAACTTAGATAAAAAGTGACCCAGGTTTAATAGAAAACCCAGAAAATCTTTCTGGACTTAGCATAAATTAACTATAAAATATGTTTAAGAGCCTATAGGAAAATACAGATGTAATGAATGAATATATGAGGAGGATTAGAAAGTAAAGTAAAAACAGAGGGAAAAGAAGAAAGCAGAAAAACTGGACTGAAATATACAATATCGGATATCGAAATTCACATGATGATCTACAGAGCAGATTTACAGGGAGAGATTGGTCAGCTGGAAGCCCCTGCAATAGAAAACACGCAGGATGTAGGTCAAAGAAGAAAGGTATGAACATAGCAAACTTGGTGCTCAGCAGACGAGGAAAGTAAAAATAAATCAAGCGATTTTGAAGAAACAACTGTCATAAGTTTCTAATTTGGTAAAAATATCAGCTATGTATTCAAGTACCAGGGTACAACCACAGTAAAAACAAAACAAAACAAAACAAAAGATGATTTTAAAAAGAAACTATACCTACTGTTTCGGAAACAAATTACTGAAAACTCAAAGACAGGATCTGAAAACATTATTAAAATCAAGACAACAGGAGCAAAATTGAGTCACTTATGCTAAGTCCCAGGTCACTAAACCAAGATTTAATTTATAGAGTCAACCTCTCCCAGAAATGGAATCTTTAACCCATCAGCCAGGAGTCACCTGGTGGCCACTTGGGAGGTCATCGGCCTGGTGGATCCCAGCCATTCCTGAAGGAAAGTCACCTGGCCACAGGTCACTTTTTTTTTTGTAATTTCCTTGTCCCTACTTCCCTCAGCTGTGAAAGTCTTTTATTTTGTGCAGCAACTTGGAACTCCTTTTTATGTGCTAGATGGAGTGCTGCTTGACTCATGAATGATTGAGGAAAGCCGATAAAATCTTTAACATTTACTCAGTTGAATTTTGCTGTTCAACAGCACTCATTGAGGAAGGCAAGAGCAACAAGGTGAATGGCAGCTGCCTTTCATCCAGAATCAATGGAGGCCTGTTACTGAACACACTGTCTCCATTTCTGTCGCTTCCCTTCCTTGGCATAAATGACTCAGGTGAGTCTCTGTTTTTCCTTTTCAATTTATTCTAATATTTTTGGAGCGGAAAGCCTAGATCTCCCTGAATGCTGAAGTTTATGGAACAGGGGTAACCCAGGAGCTCATGAAGGAGTTAGCTAAGTGGAATCCTGTTTGTTCTTGGCACTGTTTTTCCCCTTCTCACTCCCCTGAGTAGTTAGTTCATCGTAACAATTCTAGATCGGATTGATCGTAAACCCTGGGAGCATTATCTAAAATTGCAGATAGGAAAATCCACCTGTTCCCTGGGAGGAGGACTAGACTCTAATGGTAGTTTGGATGGTTTTTCCAGGAATGAATTATGATGAACTGGTTTATAAAGACTGGCTAATTGTTAACAGGAAAGTCACAGAGCACCCAGCTGTATTTGGAAGGCATTCACAAAACTCAACAGATGAGGCTTGCGTCGTTCTCCAAAGCTCTGGAGAGGGAGCATGGTGTGCTGCTCGAGATGGGCAAGGGGTCAGGGTGCCCAGGTCCCTGAGAGAGGGTAGGGATGGCGGTGGAGACCCGGTTAGGACCACTGTGGCCTATCCTGGGCTGCCAGAGCCTGTCATCAGACATCACCATCCAGGCCCTGGACATCTCACCTTGAAACAAAACCAAATGCGTGCTCCCTTGGGGACTCAGCAACCTTTCAAGGCAAGGAAGCTGGCAAATAAAGTAGGCATTTCCAAACAACGAAAGGCAGGCAAGCACACAAATATGTCCTTCAGTACAGCATTTTTCTTATTGTCTTGCTCTCCCTATCCAGATGGGGGAGGAGCTAAGCTCTCACTTTTCTCACTCCAAGCATGTGTTACCATTCCAGAAGATCTTACACACATGAAAGCACTCCTCCATTTAATGGGATAGTTTACACATCTCCTGATTTTCTCATGTCATGCTTCCTGTCAGCAAGGCCAGAGTCTTATCGAAAGGAAGGGAAAGGATCTTGGCTCCAGTGGACTTCAGCTGCATTTCCAACTCCAGTTTCATAGTCAACGATACTGTAGCCCACCCCTCAGTTCTGACTTATGACTCTTTTTACCTTGGGGGACGTGCGGGGGGTGGGGGTGGCACTGAGTTGGTTTCCAGAACTCTCCTTCCAGGAACCTTCTACACAGGTTAAAATCATCCAGAGAGTATATATCCAAGTTTTCATCTGTGAAATCTCTGCATCTCTCCGAGGTGACACATATTATATAGCCTTGCTCAAAAGCACATTTTTATTGTTTTTGCCCCAGGAAAGCATTTGGTTGCAACAATAGAAGCCTGTTCAAATTATGTAAAGGGTGAATTTGGTGTTTGGAAACAGGTGACAAGAACAAGTGATGAAATGGGTCATGATAACAGGGATGCTCTTGTGATCCAAGGTGGCATCTCATGCTTACATAGGTTCAGATAATTAGAAGGACTCAGACTCCACAGAACATATCCTTAAGAGACTTTAATAAAGGTGAAGGATGTGGTAAAGCAAAGCAATGGCAGGCACACATCTGGGCCGAGCACCTACTAGGAGAGACTTAGTAGGTTTTGAGTCGAGTCACACGAGACACACTTTGTGGATCATGAAACAGCAGTTACGTGCAAGAAATCTTGGTTTCAGGAGACATCAGGCATAAGTTTCAAACAGGACATTTCAGGCCCCATTGGTCACATACCCAAGTCAGGTTTGTAACCAGTTACATGATATGCAAGCCATCAATTTACACATTGCTACATGTCTGAGTATCTCTAGGAAATTTTTGAGGTTTAAATAGCACAATGAAAAATCACTAATTAACCCCCTGTGCTCTTGTTTTGATCAAGAGCAAACATCAATCTTTCTGGAGCTGGAAAAGAACTCTATTTTACACACAATTGCTTTCTTCCTTTGTCTCCTTCTACGGCAACCTCGTTTCCCTCATTTCTTCTTTAAATCTTCTATTTTCATGGCCTCTGTGTGGACCTGGTCCAGGACTGTTACCAGTGCTGACCGTACTGGTCCAGTGCCCTTTAGCGTCATCTTAGAATTCCCATCTGAAGGACGGTTACTACTGGTTGCTGACCAGCAAATGGATGACTTGCCCTGGAGGTAGGTGTCCCCTGACAGCCCCCATGGCTTTGGTGGGTGGTCTGGATCACCAACACAAATGTATTTCCAAGAAAGTTCTGAAAATGTGCAGGCTCCTTTCCAAAATGCCATTGCATTTTAGTAACCCAGAAGAGTTGTTCACGAACTACTCTGTGGGGGTCAGGACAGAATTCAATGCCCAGAGTGAAATGACAAGTGATGTAAACCAGGTGAGCTCTGGTTTACTCAAGCCCCATTTGCAGTCAGAGAACTCCTCCGCTTGTATCTATTAAAAAAAAAAAAAAAAAAAAAGACTTTAAAAAATAAGTTTAAATTTCACCACATACCATGGAAATCCATGGAAATCCTTCTGAGATACTACATAAATCCTTTTGATAGATTAAAGCAAATTTGAAATATTATATATCCTATTAATTAGAGATCTCTGAGTACGAGGTTATAAATCAAGTCCTTAATTATTCGAGAAAATTGAAGTCAGTATCCCTGCCTTTGCAGTTTGCCCTGATAGACAAATATGTAACTCATTATGGACTGCCAATAAAATATATCTGCATTTATTATTAAAACGCATACTTAAGTTTATCTAAATGAGATTAACATGAGAAAAGTAAGAAAAATGGTTACTGATTAAGACTAACTCTGTTCCATTAGAAAAAAAGAATGAAACAGTATGGAAAATGCTATTCTTGAACCCATCCTCAAGCCCATCGCTTTAGAAAAGGGGAAGAATGTTATCTCATGATTCCGAGATTTTATTGCTCTTCTACATAGCAGAAAAGAAAGTATTATCTAGAAAAGGTCAAATGAAATGAAAAGAATAAATCCCCTGTGGAATTCCAATGAAAGATACATTGATTAACCATAAAGGCAACTCATAATGGAGGACTTAAGACAAAAAGGTGTAATAAAAATTAGATGAAAATATGTCAGTTACCTGAGAAAACATGCACTACTCTTCTCTCCCCTTTGCCTGGAATTATAAAAAATGAGACATTCTGTGGCCCTATTGCCATAAACTTAAAAACATGCAAATGACCCCCAAGTGTTAGAGGCATAACAATGGTTACCTTCGTAGGAGAAGTGGTGGCAACATGAGGCTGAACAAGGGAATTCTGAGTCAGTGGTAATACTCCTTCTTTTCTGGGTTGTGGCTACACTGCTATATTCACTGGGGAATTTCATCTAGCTCTGTGCTAACAATCTTTCCACTTCTTTGTATCTATACTATTTATCAAAAACAAAAGTTTGTTTTAAAAAAATATGCCCCCAAATGGAAACTTTCAGCTGTTCATTTTTTATCCTGTTTCTCTTGACTCAAGAGAGAGTAGAAGTTTTCCCAAGGTTTTCAGAAGCTCCAGACTCTGAAGTCTGCACAGGCTAGTGTAGCACCCACACACACACACACACACACACACACACACCACTGTGTGTCCCAGGATGTGGTTTCAGAGTCCACAACAAGCGTACAGTGAATGACTGTTTGCTCAAGGACCCAGTGCATGGATGTGCATCAAATGCCCTAGCAAGCTATTAGGCCAGGAAGCAACAAGTAGATTTAACACAAAGGACGTTGTCACGAAAAAATAGAACAGTTTTAGTGAAGTGATAGTTTATAGTTTAAGAAGTGAATAGCAGGAGCACCTCGGTGGCTCAGTCAGCGAAGCATCTGCCTGTAGCTCAGGTCATGACCTGCAGGTCCTGCAATTGAGCCCCGTATCAGGCTCCCTGGTAGGTGGGGTGTCTGCTTCTCTGTCTCCCTCTGCCTCACCGTCCTGCTCATGTGTGCTCACTCTCTCCCTCTGTCTCTCTCACTCTCAAATAAATAAGCAAAATCAAAAGAAAGAAGAAAGAAAGAAAGAAAGAAAGAAAGAAAGAAAGAAAGAAAGAGAAAAGAAAGAGAAAGAGAAAGAGAAAAGAAAGAAAGAAAGAAAGAAAGAAAGAAAGAAAGAAAGAAAAAGGAAGGAAAGAAAGAAAGAAAAAGAAAGAAAGAAGAAAAGAAAGAAAGAAAGAAAGAAAGAAAAGAAAGAGAGAGAGAGAGAAAGAAAGAAAGAAGAAAGAAAGAAAGAAAGAAAGAAAGAAAGAAAGAAAGAAAGAAAGAAAGAAAGAAATGAATACCAGGTGAAAAAATAACCATTGGGAGCCAGGGCTGCTCTCAAGAAGAGCCCCCTCATCCTTTACTCCTGTGAGAGCCTGGGGTCACAATCCAGGAAGTTGGCCCTCCTCTGGCACCTTGATCTTGGACTTCCAGCCTCCAGAACTCTGAGAGTGGCTGCACTTATAACCCATAGGGAATTGCTATAGGATTTGCTATAGTAGCCTGACTAGACTATGATATCATCCCAATTAAGAAAAAGCTAAAAGGAAGAGACTGAGACTCCGAGCAGCTGTGCGATGGTTCGCAGATCCTCAGGTGCCACTTATACCGAACCTGGCACACAGGGCCTGTTCAACAAACACTTGATAAATTCTAGATAAAACAAGTAAATATGATTGAGAAAGAGAATCGGAAGAAGGAAACTAGGACTCTTTGAATATAAAGTCCATCCTCTTTCCCATGCCCTGCTTACAGTACATTTAGATTTTCCATGTAACAGAAAAGAGATCTTTGAATCTTCAATCACGTACATTAAAGTAAAAAGAAATTCTAAAATATCATCATATCATCGCCTCTTAAATCCTGTTAGCCTCCCAAATGTGCTAACATTTGCTACGGAAGTGAAAAATCTCTTGTTCTTATAGTGTCTGTGTGATAAACTTAATCTACAGGCTAAATCTCGACCATAAGCTTCAATTATTACACACAAGACCGATTCTTTCGCCCTGAGTCCCACAGTAGAACAACTGGGGTTTAGATTTTGAATGAGATAAACAGCTTTATGAAAAGATAGAAGCTGGGATTATGACAGCTCAGCATTACTCATTAAATATTATAACGAGCATATGCTGTCTGCGTCTAACAAAGAGAGTAAGATAAGAAATAATCAGTTTCGGCTCCTGTGTAGTATTTTATCCACTTTTATCTTCTATAATTCATAAAGCTACTTGATAGCATTTTGGAGCTTATAGTCTTAAAATTATAACTGTTGTATAATTTAATTGCAAATAACTGGGCCATTTCATTTAAATTCTCATTACTTTGACATTTTCTAAACCCATGGAGTCCTTTGAGATTATCTTAGTTTGCCAGAAAATTATCAGACATAGTTTGGAACCATTATAAAAGTTTGAGAATCATTACCTTTGAGATTCTTTTTTTTTTTTTTTTTTTTGTTCAGTAAAATCACTGATGCTGAAAACTTTCAGCTGTTCATTTTTTATGTTTTTTTTCTACCATTGATCTTAGCCCAGAAACTTGGATCCAAAGAACTGTCTGAACACTAGATTAAATATTTCTCAGAGAGAAAGAGGGACAGAGACAGAGAGAGAGAGGGACACAGAGACAGAGATGGAGGGGGCGGGAGAGAGAGATGCATTGTACTCAACATAGCACAGACATGGTTAACTAACCTCAATTTAAATTGAGTTTTGTTGTTTGATAACTTTTTCTTCTTCAGGCTGGAGAAGTACTAAAGCTGCACTGATTATCTTAGCTCCCTTTAGTTACCAGGAGACAAAATAATTAGAATACAAATGATTCCAAGGTGTTGACACAGGGAGGAGGAGACTTGTGACCAGGAGCAAGCACAGGATTTTTAGCTTCATTTCTTGAAATGCATTCCCAGATGTTTCTTTTCAGGCACCAGATGTTGGATGTCAGCAGATAAACCACCTAACTCTCCTCTCCCCTGCTGAACACAGGTCGACCCCTTTACTCACACATTATGTCGTCGCAATCAGCTAAGACCCTCATCACAGAAACTTGTGCTAATATTCACACGTGTCCACAAAGTGGGTCACACTTTGCGAGGCAACGTCGAAGTTAGGAAGTCAAATGTTGCCTGTGGTGGAGCAGACACAGCTACACCTGGAGATGCCTCTTCAACCTCCTCAGATGCTGAAATGTGTTTTACTAATTGGTCTGGTTGGCCGGTTCCAACATGCAGCATTGAAGTGGGCAAGCTAGAATTTCTATCACATTTAAGAACACAAGATCTGTTCTTTCCCACAACACATGTTGCTTTTATTGAAGAGATTCTCATTCCCTATCCTAAGTAAAAATTACATCTTGTCTATTAAATAAGGAACGAAGCTTCCTTACTGAGTGTGACATTCTTGGCCTGACTTGCAAAACCATTAGATACATGTAAAGATAGAATTTAAAAATCATGGAGAACAAAAATTCTGCTAAAATCTGAGAATATGGAAATTCTGGTAATATATTTCTTGACATTAGTATGACTTTGATAACAAACTAGATAAAGATAGGAGGATACATTAGCAGGTTAATTTTATTTATAAATATAGGGACAAAACTCAAACAAAACCATGGTTAGCCAACTTCAAGTGTGTATTTTAAATATATATATTTACGTACATGATACATTACGCATTATGCATACATCTCATTATTATCTATATATTGATCAAGGCTTGCTTATCCGCCAAATGTAAGACTATTTTAACATCAGAAAATTTATTATTATAATTCACAAAATCATTTAACCAAAGAAGTAAAACAGTATGCTAAGTGAAATACATTTATGTAACACACTGCCTGAATTTTCATAATTTATTTTGGAGTCAGTGTAATGAATTAAGGAAGATACCACCTATAGTTTCATATTCACTTTTTATAAAACTTTTAGAAAAATAAGATTTTTTAAAAAGACTTTATTTATTCAAGACTTTATTTATTCACAGAGAGAGAGAGGCAGAGACACAGGTGGAAGGAGAAGTAGGCTCCATGCACGGAGCCTGACATGGGACTCGATCCAGGGTCTCCAGGATCACGCCCTGGGCTGAAGGTGGTACTAAACCACTGAGTCACCCGGGCTGCCCCGAAAAATAAGAATTTAAGAAAATGCCCATGATATGTACAAACTAGCTAATACAAAACTACAGTAAACACCATTTTCAGCAGAGAGAACCCTTAGAAACAGTTTCATTAAGATAAAAAAACAAGATACAGGCACCCATTATGTATGGTCTTGTTCGTTATATCATTTAAGAGATGATCAAAATAATAAGGAAAAGAAGAAAGACAATGGGATCACCATCTGGAAGGGAGATATAACGGTATAATTATACCATCGTCAGTAACACTGTTATTTCCGTGTCAGTAACATTGGAAAATGCAAAATCTGTTAGTTTGGGAAATTCCCCTACACCATGGAAAACCTTCCAGAAAATGAAATGGAAAAGATTTACAATTCACATCAGCAACAACAACTTTAAAGTACCCAGGAACTGACTGAACCAAATATGCAAGTGTGTAATGGTGGAGAAAGTTTTCGCAATACCATTTGAATGTGAAAATCCTCTCAGTCAATGGACAGATATGCCAAATTCATAAAGTAGACAATTTAAGGAGATAGAGATATTAATTCTCCTCAATGGGATTTCAATTGAACTTCAGTAGGTTTGGGCTGGGCCGGAGAACTAATTCAAAAATTTACAGAAAGGGTACGATCCTCCAGAAAGCAAGGTCATTGTGAGGAAGAAAAACTCATCTACCCTAAAAGCACAACCTATTAAAAGTCTCAGGAGGTAAAATTTGTGACCAGACACTTGAAAATTAAACAAAACAGCTGGTTCCCTGATCCTCCTGGGAGCTATGCTTCCCTGTAGGTAGAAATTCTTTAAAATCATGATGTAGAGAAATATTACTTCTTTCAAGAGCGGGCCTTCAGCCCTCTTCATAACGTACTGAACATCCCAGTATTTTACAGAAATTCCCTTTTCACCTAATCCAGCCCAAGTCACACTGCGTTGCTTAAAATTAAGAATCCTGATGGACAAAATACTGCTAACCAACGCCGAATCCTACAAATTGACAAGAACGAGACAAACAGTTCTTTAAAGAAAATAAAATCTTGGAATTAACTATGAAGTTTTAAATTCAGTGCAGCAGATCCCTCTGCCTGTCAACCCAAGTTAGCCGGGACCATCTGTTTCACATCTTCCCCCGAGCTCACAAAATACACATAGAAAACAAATGGCTTTTCTTTCTTTTCTTCATAAAGTGCAGTCACAGAGTTAATATGCCTCTGTGATTTCCTCTTTTCCTTTGGAATCAAATTACAGACCCTCAACCAAGCCTTTCCCCGACTTATGGATATTAAGGCTGCAGGATGTTTTCCCCTTTTACTCATTTTCTTTCTTTCTTTCCTTTCTTTCTTTCTTTCTTTCTTTCTTTCTTTCTTTCTTTCTTTCTTTTCTTTCTTTCTTTCTTTCTTTCTTCCTTCCCTTCCTTCTTCCCTTCCCTTCCCTTCCCTTCCCTTCCCTTCCCTTCCCTTCCCTTCCCTTCCCTCCCCTTCTCTCTCTTCTCTTCTCTTCTCTTCTCTTCTCTTCTCTTCTCTTCTCTTCTCTTCTCTTCTCTTCTCTTCTCTTCTCTTCTTTCTCTTCTCTTTCCAGAGCAGTCTCAGGTTTATAGCAAAATTGAGAGGAAGGTACAGAGATTTCCCATATACCCTGGCCACACACACACATAGCCACCCCCATTATCATTGCCCATCAAAACTTTTGTACATTTGTTATGTTGATGAACCTACATTGGAATATCTTTATCACTCCAATCCATGGTTTACATTAGTCTTCCCTCTTAGTATTGTATATTCTGAGTTTGAACAAATGTATAGTGACATCTATTCACCATTATGGTGTTTCTTTCTTCTCTCTGTAGGAAAGAGGTGGTAAAATTAGCGCTGCAATAAATATCCTGAAACGGATACTAGAGGCTTTTAGAGTGTCTATCTTCAGAAATGGACTTGCTGTGTCATCCCAGTTAGTGAGACAAAGCAGAATGCATTAAAAAAAAATCATAGTCTCCTACTGTCACTGATTGATATGACTTCATACACATGTTTTCCGTAAGAGGAGAAATATACATTTTAAGGTACACTTTTTAAAAAATCTGGCTCTATTTCTAATTGTTTTCTTTTTTTTTAAGATTTTATTTATTCATGAGAAACACAGAGAGAGAAAGAGAGAGAGAGGCAGAGACACAGGCAGAGGGAGAAGCAGACTCCATGCAGAGAGCCCGATGTGGGACTCAATCCCAGGACTCCAGGATCACTCCCTAGGCCGAAGGTAGGCACTAAACCGCTGAGCCACCCAGAGATCCCTGTATTTCTAATTTCTTAACGTGCAGGAAAGACATCCATTGGTGCAGATAACATGGCACAGTGCTGGGTTTCCCACCAGAATTCCTGCTTCACCCTTGTGGTCACCACACCCTGAAACCTCACCAGTCAGCGAAGAGCACTCAGGAGCTCCAGCGTCTGCAAGGTGATTTGCGCTCTTGTCTTTACTAAATGTTGCAATGGCTCCCACTTTTACATTTTCAACAGCTTTTGTGCCACAAATAGCAATCAGACAACACATTACTCAGAGTAGATTCAACCTCAAGGCCTCTGCATTCAAATGAGGGACCCCCCCAGCCCTTCGGTGTGACACTTTCCATCCAGAGAGTCAATTCTTCCCGGCTCACTCATACATGCTCAAGTTTTCATTTTCTTTCAGTGTCTTCCTTTGGGGTTTTATTTGAATCTCCTGCCTTCATTTCCTTCTTATAAAACCCATAGAGGCAGCACTACTTAAGACAGGCGCACTGTACCCAGCATTGCTGATGGCATTTCAGATGGTTTGAGCAGAGTGTTTGTGCCTCCTGGGGCTCCCAGTGCTCTCAGGACCCTACAAGGAGGCCGGCGCTGTGGTGGGACAGCTCTGTCTCCAAGTGTGTGTCCTGCTTTATTATCTGGTCCTGACATTCGTGCTTCTTCCAAGAAATGGGCTCAATCCATCTCTGTCCTAACCTCTTTCCCTGAGATCAACACCAATTCAAGGAGCCTCCTGAAGGGAGTAATGTCACCCCACAGCAATTGGTTTTACAGGTGTTTATGGGAACAATAAAACATGTTCCCTCCTCTTCCAGCCCTAATTGCAATGCAGCTTTCTACTTATCACAAATACATCTAGGTATGTCTTTTTGGGCTTCCCCAGAATACTAATACATCGGATAAGGATTTTATTGGAATAAAAATTTTATTTTTTTGTTGTTTAATTGGGTGATTGGTTACTTTACTCACAATGTTCCTAAAAACCTCTCAACTATTTGATGTTGACAGTGAGGTCTTCATGGCCGAAATTTTCGACCTGCAGCACAACACCTATTTGACAATAATCATGCCGCTATATTGGGTGGGCATAAGCATTTTTTGGTTAGAAGCTTTAGGAAAGAGTCTTAGACTTATTTTTATATGAGTTTATCTGAAGTATAGTGTTCCAAGCCAACTTTTAATTTCATAAACAGCTTCATTCTGAGAACACAAATTCAGTAGGTGAAAAATGGTATGCATAAAGAAAGGCAAAGCAAAAACATGCCACTTGACAAATTAGATGTGAATAATTGATCTATCCATCTGACTTGCTAACTACAAGCTTGAATCATTTGAAAAAAAAATGTGGAGACTGAATACAGAAGTCTCACCAAGTCTCTTTCGCAAAATTGCCATCAGCAAAGACAAAAGGAAGAAGGGAAGGAAAGAAAAAAAAAGGAAGGGAAGGAGAGGGCGTTAAGAAAATGAAGACATAAAACCTAATTAGTGGTATCAATAGTGTCTGGTTCTCTTCTTTCTTTGTTAATGTTTAGCTACCTCTTTACTGTTTTAACTTTGGTTAATGTGTCATTTCAGTTTTAATCTGCTTTCTAATCTTCTATCTGGCTCAGCTAATAATATTCATCCTCCTGTCTATATGAGCAAAATACACAAAAAGTGTAATTCAGGTAGTTTGTTGCTCATAATTGATTACTTCGGTGTCTCCGAAACCCCTTCAGTATTATATCTTCTTGCTTTAATACTTTGAATAATTACTATCAATTATTCATTTCACATTTTCTACTTAGTCATTGCCTTTGTTATTTCTATGTGGGATAAAGAAAAAGTAATTGTCAGTTACACAATATCTCCAAACATTTGTTCATTTTTACCTACTTGAAATAGTGCTAACAAGCTAAACTTCTTGGTATATAACTGCTTGTTGAAATGGAGCTTAGTGTCCATTCTATTCTTATTCTGTGACATGAGACTATGTACGTGATGTGTGTATTATATAATATGGAATAGTTACCATATATTCAGTATATATAGATACCACATCCTAACCCTAGAGTAGACTTCCCACACACTCCCATTGCCTTATTCATTTTTTAGACCCAGATGAAAATATCCCACTTGCATGTGACCTCCTGAAATGCTTCCTCCTGTTATTTGTCCCCTCCATTTTATTCCACAGTGTTGCACGCTAATATTTTTACACTTTGTGGCACATAACTATGTCTCTTTCCCCACTACAAGATACTATCTTTTGGGTGACATCCTGTTTTAATCCAATTCAACACCATGAATTCTCAGTCCCTAAGGTGTGAATATGAAGATGCATAATCCTTCACCAGGAGGAGATCACAGGATTCAATTGAACGTGATGACTATTTGCATAATCTATGTCTTTTTTTTTTAGGTTGATGGATGGTTTTTATTTCATTTTATTTTTTAAATAAATTTATTTTTTTATTGGTGTTCAATTTGCCAACATATAGAATAACACCCAGTGCTCATCCCATCAAGTGCCCCCCTCAGTGCCTGTCACCCAGTCACCTCACCCCCCGCCCACCTCCCTTTCTACCACCCCTTGTTTGTTTCCCAGAGTTAGGAGTCTCTCATGTTCTGTCTCCCTCTCTGACATTTCCCACTCATTTTTCTCCTTTCACCTTTATTCCCTTTCACTATTTTTTATATTCCCCAAATGAATGAGACCATATAATGTTTGTTGTTCTCCGACTGACTTATTTCACTCAGCATAATACCATCCAGTTCCATCCACGTCGAAGCAAATGGTGGGTATTTGTCGTTTCTAATGGTTGAGTAATATGATCTATGTCTTGATTGGTATTAGATGACATTTCAGAGCAGCATTTTAAAAATCCCCCCATGTTCTCAGGGCTTAGGAAGTATGCTGAATTATATTTTACTTGAATGAGATATTATCTAACTTAAAGAGGCTGTAATTGCCATGATGTTTCAGAATCATTTGTACAATACCATAGTATTTCCAAAGGTTTGGTTAAAGTTCTGGAAAAACAAAAAGAGAATATCTTAGAGTTGATGGTATGGTGTTTTTGTAAAAAAAAAATAAATAAATTACCTATGCAGAATTAGAACAATATACATAAACTAAATTTATATTTACCTTGAAGAACATTCTCTTCTACAAACATCCAGAAAAAAAATACTATTAATTAAGCCCAGTAATGGAATGGATGCTATTTGTTCACTGAGGCATCCAGCTTGTGAGACAGCATGAGTTCTCATCATGTGTAGGGATTATCAAAGTAGAGTCGCTATTAAAGATAACTGTGAAAAAAATAAATAAATAAATAAATAAATAAATAAATAAATAAATAAATAAATAAATAAATAAAACTGTGAAAGGGACACCCGGGTCGCTTAGCAGTTGACTATCTGCCTTTGGCTTGGGGCGTGATCCTGGAATTCTGGCTTGAGTCCCACATTGGGTTTCCTGCATGAAGCCTGCTTCTCCCTCTGCCTATGTCTCTGCCTCTCTATCTCTCTCTGTGACTCTCATGAATAAATAAACAAAATCTTAAAAAAAAAAGATGACTGTGAAAATGACAGCCATTTTTAAATTCTGACAGTTATGTAAATGGAAATCCGAGAGTTTTAAGCATGGTAAAATGGTACTTTTTGTTTTCTTATTCTTGCTTTATATTGCTAATCTTTAACCAGGCAGAGATATTAGGTATATAAAAAAACATAAATGAAAAAAAATTTAAAAACATAGGATCATTGAGAAAAATAGAAGAATGGATATAGCTAACTAAAATCTTTTTTTGAAAATAGAAGTTTAAATTAAGGACATTTCCTAATTGGAAGAAGGGACAAAATCATAGGAAATATCAAAGAAAAGGTTAGAAATAAATAAATTAAAAGTACTAAAGCTTAGAACAATATGATTTCAGAAAAAGAAGTAAATATAAATAATGAGAAACAGTTACTGAAACAATAATGAGAAATCTCCCTAAATTAAAAAGGTGAAAATTTCAAGTTAAGGAAAAGAACATAATCTAATTATTTACAGAGGTGAAAAAAGATCACATACAAGGAAATAAGATTAATATTTTTCAATGATAAGAGTGGATGCAAATGACAATAGAATAAAATTGTATTTGTGAACCAATTTTTGTTTCTGTGACCCCAGAACAGTGACCTGTTCTCTTGGGATGTCTCCCCTAATGATGCCAAATGGTCATTGAAGTTTAAGGTACAAGTACAGTTGAAAAGTTCAGAGGTAGATAAAAAGGCTGGTATAGAATTTTCAACATTTTGAGAAAAGGAAGCTCAGGACCTAGAATTTTATATCCAGGCAAATTGTTCTTCAAATATTAATCATACATGTTAGTTAATGATACATAATAATGATACACTCAGGCATACAAGGCCTCAGAAGGTTTGCCATACACACTTCCATCAAAAATAGTTTTGGAGGGGGCACCTGAGTGGCTCAGTTGGTTAAGCATCCAACGCGGTTTTGGCTCAGGTCATGATCTCAGGGGTGGGGGATTCAGCTCAAGGTAGGGCTCCACCCTCACTAGGGAATCTACTTGAGATTTTCTCTCCCTCTCCCACCCTTCCCCTCTGCTCACACACTTGTGTGCTTTCTCTCTCTTTAGTAAAAAAACAAAATATTAATAAAATGGTCTTGTAGATGAGGCAAATATAGGAGATATTACAGGAAATATATTAAATAAAGTTGATCACATATCTTGGTAAAATATGTCTTAAAAAATAGATATAACCAAAGAAAGATTTTGGAGGTAAACAAGGAGCCTTAAAGAAATTCTTGGTACCATCTCATATACTCTAGATCCTGTGTACCTTCTCCCTTACCAAGCGCATAGCTCTGGGGTTGTACTATTGTAGATCTCTGGATACTTAGCTCATGGAGACCCGCAAACAACCCCAACACACTACAGTAAAAATACAAGTATTCAAACCTTTTGTCCTTTTTGCTTTTGTCCTTATGCTTACTGAAGTAACTGTCACATAGTGTTTAATATTTCTTTCATTGAAATGAAAGACTGACTCCCAGGAAATGAAGTCATTTGTTTATTTGGTTGGTTTTGTTCTACCATCTTCTCTCTACTAAACAGCACTCAAGTGAAAATCTGATGTCACATTTTAAGGTTAATATATCTTTTTACAAACAAACTCTTTAAAATTATCTACATAAATTTATGTTTATTAATTTGTGCAAAATAAGACTCTGTTTTAAAAACATAATTCTAATTTAAATTGGAATGACTCATTATACCTCTAATTCCCTTTAGCTTTCCCATGCCAATAGGTTCACGAGTCTCCTCATAATGAGCTGCCAGCTTGTTTCATCAACGAAAATCTTCCATTATTGTACTTCCTGACTACAGTGGCTGCTGTATTTTGGCAAAAACTCTGGTGCTTTTCCCCATACACTTTCAGTATGAATCATAATCTCATCATTTTTTAATTTAATAGTGAGGCATCATAACAAATTAAAGATAATCATTCACCAGTAGGAGGTCTGCTATTTATACTTCTTGTGAAGGATATTCATTTCTTGACTATATGTAGAATTATTCCTTCTGGGATGCAAGTAGAAAGGTATTTCTTCCACAGAATGGAATTTCAACTAATGTACTTGATAATGGGAACTGGAATTATGAAGTATTTACATTTTTTGTAAAATTTTGAATTAAGCTAGCTAGTGGATGCTAATGTGATTTTAAGCATATTTATTCTCAACATGACCTTAAATATCTGCATGATTAGCCTATAATCAACAGAATCTGTAGTTTCATTAGAATGTGTTTGGTTTTCTCTGTGTGATTATTATAATTTGGTACAAATGTACCAAGGAAAGAAAAACAGGGGCAGCCCGGGTGGCTCAGTGGTTTAGCGCCTGCCTTCAGCCCAGGGTGTGATCCTGGAGACCCGGGATCTAGTCCCATGTCGGGCTCCCTACATGGAGCCTGCTCCTTCCTCTGGCTGTGTCTCTGCCTCTCTCACTCTCTCTCTCTCTCTGTCTCTCAATAATAAATAAATGAAATCTTTAAAAAAAAAAGAAAAAGGTATATTTCAAAACTCAGACTGTATCATTATATCTTTTCAGCTATCGTAGATCCCTCCCCTTATTCCTGCAAAATGACAATAGATTATTGTAAGTTGTTGGTTGGCTCTTCCATTCAAACCTAAGTTCTACATCTTATTTGTTCTGGAATCAAGAAGATCTCATAGATTGTGCGGTTAAGTAGGAAAAATGAATTGAAGAAGACTTTGCCTGAAATATCATCAAAGAATGGCTTCTGTTGGTCTGCAATGCAATTCCATTCATATGACTCTGGGGAAAAAAATAAGCCATGGAAGCATCAAAGTCCTGTGGGCTAGATAATTTGTAAAATGATTCCATGCACTTCTCCACTATGTTATTTTGATATTGATAGATCATAGAAAATGATAAAGAAGAATAGATTTAGAAGTTATTGGCTAAATTAAAAAGCAATTAAATTATTTAAATTTTAAAATCTTTTAAAAACTACTCTTGGCTATTTATTTGATGAGGTGCAATAAGAGCCCATTGATTAAATGGAATTTGCTTTTTATCATAAATATGTCTTATTAACAATGAAATATTGTATTTTTTTAAAAAATATTTTATTTATTTATTTGAGAGAGAGAGAGAGTATGAGCAGGGAGAGGGACAGAGGAAGAGTGAGAAGCAAGCTTCCCGCTGAGCAGGGAGTCCCATGCAGAAGCAGCTCAATCCTAGGATCACCTAGATCATGACCTGAGCCCAAGACAGACACTTAACCAACTGAGCCACACGGGTACTCCATGAAATAGTTATTTTAACAATAAAAATGTTCTTTATCAAGTATTTAATATGATACAGACATCACTTTTACCACTATAGCTATCAATATAGATATAGGAGAATGAATAGTCCTCAGATATATTTCATTTCTCTGTATAATAGAAATTAAAGGTAGTTTGCAATGGGATAAAACTGAAATTCAATTGTAAACTTTGAATAATATATTTTGGCAAATGAACAATAGCAAAAAATTAATATTCAAACTGCTCACATATCTACAACGAAAAATCTAAGGCCATAATTAATTATTATTTTCATAAGCTGGGGATGTGGTTGCAGGATATGGGAACAGAGACAGTACACACTCAGTATGGAAGCAGAGGCTGCACTATTGAGGCAGCATAGATGAGTCTTGTGAGTAAAGGTATAAGAAGTTTGGCCTAAGACCCATGAGGAGCTGTCAAAAGATTTTAAGCAGAAGACTATTAGAATCAGCTGTGCCTGGATATCAGATTTCAAGTAGTTCATGCCAATGCTTAACTAAGTTAAACAGTTAAGCACCATTTCTGACAAATGCTATCTGTTTTATTTATCTCACAGGTATGGACTTCATCCCAGAAGGAGGTGAACAAAAAGGGGCAGGATACGGGAAGAGAAATTGAGCCTCTGTTTCTCCATCTAAAAATAAGTGACAAAATCAGTATTGTTTTTACTGTTAATATCACTATTTTGACATACTGGTTTAAACTGAAGGAGGTTAATGTGGTTGTTGAAAAATTTTGAGTACTTTAAACAGATAATGAAAAACAAACTATTCAACTAAACCAACGCGTAAGTCAGGACAGTGGTTACCTTTGAGAGATCAGCAGTGATGTGAGGGATTTTCAGTGAGTTTTGGAGCTGATGGCAACAGTGTGCCTCCATTTGGGGCTTGCTACCATATATGAAATATGGCATAAATGTCAAACATAAATGACTGGAATCTTAGGGGCAAAAGAGAAATAAAAAAATGAGCAAAAATATGTATGGAGAGATATGCCTGAAAATTTCGTAAAAATGATGGAAGATATCTAGCAACAGATTTAAAGCACTGCATTTAAAAAGCACCAAAGCAGGGGGCAACTTGGTGAGTCAGTCGATTGGGCCTCCCATTCTTGATTTCAGCTCAAGTCACGATCTCAGGGTTGTGACATGGAGCCCTGGGAGTGGCTCCACACTCGACATGGAGTCTGCTTCTGCTTCACTCTCTCTGTTCCTCTGCAACACTCTCCCTCCCCTCACACCTGTGTGCACATTCTCCCTTAAAAATATATATATAACATTAAATTAAAAAGGCACCAAAACAAGATAAATGTAGAAGAAACCGAATCTAAGCACATTGTGATCAATCTTGGAGACAAATCTTAAATAGAAAATTTATTATTAAAAAAATGCATCAATAATATACCACCTGCTGACTTATAAACAATAGCAATAGTAAGCAGAAGGCATAGGACTCATATTTGCAGATTACTTAAAAAAGTAATTACTAACTGTGCAGGAAAACATACCAAACTTGTGAGTGCTATGTTTAGAAAAGCCTCCTTCTAACGTTGCCCTTGGGTGGCATCTTGAAATGTGGTTTTCAGGATGTCTCAGTAATCAGTTAACTGAAAAGGTGTTTATCATGCCTAGTCTTTTTATGAAAACATTATGGCTTATGTGGAACAACTGCTCTCCTGGGAGTCTAGAATTTGGCATGTGCTAGACAGCAGGTGTCAATGGAACCAGCCCAATCAAAATGTTTAGTGTCAAGTCTCTTACAATCTTCACTTCACACAAAATCACACACATGTTGCTGCATTTTTGTTGCTAAGGGAAGAGTGCACTCTGTGAATGCAAAGAAGAGAAAGAGCTAAGGAAGCCTGCACGTGGATTCCTCTACACTCTGGTCTTGTCTTTTGCCCTTATGATGGAGGTACATATGCTCACAGGCCATGGGGGTAAATCTCAGTGAGGAGTAGACCATATGCTGAGGTCATGACTCCTTCTAGAGCATCTTCAGGTGACAGGGTGGTCTTGGGGATCCCAACAACCAAGAATCATAGACTTACTGAAATTATCTGTCAACATTTGAAATTAAAGTAAGGTCTGAATAAGGAAGTTTGAAGACAAAAAAAAAAAAAAAAAACTCATTGTCACCAACAGGACGACATTACAAATACATTGAGCAGTATGCTTCTGTCAGAAACAAAATGATCTCAGATCATTGCTGATGCAGGAGATAATACAAACTAGTTGAAATAGTAAATACGTCAGTGAGTTTAAATGAATAAATGATTCTATAGAACAGTAACATTGGATATATTCACATTGTAGAGAACAACAGAATATGTATTTAAGCACATAAACATACCTAAAGGGTCATACATAAGCATACATATGGTATCTATAATATGTAATTTGGGAGTCTAGAAAAGCAGTTAAGATATTCTACAATCAATGATTTTCCTGGGAAACAAAGAAGGTATCAAGGAAATACATTGACCAACCTTTAGTATAAACCAGGAAATAGGAAGATTATAATGGGTTAGCCAACAGAGGGGGAAAGTGGAATAATAAAAATAATTTTTTTTTTTTTTTTAAATTTTTTTTTTTTTTTTTTATTTATTTTATTTATTTACGATAGTCATACAGAGAGAGAGAGAGAGAGGCAGAGACACAGGCAGAGGGAGAAGCAGGCTCCATGCACCGGGAGCCTGACATGGGATTCGATCCCGGGTCTCCAGAATCGCGCCCTGGGCCAAAGGCAGGCGCCAAACCGCTGCGCCACCCAGGGATCCCTAATAAAAATAATTTAATCTTAAATAAAGAAGAGGAAAAATGGGGACACAAGAAAACAGAAAGAAAACAGTAAAAATGATTATTTAAGCATAAATTCATCAATAATTTTATTAAATCTGTTTTTTAAAGATTTTTATTTCTTTATTCATGAGACACACACAAACACACACACAGAGGCAGAGACACAGGCAGAGAGAGAAGCAGGCTCCGTGCAGGAAGCCTGATGTGGGACTCAATTCTGGGACTTAGAGATCAAGCCCTGAGCCAAAGGCAGACGCTCAACCACTGAGCCACCCAGGCATCCCAATTTTGTTAAATCTAAAGAGATAAATAGACTACTCCAAATGAAAAGGACTTATCAAGATGGATTTTTAAAAAATCACCTATCTCAATTCTAAGAGGACCTAAAATATGATGATATACTGGGGTTGACAGCATAAATTATGTAGATATAACATTATGAAAACATGAAAATTGGAAAACTGATATGGCTACATCAATATCAAAACATAATTTAAGGCAAAAACATTGCTTGACACAGAGACACTTAATATTGATAAAAATATTAATCTACTCATAAAATACAACATTTTTCTATGAGTGCATACATAATAGTGTCTTGATACATAAAGCAAGAAATTGACAGGGTAGGGAGAAATATTAAAAATTATAATGAAAAATAATGTATTTCTCTTAGTAACTGATACAACAAGCAGGCAAATAATCTACAGCATAAAGTTTTGAATTGGAAACAAACAAATATACTCTGATTGACATGATACATCACCCAAAAACTTCAGAGAATATGTTTTTGGGGGCACATAGTACAGTTTAAGAACTATGTATACCCTAGGTCATAAAAAAATGTCTCATTTTAAGTGATGGAAGTAAACTGAGTCTGTTCTCTTGCAAAATAGAATTAAGGGAAACATCAACAACATAAAAAAATATAAACATCTCATATGTTTCTACAGAAGCAATTCACTTCTAGATAACCTGGACACCTTCTTTAACCTGGAGATTAAAGAACAAATATGAATAACAATTAGATTAGATTTTAAAATGAATGATAATGAAAATAATGACAAAATTACCAATTGCATAGAAACCTGAGTATTTTGAGCGAAATTTACTGTTTGAATGCATTTATTGAAAAAAGGATCCATCTAAAAATTTATAAAGAACAGCCCATTAAAACAAAATAATTGGAATAAAGAAATAATTGACATAAATTAATATAATTGCAACAAATATAACCATTGATGTCATACACTGATTCTTTGGAAAGACTAGTAAAATTGACAAGCCCCTAGTAAGATCAGTATAAAAAAATTGCAAAATACCCACTGTGAGGAATAATAAAGGATATAACAGATTCTGCAAACGTCAAAGACATACTGAAAGAAAATGATTAAAAATCTTGTGCGGGTACGTTTGCAAATTGGATGGAATGAAATAGTCCATTGCTTAGAACTAGCACTAGGTCATCAGAACTGAGCCTGGTGCTGTGTGTCACTGTCTCTGGTCCCAGGTGGTGACAGAAGGCAAAAAGGCTTTGAAGAAAGTGTCAGAAGAACCAGGGAGGGGAACCTCCCCGAGGAGATGCTATTGGAGGATGATAAAAGAATTTCCAACTTTCAGTGTTCCTGGGCTCTGCACCGCCCACCCACCCCCACCCCCCAGGATCCCAGAGATGCTACACTGGAACATTGACCAAGATCGGAATGACTCAGCAGAACCTCAAAGCAGGCGCTCAATTTCTGCTCGGAACACACACTGTACGTCTGCCTCACTAAAGAAAATAACCAAAAAAGGAGTGCTCTGAGCACAAAAGATAAGAAAATGGAAGAAACTTCCCTGGTACCCATAAGATGAAAGCCATATTGCCCTGCATCTACTAGAAACTTAAAGTGTATAACATTCTGAACTGTTCTTAGTCTAGTAATTTGTAACTCTATATGTAAACAATCTGTATAATCCTGCACAGAATGTTCCCTCGGTGGAGCCTGCTCCCTGTAAAGATGGTCTGTCGCCATCCCGGAGCAACTGGGCTCAACTGGGCCCTTCCTTCCTTCCTTCCTTCCTTCCTTCCTTCCTTCCTTCCTTCCTTCCTTCCTTCCTTCCTTCCTTCCTTCTTTTTCTTCTTTCTCTCTTTCTCTCTCTTGAATTTCTAAAAGGTTTGCTTATTTTGCCTGGACGAGGGTCAAAGAAAGGATTTCTTGCACTGTATTCATGGATGGTTTATGTCACCTGTTGCATGCAGTTTCATGGAAATTAGAAAAGGTATCTAAAGAACTGGTTAGATCTAGCTGAAAAGATTTCCAGGGAGAATCTGAGAAACCAATCTCCTTTAGGGATGTACCATAAGATATGAATAGAAATAAGCCAAATACATTATTTTTCAAGTAGAATGTAGAGGATTATATAAAGTGGTCAGAACTTTCTGTTTTTAACAACAAACTATTTCCCATCCCCTGTTTCGCCAAACCCCAAATATCTTAGGTGAACAGAAAACTGAGGTCTCAGGACAAACTTGAGACCTTTGCTAAGACCTAAAAGAAATCTAAAGTGGCATCTACCAGGCTTTTAAGGCAAAGAAAAAGCCTTAAGGAGATTTTAAGGCTGTGTGGGTTGTAAGGACTTCAAAGACTTACAATGTCACAGTCATTGGTAGCATCACTGGGAGCCCAAGAGAGAAAACTATCATCTCAAGGGCACTTGTCCAGTAGAATGATTTTCCAATAAAATCCACAGTAAACCTATAAAAGTTTAAAATAATTTTATTGGTGCAAATGCCTTTGTATGAAAGGGTCCGATAGTGAACAATGAAAAGAAGACTTTGAACCTCATACCTTTTCTGAGCAAGAAATAGGCCGAGAAAGCAACTTTGTTGTAAAAACAAGGTATTGTTTATAGAAAGATACACCAACTGAGAGGGTGGAATCCGAACAGAATCAAGAACCACCCAGAACACAATCCTATAGACTAGAACTTCTCTTCAATCCGGGAACTGGCCAGATTTCAGTTGGTATATCAAGTAGCCAGTGATGAGTCTGCACCTACTGCCACACTGATGCAGACCTCGTGGGCCTTGCACTCCTGCTCTACTGTCTGGGTTGAGGATGGTGGGTGTCTACTTTATTCCATGGGTGATGAAACTTCTGATGCAAAGGTATATAAAGGACACACCTGAGGAACCTCAACTAAACTCAGATGGATGTAAGTGAAGGGATCTCGGACCTTAAGCTTGAATTTAGAGTCATAAGGGGACGAGATCTTTTAAAAGAGTTTCTGGACGAGTGAGCATAGTTTGTGTGTGGCAGGAATGGAGATCATTTGCGATCAGATGGTGAGCTACAGCTGTTTGAAAGAAAGGCTGCAACATTTTTTGACTCTCTTCCCATTGAAAAGAGGGCTCAGGTTCCTTTAGCGTGAATCTGAGTGGATTTATTGTTACATTTCTATGGGATGGTAGATAGTAGGTATTTGCCATGTAACTTCTGAGGTACAGCATACAAAAACAATGTGGCTTCCATCTTGCTCCCCAGCAATACCACATGGCATGTGTGACTATCAGCATTATGGGAATAAGCCCAAGGCCATGACAGAGGAAATGGGTTGATCTTTCTGTCAATAGTGACAGCAGACTTCAACTTTTGGATCATCCCAGTCAAGATGCCAGATATGCTGGTGAAGGAGCCTCCAGATGATGCCAGCCCTTACCTGCCAAAATGAAACCAATCTCACAAAACATCTATACTCAGTCTGAGGTGCAATAGTTTATAGCTTAGGCCACTATTTCCTTTGGAAAACAGCAACAACAACAAACTCTGGTTAAATTTTGTCTCTATGTGAAAATGGTTCGTTACTTCTAGAAATTGACATGTATGTATGTATCTCTGTAGGCAGCTTTCTATTTAGTTATGATTTTTCTTTTCTTTTTACTTTATTTCAAACTAGTTAATTGAACAATTTTGAATGGCCACCTTTTTCTCAATAGCATATTAGGCCTTAAACTTTTGCATTGCTTTCTATGAAATATTCCTCAATTTGAGATCCCCCACCCCCACCCCCACCAACAATGTGGCTCCAATAAAGCCTGTCCCTGGTATATATTTTAACCGACTCTGTGGAAAGAAGAGACAATTCCAAGAGAAAGCAGACTTGCACCCCTGATACTCAGATCCACTGAACAGCCTTAAACATACCCAGCCCAATCATCAAATTCATCATCATGAATTTGGAATAAGATGGAGATCAAGGGGTGGCCGAGAAGGCCAATATGCACCACGTCTCTTTTGTATCATTTTCCTTGTTACTTAGATCTGCTTGATTTCATTTCTCTGTTAATGATAAGCACTGATCATAGCTCCAGGAGGACAGATGCTTTGTCTTAGAGCTCTCTTTCTAGAACCTCACACCTGGCACGTGGTTTACTGATTAATACTCAAGAGTAAGTGAATGATTGAATGAGCAAGTGAGTGAATTAATTAAAAAAAATGGGTCAGAAGCATTTCTCTATATTTGTAGCATCTACTGTAAACCCAAAGTAAGGTGTTTTCAATGATGTTTTCATAAAGGATACTCAACAAGTCTCTTTAACGCTCCCGTTTCCTTATTTGTAAACTAAAAAGGTGATTTTACTTGACGTTTCCTTGTAATCCCTGTTTGATGATTCCTTTCTTCTTTAATTGTATCCTGAGATAAGTCAGTTCTGTGAATAATCTGCAAGAAAAGGATGTAGTATTCATATTTTTATGACATTTTACTTTGAGAAACTTTAAGAGGAAACCAGAAATATGCATTTTGTACAGGATTCCATTTTTTAATTTAATTTTTAAAAGATTTTATTTATTTATTTGATATATATATATTTATTTGATATATACATACATAATATATAATATATATAATATATATATAATGTATATATATCACTTCATTCATTCCTTTACTCTTGAGTATTAATCAGTAAACCATGTGCCAGGTGAGAGAGAGAGAGAGAGAACACAAGCAGGAGAGGCAGAGGGAGAGGGAGAAGGCTCCCCACTGAAGCAGGGAGCTGAACGTAGGACTCAATTCTGGGACCCTGAGATCACCTAAACTGAAGGCAGATCCTAAACCAACTAGCCACCCGGGGACCCAGGAATCCATGTTTAATGTAAAGACCAAAAAAATAAAAAATAAAATAAAATAAAATAAAATAAAATAAAATAAAATAAAATAAAAATGTAAAGACCGTCCTCTGACTATTCCTGGAGAAGCCCTGGGTATTATGTTCAGTGTTCAGCTCATTTGCCGCCCACCCCCCATACATTTTAAGGTCCTTCTGAGATGAACAGCCTACTATAAATATGAGGTAAAGGTGAAAGAGTAGGAATGAGACTTGTATCACTATTGGATATTGGGAAAAGAGCAATCTCCCAGAAATTTTGCCTCACATCTCCACAATAAAGAGTGAGAAGGTGTTTTGATCTGGCCTCCAGGACAGTGAGAAATATCTACACAGAGACACCTATAAATGGCAAAAAGTACTCAGTGCAAATACCCCACTCCCAGGGGTGATGCAGTTGTGTTTCCTACATTCTTCTTTCTATACCAGTCAGTGGCCAAAGACATTCCTAAAGGAGAGACCTATAGTGATTGTATTATTTTAAAGAATTCTGCTTGCCTAATAGAAAGTCTTGTGTCTCTTAGACCAACAAATATCTACTGTGAGTCTTCTAATTTGCTGATGATTTTAGCCTCTCTGTCCAGGTTGAAACCAAAATGACCCAGGTTAGCTCACCGTTCAGTCCACAGGAGGCATATAAACTCCAAGCTTGTCAGAGGGTCTGATAGTTACCGCTTTTCCTTCCCTGGGTTTATTCCTGCCGGTTTATTTGTGAATGCATAATCTAACACTGTGAATCCCAGTTGTCACAAAACAATTTGCAAAACTGCTTCATTGAAGATGTGTATGCCACTTGCCATAATCCTGCCCGACAGTGTGTGAAAAGATATACAAACCTAACAAGTCTCCTGATGGTGTGTCACTGTCCAAATGCAAAGAGATGGAAGACAAAAGCAGGCAATTACTTATTCACATTTCACGGGGTCAGCTGGGGCATAACTAGTTTCTTTAAAGAGGATTGTTATTTTCCCAGCCAGTCCAAGTGAAGTTAGACACGGAAATCCCGAGCGAGCTAGAGGTGCTCAGTGCTGACATGCATATTAGCTGAAAGGCTGGATGTGACCGTTATTTGGAAGAGTAAGGCTTTCAAGAGATTTTAATTCCTGTAACACTAAAGAGAAAAGCATGAGCATGAAAAGATGTTAAAGAGGGGTGCCTGGGTGGCTCTGTCAGTTGAGCATCTGACTCCTGGTTTCAGCTCAGGTCGTGATCTCGGGGTCATGGGATCGAGTCCCGTGTCCAGCTGCACACTCAGTGAGAAGTCTGCTTGTGTCCCTCCCTCTGACCCTCCCCCTGCTGTGCTCTATAATTAATTAATTAATTAATTATTTTTTTAAAAAAGAAAAGATGTTAAAAATAATATGAGAAGGACAATGAACTGGTCCAAAGCATCACTTATCTAAAACTTTAATATATTGACTAACATTATTATTTTAAAGATGGTGATGGCTATTTAAAACACAGTAGTCTTTAAATGATGGAAGAATCAGTCAATAGACTTATCAACTGATGTCAATTAATAGGCTCAGGTTTTTTGAAGTGGGTACAAGAAAACTTTTTTTTTAAGATTTTATTTATTTATTCATGAGAGACACACAGAGAGAGGCAGAGACACAGGCAGAGGGAGAAGCAGGCTCCCTATAGGGAGCCTGATGTGGGACTCGATCCCCAAACTCCGGGATCACACCCTGAGCTGAAGGCAGACGCTTGACCACTGAGCCACCCAGGCATCCCAAGAAAATTTTTATATAGACTATATTTCTGTATATTCCTAATAAGTCTAAGGTTGACTTGGCATGGCACATCTACTGAGCACAAAAATCTGTCACCAATGTGCCAGATGACCAATGCACCTTGGCCAGGTCTCTGTGATTAGAGATCCCTAGCTGAAAGCCTGGCTCAGATCTGGGGTTGCACCTGCTGGTACAGAGAGCCTGAGCTTCTCCTATGAACCAAGTTCTTATTCAAAAACTGCCTCCTCCATACTGGTCCAGGGCCATTTTGTCTATCAACACACTGAGTCAACTCAGATTCTGGAATCAGGCCACCTGCCCCCAAATCCTTCCTTTGCCACTTAGAAGATATGTAACCCTGAGTAAAAGATGTAACCTCTGTGTGCCTCTTTTACCTCGCTCTTTTAACTACTTTGTCAAATAGAAATACTAACAGTAGCATTGTCATAGGGCCGCTGTAAAGACCACGTAATTTCATGCATAGTAGCTGGTAGTTGGCGCTACGTTGGGAAGGAGTAGCTGTTGTTGTTAGGGGTGACTTAGTTTACAAGCAACCACCATGATTAACCTTGAGGCTATGGGACCTGAGGTCTCAGAGAGGAAGAAAAAAGAGAGCCCAGAAGACTCATTGAAGAGCAGAGAGCAGGATCAGAGGAGGACAGTACGTGCTAGCATGCCCCCAAAGCAGCGGTCATCTGCAATGCGCTTCCGATGATGGGAGTAAAGTGCTCCTGAGTGGGGATGGAATATAAGTAGGACGTGCCATCAGAAGAGGGGTGTCATTGGAATAAAAATACTGTAATGTTTTATGGCACATGGATGATTTGTTGAAAGAAAAGAGATAATGCATTTGTACATAAGCTATTGTGCTATAGGCTTTTTGTGGAGTCTTGGCCACTGTGTTCTGGCCCAGGGTGTTGAATCAAGGAAAACTTGAGCAGATACCCTAGGACCATAGTGAGGGAGTGTCAGGGGCCAGTCAGAGGCCCACCTTTTCTCCACCAGATACTTTAGTGAATATTTTTAAAGGAAATATGAAGCCTTTAAAGCTACAGCATTTCCTATGACAAGTGGGCTCCTCATCAGCCATGAATTTATTCTTGCCATGACAATAAACTGTACAGCTCAGAGGTTAGTGTGATTCTCTGTGTGAGAGGCCGATCATTCAAAAGTCGGTTGCTTATTTTTAATAAAATATGGGTTCGGTTGAATTGTTCTCAACCAAGAAAGTCCGGCACTTCATCAAGCATCCAGCATATTTTTGGCACTTTACCTATAAATCTATCCATTGGCACAGCCCACGTGATGGATCCCAGTTGATAAATAAGCACGTTATTCAAGTTGAATGGATTTTGCAGTGTGATTGGTGAAGGTGAAAGTACTCTGATAAAAAAAAATATGAAAGAGGACATAAATAGAATTTCTACTCCTGAAAATTAAACCATAGGTGGATAGAAAACAAAACAGGGCGACTGTGTTTCTGAATTTCTTACAGGAAAGGCACTTAGTCACAGCAAATCGACATTAAATTTTTTATATTTCTTTGAAGTTCAGATCATTTTTAAAATAAGGAGTCAATTACTGTGGTTATTAGCAACTCACAGAAACATAAGAATTTTGACTATTGGGAGTGAGTCCTGGGGGATGTAAGATCACATAACTCATTTGGAAACAGAATAGGAATGCGGAAACAAACACAGCAAACCACAGGCAGATAAGCCAACCTATTGAAGACCCCTCAAAGTCAACTGGAAGCCTCTCTTTGAATATCAAAGTCAAGTTTTAAAAAGTCTCTTAACTGAATTTTTTTTCTTTGCCATACTTTAACGAGTAGTTTTCAGGAAGCCGTCTGGGGTGTAGAAAGCAAATGTATTTCTTGAAATCATAAGTATCACTCATATTTTCTAGGACACAACCTCCCTTTCGCCCTTGATGATCCCACTCCATGTCACAGTCATCTGTGCATGATAGCTGTATGCCCAGACCTCCCTGCTCTCCGGCCGCCCCCAGCTCCCAGCCACTGCCAACCACTGGAGAGCTAAAAACCACACACCACACCAGAAGTGAGAGCCTTACCCAAACATGGACTGTGAAATATTCTGGGTACACTCTGTGGATCCACTGATGGGCTATTTCTGCTGTCTCTGTACAGAATTCGCTCTCCTTAGTTTTTTTTTTTAGGTTAAAGATGGGATGTGCTTCTTGCCTGCTACTTCATCACCACACTTAAAACTGACAGTCTTTAAAATAAACATTATTATCTCCATTTCACAGTGTTAGGTACTTGGACCAAATTTTACTGGCTAGTAATGACAGGCCCTTGAATCAGTCCCGTGACAAAAAGCCAAGTTTTTCTACTAATTTATGAGGATAATTATGGTATGAAAAGGGAGCTGAGACAGGACCTAGAACATTTGAACTAATTAATTAATGGTGAACTCTAATATTCTTTTAAAATTTATTCAAGTACAACTCACTCTGTGATGTACCGATATATGGCACTGATAAAATGACACAGTAATGTTAATTATTAAATATATTGATAAAATTACTTCATATTTCCAAGGCAGTGCATTTTGAATATCTTCTGTCTCACTAATAATAACTGGCCTTGAGTCACTAACTAGAGCATCTTTAAAGCAAAGATCCCTTTTCCTTCCATCATTATAACCCACTGGTCTCACTAAGAGAGATTAGAAACTGTGTTTTACAAATTTGTCATGAGGGTCAATAAATATTTAATGAGATCAGGCTCTGCTTTAAAGGGAATAAATAGTGCTTTGTTTTATTTTGTTTTGTTAGTTGTAAATTAGGCAATGCCTTTCCAGCAGGAGACCTTGAACTTGAATCAGAACCCAGATGGGTAGGGACTCTATTTGTGCTTTTCAGGGAACACTCTGATCCCCTACTTCCCCATCAAAGGGCTTGGCCAGATGTCCCAAAGAGCTCTGGGATTCAGAGCCATGGCAGATTTTTCCCAGCACCTCATTCCCTTTGAAGGATCTCATGAGACCCGGCACACAGAGTGTAATGGGTTGATGAGAGTGATTCAAATTGATGAGTTAGGGACAAATAGGGCTACATGGGGAGAAATCGGTAGGGGGCCATGGAATCTAGCTCACAAAAATCCCCAAAATGCTGAAGTGCAAGGACACCAGAGATAAGGAAACAAGCCAGACCACCCTGCCCTAGGTGTGGGTGGGCAGGGTGTCCTTTTTATGATAGTCTCTGAGACCAACAAAGAATAGCCAGACCCCAAAGAAGGAAGCCATTAAAGATGTTATCATCAGTCATCACTCAATGGTGGTATCAATAGATATGTTAAAAGGATATAGGTTCCCTTGTTGATTCAATAAAACACCAACTCTACAAGCCCCCAAGGGCAACCCTGGTGGGACCCCTCTCACCTCTGAGAGGTTTCTCTGTATCCTCACTTTAAAAACTTCTAGGGATTTACTCACTCTCCTTTGTCCAAGAGGTTCTTTCTTTGACTCCCTGAGGCAAGAACCAAGTTCTCTGGGTATCATAGATAAGACTCCCTTATCCTAGGGATACACATCCTAAGGATGAACTGTGTCCTAGGGATACACATCCTAAGGATGAACTGTGTCTGGTGGAATATAGACCTAATCCCATTAAAAATTTTAGAAACTAAGACTCCAGGAAATTAAACATATCACCCAAGCTCATACAGTGAAAGCAGAGCCTACAGCTAGACCCTCGTCTTTTGACAACAGTTGATATTCTTCTCTTTAGGCCACAGTGAATGATTTCTGTGTCTCTTGGGCTTATAAATAGCTATAGGCACATCTGTACAATAAATAAATAAATTCATTTCAAGTGCATTATTAATCTGTTTTTAAGATTAGGATAAGATATGGTTTGATTTAAGCATGGAGAAAATTTCTTTAGCAAAGACAAAAATATATATACAAGGGGAAGTAAATATATTTAACACTTACATCTTTTAAATGGTATGATAAGAGTCCATCAGTAGAATCATAAGGTACACTGTACTCCAGAATATGTAGTTATAACACACATGACAAAGATTTAACATTCCTAACATACAGAATTCTTAATAAAAATTTATTTTTGGAAATAAGAGGAGAAACCTAACATAAAAATGAGCAAAGTATACAAGCAGGAATACTATAAATGAAGTAATGTAATGTAATGTAACCAACCAGTGAGAATATGGAAAAATGCTCAATTTCATTAATATAAAGGGAAATGTAATTTAAAACCATGAGATATTTTCATCTCCTATGAGACTGATAGAACTTTAGAAGTTTATAAAATCAAATTTTGGTGGAATTAAAGAATTAGAATTTTCACATGCTGTGGATGGGAGATGGATGATGGGCTCACCAAATAAAAAAGTAAGGATAGTAAAAAAATAAAGATAAAATAACTTCTATTTTGTTATAGGAAAGAGGTGGTCAGGTCTTTAACCAACAAAAACCCAAAAAACAAAAACAAAGCAACAACAACAAAAAAATTTGCTATTGCAAGCACATAAATCCACAAACTCCAAAAAAAATAGGAATGTTGGCATTTAATCATAGCATGTCCTGGTAAGCATGCCAGTTTCTCTCTCAATGTGATTGTGCCTTTTGCTAGTATAGGAACAGTATTTTCATTTCATCTTTTTAAAGTTACTTTTTTTTTTAAAAATAATTAATTAATTAATGAGAAAGATGGAGAGAGCAAGTAGGGAGAGGAGCAGAGGGGAAAAAAGAGAGAGAATCTCAAGGAGACTCCCCTCTGATCGTGGAGCCCTACATGCCAGGGCTCAATCCCATGACCCTGAGATCATGACGTGAGCCAGAATCAAGAATAGGACGCTTAACCAACTGAGCCACCCAGGGGCCCCTCTAGGCTACTTTTTATAATCTATCTGCTTCTAATGGTGTGTTTAGCACCTTTCAAATTAGTCCTGCTGGATATTTCATTAAAGGCCACGTTCTTCTGTCTTCCAGGTCATATAATAGTAAACAAATCTATTTCCAAAACACTGCTCCCTAGGGCACTCATTAACACTTTTGGTCTGAAGATAATTATGATGAATAAAATTATTAACAACTCTCCTCCTTTTATTTTGTATTCACATAGGCCAACATGAAGAACCTCAAGAATTCTGTTCACCACACTTAACATAAAAGAAATATAAATATAAAAATACAAATACACCATCAAGAGTTTTTTCCCTCGGAATATATACACACATAATGTGAGACACTTTCCTCCTGAACAGAGATCCAGATCACGTTGGAGAAGAGAAGACACTGTTGAGGGCACATTGGCAAAATGGACTGGAAATCCACCATTTGTAACTTGTATCAATCTGCCCTCTCAGGTTCTGGGGAAAGCAGTTCAAGCAGGGAGGTGTCTCACTGAAAGTACTTCAGTCTGAAACCAAAAGACCTGAGGGTGAAACTAGGCAAATCCAAGGCCTCAAGAATCTTTACTCAGAGCCATTTCTCAGGGTTGTGTTTGCAGTGAGCAATCTCGAGGGATGCTCCTGAATCTTGGATTTCCTTTATCAACATCTCCCCCTGTGTCTGATTTGTTCTTGACTGAATTTGAAAATCCTAGGAATGTGTCACTCCACTGGCCATTCTAATTAACCCAATTGACAGAGGACAGAAATAAATATGTCATAAGCACTTAATTAAGGCAATTATCAACAGGATTCCAATAATTAGAAAGACAATCTTTGCCCAAAATTATGGTCCCCAGGGTACCAGACACAGCTAACAATGACTAAGTCCCGCAAAGGATTAGTAATTCTCAAGCCAGACAGCCACAATGCAGTCCAAGGCTCAGCCATTACTTAGTGTGACTTGGGCAAAAAATTTTAGATTTACCTGCTGATCTTTGGGGCAATAAATGGGCCAAAATGAACCTCAATCTTAATGGAGGTAATATGTGTCCCCAGAGAAATACATGACCTAAAGGGGCTCAAATAACTCTGAGATTGTTCTACGACTATGTTCGGACCACTATCTCATTGATTTGAGAAGGAATATGTGTATCATCTTCACAAAGTTAAGGCTTAATTCTCATGTTGGCTTTCAGGAAGAGCAGAATGACTCAGGACCCACTATGTTCACATGCAGTGTCTTGTTTTATGGCACGTGGGGAGGGTTGACGAGGCCAGCAGCAGGGACCTCCTAACTCCTGGGGTCAGGCCCCAGGAGCTCGGGACGATGCTCCTCCTCCATCACTGCAGTTGTTGGTGTGGTTCATTCTAGTGCCTATAATTTCACCTCTCCTGTGATCACCTTTTATTTATACCCAAGGCTTTCAACCATGAGTGTCCAGTGCAAGAGGAACCATGTGTTTTTAATCCAGAGGTCTGGCTCCTTTGATCACCTTGCCAGTTGGAGAGTATAAAACCAAGCTAGGCTGTGGTTCCTTTCACAGGTAGGAAAAACCAAGGCCAAGAATTATCAAAGCAAAAATCTCAAAATTTAAAGTAGGTTTATGCAAACTCCACCTCTTGTTCTGTTCGTTATTCAGAAAGCAACCAAGAAGACATGACCGTTTTGTGAAGATAGGTGCAGTTAGTGACCAAACTGGCCTGAGGTATGTGAAGCAGGAAGAGGAGAGGGAGGTAGAATTAGAAATATCCTTGAGTTCATTTGTGAGGTTGCCATCCCCAATTGTGCAACAACTCCAAATGCGTTGGGTGGTAGGGAACACACAAAGTCCATTGGATTCCTTTACTACTGGACAACCCTTGTGAGAAAGAAAGCTTGTCAGACTGAATGGTCCAGAACCAGGAACCTGACACAGAGGAGTTTCATGGCCTGTGACAGACTGACTGGGCTAGAGAAATAACCTGTAAAACTGTTAGTAGTGGTGACATCCCATTCATAGCCCCAAGAAGAGGTAAAAAAAAAATCTGACATAACTGATTTATCTAAATGAGTCAGCAATGCCCCAAGGCAAGACAGATGGAGGAACTTTGGGCAGGAATCAAGCTTGACATGTCCTGGTGGCTTCTCTACTGGAATCACAGCACTGATGGTAAAAAAAAAAAAAAAAAAAAAAAAAAAAAAAAAAAAAAAAGAATGAGAGGATCTGGGATGAAATCCACATTGTAAGAGAAAGTGATGCTAATTAAAGAAGAACAGGAAGAGTGGGAAGATGACTACATGGTCCCCGGTCCTTAGGTCCTTCGGCTTACCAACATATTCACTGATAACCTGAAGTTTGAATCCATGCCTTTGGCTGAAATTTTTTCTCTCTCCCTTACTCATAACCTTTTCCTTAGGAATGCTCCTCCTCATCTTATACGTAAAACCTCTTAAGTGAACTCCTGGGTAAAGATCTTGCTAGGGGTTTTTTGTTTGTTTGTTTGTAAGTGGTTTCCCATTTGTCTGTGTGAGAAGATGGAAATAGATTCTTTGATGTTTGATGATCTAGCTCCTGCCTGACACACAGACTTATCCTACATTTTCTGACCCCTACCCCACTCCATTGCATTCCATTAAAATGTGAAATGGAATTACTGGTCGTTTCCTGAATATATAATTTAATTTTCTTCCATTTCTGGCCTTGGCACAAAATGGTCTTTTTGTTTGACTGGCATCCTCCTGTCCCCTTGTGGTCTCTCCTCCTCCCCCCACGGATGGCAGAGACTTGTCTAATGGATCATTTTCGGTTGTTCTTCAGGCATTGTCCTTCTCTAAAGTCTTTCTTGGCTTCCAGAAACAATTTCTGCTACCTTTTTTGAGAGTGAAAGTAGATGCTCTTATTCACTGTTCTAGTACAAAATATGCAAATGGTCCAGCAAGCCAGTGAGGCCGAGGTTGAGTGCAGGAATTTGGCAAGCTGGTTATGAGGCCATCACTACATGACCAGTGGGAATCTGAAAATCCAATGAATCATTTTGATTCGTTTTGTTTTTATTTGTTTGTTTATTTTTTTCTGTAGGACCAGTTTATAAGACATCACTGAAAATAACACTACTTGTACCCATTCTTGGCCAAGTATATAAATATTAATATACTGGACATAATTAGGCTAAATTAGTACAGCAATTAAGATGATAGTGTATTCCTCATCTTTTTACCTATTTGTATTATATATATATGTATATATATATATATACATATATATATATATATTTTTTTTTTTACCTATTTGTAAGAACTAGTTTCATTCATGTAAAAAAAAAAAATTGTTCTCTAAATTCAGGCCCAAGCTTCAAGGGGAGAAAAAGTCTATGTTCTGAAGAAATAAAGAAATAGGTCTGCATTTACATATGCCATCATCAGCGAATAGCACAGCCACGGAGCTGTGAAAATTGCAGACCTTTACAACCCAGCCTTTGATTAATGACTTAATTAAAGTGGGATTAATATAAATCTGTGGGCAAGACAGAATGCTAGTGGAAGGAAGTAGGAAATATTCCGGCAATCTACTCTTCCAGCAATCACTGTAGGAAATGCTGATAACAGGGGAACAGCCAGTGCCTTAAACACTCGAAGGAAGTATTGATGTCTGTGAGCCATTCAGGAGAAAGCCGAGATGTACAGAAGTGAGATTTGAACCCCGACAACTTAGCCAATACATCATATAGCAGAATTTTTCTAAAGACCCTTAGGACAAATTTCACTTGGGTCTTGGCAACAAGCAAAGCTGACTTCTCTCCAATAATTGTTTTTCAACTTTATGCACACTATGAATCTTGTAACTAATTCTACTTTCCTTTTTGGTCTGACAGCTGGGAGAGAGGAGGGCTCAACTTGTGGCTGGAATGATTCATGTCTAGGAGCATGGGGCACGTTAGTCTAGGTGCTAACCTCACCACTGTGCTTCTCTTGTCTTTATTTCCCTTTGTCTCATTCTTTCAATCTTCCTCCACCTCTTGTAGTCTTTGCATTTTTTTAGATCACCATGACACCTTTCTTTTTTTTTTAAAGATTATTTTTTTATTTATTTATGATAGGCACACAGTGAGAGAGAGAGAGAGGAGAGGCAGAGACATAGGCAGAGGGAGAAACAGGCTCCATGTACCGGGAGCCCAACGTGGGATTCGATCCCGGGTCTCCAGGATCGCGCCCTGGGCCAAAGGCAGGCGCTAAACTGCTGTGCCACCCAGGGATCCCACCATGACACCTTTCTATTTTGAAATGGGATGTAAAGACACAACATGTGGGAGATGGCCACAGTTGCGCTTGTCAGGCTTGCTTGCTTCCAGGTAATGTTGTTCTCATGAGTTCAGCTTCTCCTCAAAATGGCCCCAGGACTGATTTTGTCGTTAGGAAAACTGAACCAGAGATTCAGTGATGTGACTGATATAAAATAGTGACAAAGAAATGACTAGAACCAAAGTTTATTCTTTAAGCCACAGTGGGGGAACTGACTGATGCACGCACTGGAAGATTGACTAGACAATGATGTGTTGGTAGCTTAGGACCCAAATTATTTCGGCACTAAAGTCAAAACTGAGGGTCTTTTGGATAAATCTGTCTTTTGGTGATAGCAAGGACCTATCCAGATCTAGTAATGCTCCTTAGATACTTGTTTCTGGCCTATGCTTCTTGCTCACCAAGCAAGTTATAGCATTTGTGATATCTCAATTATACCCGCTAGCATAAATAAGCCTTTAAGGGTTAGTTTGAAAAGGCATACAATAGGGGATCCCTGGGTGGCTCAGCGGTTTAGCACCTGCCTTCGGCCCAGGGCGTGATCCTGGAGTTCTGGGATCAGATCCCATATTGGGCTCCCTGCATGGGGCATGCTTTTCCCTCTGCCTGTGTCTCTGCCTCTCTCTCTCTGTGACTCTCATGAATAAATAAATAAAATCTTAAAAAAAATAAATGGGCTCTATGAAATTGCCTAGTGAACAAATTAGTCTTAAAGTTAAAAAAAAAAGACATACAGTATATATGCCTTACTTTTAAAAGGCAAATATCTTTTGTATCAGGATTGCATGTGTTTGGTCTCTCCTTTGCTGCACCACCCAACAAATAACTGTCTGAATATTATATGCGTGAGTACTTGTCCCCCCTGGAAAAAATACATGCGGACTGATACTGATGGTGAGTTTAATAGTGTAAATAAAATTATGTGACATATGAGAGACAATAAAATATTTGGATAAATATATTGTTTTATTTATATGAATTTAAATTTGTCTATGCAACTAAAGTGACTATGTAACTAAAGTAAAATAATTAAAATATATGACATGGGCTCATCCCATTTATATATATAAACACAATCTCTTTTTCTCTCATATATATATATATATATATATATATATATATATATATATATACAATCTCTATATACCTATCTCTGTCTCTATATGAAAGCTAGCTAAAATTTCATTTTCTCTCTTCATTGTCCTATGAATGGTATTTTTATAGGGTTTGAAAGATGAGAATTGTTTATAGAAGATGGCAGAGGGGAAGAAATCTGCTGGGAAGTAGGCAGCAAAGGGACACAGAATCACAGATATTGACATTTCCAGACCATCTTTTGTCAATACACTCCTTTATGTAAATCATGATGTTGAGATTAGGACTACAGGGCCAGATTTTGATAAAAACCTCCTCTTTCACAACAAATTCAAAAGATCCATTTTAATTCGGTGATTACTCTATGTGAAAGATGCATTTGAGGTAAGTGTTTAGATATAAATGAAGTTTTGGATGAGATTTCTCAGTGGCCCCCAGCACACATTCCCATGCAAGCCTTGAACAACCTTCTTGTCACCCGGGCACTACTGCATGGTAGTCTTTTGACAGGTGCTTTTATTTTATTATTTTTTTAATTATACAGAAAATTATACTGAAACCCAAGTCCAGGGGAAAAATTCTAGAAATCTATTTTCTCTTTGAAGATCTATACCTGTAACTTAGACTATCATGTGGACGAGATCAATAACGTGTACACTGGCTTTTAGGCAGTAGAACACTAGAAGGCCTGTTTGTGAAGAAATATGCAAAGGAAGTTGTCTAATCTTTTGTTCTGTACATACAGCTTTACATATAGATTCATATTAACAATCGATTTCTTCTCGTAGTTGAAGTGAGTGCTATCATCACCATATTCGAATGGAGAAGGCAAATAGTAAAATGACGTGCCCAGAGTTACACAGTGACAGGGCAAGGATGCACTCACTCAATGTCTTTCTCAACAGCTGTTGTTCACGCAGGGCATGTGGGCCCTGGAAATAAAGGATACACAGACTTCTGTCGAATGAACACTGGAATGGCAAAGGACCAGGAATTCTCTCTATATTCAATGGTTGTCTTAGCAAATTTGTTCTTCTCGATCTGATTGTTTCAGATGAAAGGCAACTGAAATTATTATATCATCAGCTGCATTATAAATTTATAATAAGGGAAATACAAGCCTATTTCATATAGTCAGAGAGGTGGATGGACGGATGGATAATTAGATACAATGGATACAAGTGTACAAATTGTATATTTCTGAAATACCAGCCTCTATCATGTTAAAGTCGTAACGCGACTTCATGTCGACTTTGCTTTTTGATTTCTTTATTCTATTTTTTCAATTTAGCATTTCCATGAATGTAACAGATTATATATGAACGCCTTCCTGTCGACTCTGCTTTTTGATTTCTTTATTCTATTTATTCAATTTAGCATTTCCATGAATGTAACAGATTACATATAAACGCCTTCCTGCTTAAGTGATTTTATATATTTTTTTAAATAAACAGTATTTTAGGAAAACTGAAGTGTCCATCCTTCTTAGAACTTGATGACTTGTATGCAGGACTGAAAGGTCTACAAAATGATGAGAGTCTCAAAGTACGCTTCCTTCCTCTGCATTATTCTAAGATAAGAGTCTGCAGAGCTGGCTTTTCTTTGTACTTTCAAACTAAAATACTAAAAACATGTAAATGGGAAAATAGTTACTGATTTTTATCCCCACTTGACAGAATAATGAGAAACATTTTTTTTCAAATGGAAATTTATTTTTGAAACATTGTGTAGTGAATAACAATGCATTTTAACTGAAAATTTCTGATTCATATTCCTCATACAGTTACATAATATTTGTGAAGGAAAAAACAGGTGTTTGGATAAAGAAATTGGGAAAGCAGTGAATGTGTTGATAATTTACCAAACTATAGACAAAGCTCAAATCTTCCATACATGTGCTTCACTTACCCTAAATTTAAAGTCAATTTCAGAAAAAAAAATAATAAAAACTAATAATAATACCAAACTAACAAGTAAAGACTGTTCTAAAAGATCAAGGTTCACAAATGCAAAAATAAGAGAGAAAAAAGTAGAACAAAGGCATTCACGTTATCATGTGAGGAGAGGGAGAAACTATCAATAAAAATAGAGGTCCTCAATATTATCTTGAACCTATCCCTCAGCCTATCGCTGTGTTTTTTGCAGGCACCAGGGGGCATCTGCCCTGAGAACAGAGTATTAGCACTTTCTGCCTATTTTACGAATTAATCGATGTGGCATACGGAAGCTCCACTTATGGGACAGAGTGCAGAAAGTGGAGCAGAACAAGAGAAAAAGCAAAGCTCATGAAATAAAAGAAAGAAGAGGTCTTCCCTCAAGCATTAATATTCAATATTTTTTTCCCAGCTCTATGATACACAAATGCAGCTAATGATATTTTCGTGGTGGCTATCATATCCCACGTGGAAGGACCACCTAGGATAAATAACATGTTGTAACCTCCCTATTAATAATGTGGCGTAAGAAAAAATAATAATCATGTGGCCTAAGAAACAAAACAAAACAACCCCAGCAACGTGATCTAATAACACGGATGGCATATCCCATATAAAATTCAAGGCAAACTTCTTTTTTTTTTTTTCTGGATTTAAAAAGATGCTTTTGGCTAACCCACAGTTAGGATGCTGTGACAACTCGCAGAGTCTATAATTAAGGAAAAATGAGAAGGCTGGGCCAAGATGTTCGCGTCTGTGAGCTGCAGGCCACAGAGTCACAAATGGTCCGTCACCAAAACTTTATTTTTTCATTCTTCATCCCTCTGCCTTCCCTGCCCACCAGACCTTCTGAAGTCTGCAGGTTTTAGCACATTCCAGTCCTACCCCTTCGTTGTCACCTCAACAGCTGGGATCCCCTGTTTCTCTTCCCAATGGGAAGCTGAAGGACTACAATCACTATGCCTACCTTGGAAAAATAACCACCAATTTCTTTATATGCATTTACATAGAAACATCATTTATATCAAGTATTTTTAAGTTTAAACTACCTGGACATCTCCCCTGGGTTCTACAATTTTAATCCTGAGTCAGAGTGTTCTAGAATAGTGAAAGTCCTAGCGAAGTAACTTGATCTGGTTGGATTCAGTTAGTTGGTACTGTTCTTGCTGCCGTGTAGACTTTACCTCAAAATATACTGACCAAAGGTTCGGTTGGGTTGCTCTGTGTAAATACTGATCATCTTTGTACCATCTCCACTTACTTAGGGACAGGTTAACTTCATAATTCTTTTGACTGAAACAGTCAACTTGAAATTGCTGAAATATGTCTACTATGAAGCCTATATATTTTGACATTTCCTTACAAAAAGTTGAACATTAAAATACAGTGACATCTCATATTATGGAGACATTACTCTTCCACCGACTTCAGATTTCTCGAACAGTGCTCAGATCCCCAAGAGCAATTCCCAAAAGCTTGAGAATCGCCCAACTTTTGTTTGAAGCTACATACTTGATCCCTGTCTTAGCTTTAAGGATTTTTCAGTAACAAGCAAAAAAAAAAAACAAAAACAAAAAAAAAACAAAACAAAACAAACAAACAAACAAACAAAAAAAACGAACAAAGACACAAACTTTCTCACCAGGAAATTAGAAGTACACTGGAAGATCAATTTTAGAGAGAGGCACAGTGACAAAATTAGTTAAATATCACAGCCTGAAATTGGAGAAAGAGAAAAAAAATAGATAAAGCTCTTTGCACAGGGACCACCATGGGATGCTAGTTGAGATGACCCTCGGACATCAGGGAAATAGTAAATTATAGTTAGTGACCTCTGACTGAGCAAGTAGGAAAATATGTGCAATCTAACTTCTATCCAAAATACGTTATACTAAAAACAATTGCTTTGGTGCAGTAAGGAGTAGGCCCTGGAGTTCAGTGGTATAGGTCATTATTGGCCAAAATTTAATATGCATACAAGCCACCTTGGGATCTTGTGAGAACGTGGACTCTTGTGTAGCAGACCTGGGGGTGTGAGCGAGATTCTGTATTTCTAACAAGCTAATGTTAGAATGCCATATTTCTTTCCAGTTAATGCTGGCAGTTTTTCCAGCAAGGGTATAGAAGGTATTGATTTCCAATAATGTCAGATAAATGAGATGTTCCTGCATTTGATCTCAAGTACTTTTTGAAACCTGAAATTAAAACACACTACTTATATATATTGGCAAGTTTATGTTACATACGGTTCATTCCCTTTGGAAATAAGGAAAGAGCATTATAATCAACTGTTTTTAAACTGTGAAACATGTGAGATAGAAATTAATAACAGTGCATTTTTCAGTTTCTTTCAACCGTATAATAAGCATGCATGAGAGAATTTTATTGAAATTTGAACTTGGTCAATACTGTGCAAAATTTGAGGTGAACTCTATAGCATACGAAGTCATATTCAATAAAATTCTGAATTTTCTCCTAAATTATATTGTGTCATCCTTTTAACATCTGGAGAGTATGCAACACACAAGGCAAGTTTCTGGGAGTCTTCTTTTTTTTTGGCGGGGGGGTGGGAAGGATGCTTGGTTTTCATTTCGGTTAATTGTGAGACACTGTGCTTTGTTCCATGGTGAAAAATCAAGGCTGTGTTCTTTGATAAAAAGAAATGCCCAGGCAATCATTTTCTGGTTCTGCAGTTTATGCACATAAATATTATGGGTATTAAAATATTCTATAAATAAACTGGAGGGGGGGGAGTGATATACTGTAATACACTCGAAGCTATGGATTTATACCTTCCGTAGGCATTTCACATATTTTATAAATCCTTGACCCTGCCAAATTCCTTTACAAAATATTCATGACCAATGACGTTAATGTGAGACTTCTCTGATCGTACTACATCCTCCATACTGAAGTTGTGGTTCTAGATGCATTATTGCCTATTAGATCCTTTCCCACCTCAGGAAGCTTTTGCTGAAGGTGAGATTTCTGTGATGCTCCAAATTATTATTTAACTTCCGATGGCGAAACTAAATCACCTGCTACGTTTGGTGTGGACGGAGTGTTCATGAAGCGTGTGTGCACAGGGGTCAGAGTGAGGAGACATCGGGGAAATCACGAATGGTATTTATAAAAAAGATGTGACTTCATGTGTTCCTTCAAAGGTCCACGGATTCGTATGTAAAAACCTGAAAAAACTGTATATCGGACAATAAGGAAAATAGGCTCATGATTCTAAATAATTTACAGAAGATTCTCACATTTGCTATCACTTTGTAATTCTATCTTTCCTTTAAAAAATCAGGATGGTATAGACAGCAACTGTATAAACCCAATACCTGTAAAATCCTCTAATATAAATTTTTCCCTTATTTGTTTTTTTTATGAAAAGTAAATTCACATGTACCAAAAAAAGTTCTGTGAAGCTAGAGATGAAGAGTAATCTAGGTTAATCGACAAAATATAAATGATTACTTAGTAAATTACTTCTTGTTTATTAAAATGAAAAAAAAAAAAAACAAAACCCAACCAAACAGCTTGAATGATAAGTTCAAATGATAGGTGATTTAGGGACTTGAGAATCTGTCCAAAAAAGATTTTTCTGGGAAGAACAGTTAATTAATACAAAGGCGAGTGCAAATTCGTCTCTTGTCAAACTTTAAAGCATATGGTTCAAAGTTTTAGCTTGTGTGCCTGATATAAATTCCATACCTTTTTTTTTCTCAGTGACAATAAAAAGCACAGTTTATTAAAAACTGAAGTAAAAATCAAAATAACTTGTTAAAAACGCTGTCACAGTTTTGTCATTGGTATGTGGAGGTTGTTCCAGGGACCCATCCAAAGCTCCTCGTTGTCGGAGTGCGTGTGGTCGCCGTGTAACTGCAAAGGCTCCTTGATGTTCTTAGTGTCACCCATGGGCACCTGTTCCCCTGGGCTTTTCAGCCTGGGCCCCAGCGGCTGCCCTGCAGGACTGTCGGCCCCCACAGGCCCAGGGGCAAACGTCACCAGAGTTGGCCTCGGGGTCATCTTCTCCGTGGAGAAGGGCCCCTTGGACAACGTGTTCAGGGGGACATTCTCCTCCTGTGTCACCGCCAGCCTGTCAAGTTTCTTAAAGTGCCTCCCCAGGTGGCCCGGGGAGGAAGCTTTCAGGGTGTCAGCGAGGCAGGCCCGGCGGGTCCTCACCACCGACCCGTTCTGGGCGATGTAGATGTTGCCATTGACGTGGCTGTGCACACTGGGGTGCTGCAGGCGGTTTGGCTGGCACTCAGGGGCACTGTCCTCCCCGGGGGAGCTGCCTTCGTACCCACGATCCACCACCAGCTTGATCATTCTTTTTCTCGCCCACTGCCAAGGAAAAAGACACAAAGGAGTCACCATCCCAGGAATTGGTGGGGGGGGCAAAGGTTACAAGGCTTGGAAACCTCAAAGACCTGGATAGGAAGTTATGGAAGGCTTAAAGAACTCAAGGGGTACAGACAGAGAGAGAGAGAGAGAGAGAGAGAGAGAGAGAGGCAACTCTTCATGAACATCAGATTCTTTCCTGCCAATGGTCAACTGGTTTTAGAGCCTACCTTCTCTTTCTTTTAATTTTTTTTTTTAAGATTTCATTTATTTATTCATGAGAGACACATGGAGAGAGAGAGGCAGAGACAGAGGCAGAGGGAGAGGTAGGCTCCTTGCAAGGAGTCCAATGTGGGACTTGATCCCGGATCCCGGGATCATGCCTGCCCTTTGGCCCTGAGCTGAAGGCAGACTCTCAACCACCCAGGCATTGCTAGAGCCTAACTTCTGAAGAAAGTTTGTTGCTCAGCTAAGAAGCAGACATATCAGGAAGCACGGGTGTTCTTTTTTTGATGAAATTACTGCTTTCCATGAAAAAAATTTTTAAAAGTATATTATTTATATTTAAGTAAGGATCTGATCCAGTGTGTGACAGTTGCTCTACTCTTTTAGGAAGTTAAATTGAAGGGGGCACACAGTATTAGGATATTATGTTCATACTAACACTTCCTTTTCCCAAATGTTAAAGATATTTTTTTTACCCTATGTTATTCTAATTCCTAATTCATACTCCAGCATTAGCCAGACTTTTTGTATTGACTTCAAGTATCCTGGTTTTCTGGATCATTTCACTTAAATACATGTGACCTTGAAAGAAAATACCTTCCCATCCCCAATAGTTTATCCAGTAATACACAAAAATGAATTATTGTCAACTTTCTTTTAGAATGCAATGGACATTGCCATAAATTTATAAGATTATTACCAATCCACATTAGAAATGGCAATGAGCAAAGGTTAACCGATGCTAGGTTACTCTCAAAATAGTATCACATTTTTAGAATATGTGAACTACCAACGTGTGGTACTAAGTAAGCCATTCTTTTTGATTTCCAGATCTATATTTCAAACTTAGTATGTTTACTTACCCAGAAAAAAGTTTTGTAAACATTTAATTCTATTCACTTTTTTTTTCTAAATCCATCTTAACCTATATGCACCATGGAAAATAAATAGTATAAATTTAATTTTTAAAATCCATTTCATTTAACTCCTAATATTTGAAATGGCCATCTACAAACCTATCTGAACATGTTTGTGACTTTTTTTTTTATACTTTTGCCAAATGAAAGATACATTTATGCAAAAGTAGAGTCTTCGAGATCTCATTTGTTGCAGGTTTGGTCCTAAGGATTTACTGTCTACAGATGAAATACCCACCCCCATGCATTCATAAAATTCATTGCACTAGGCAGGACATCACTGGTGATATAATATTGCCAGACGACATGAACAGAAACCCCACTAGGGAGTATTAAATTTTGACGAATTGCTGGTCTTGACAATTGCTAACTTAGGAAAGAAGAGTCTGTTCTGCCCTAATACAGTCTAGTGTGCAAGTCTGTTGTAGAGAATCTATGCTCGCGGCGTGCTTCCACTCTTAGGTCAGAATAAGATCAAGACCATGTTCCTCCCCTCAAGTGTCATTCCAGAAAGCACACAGAAGGCACTGCACACAAGAGGCTGGTCACTGCACACTCCCACCTCCTGGTCCCTGAATCAGAGTGCCGTGTTGTAGCCCTCAGAGCTGGTTCCTGGGGATCTCTCCCGGCGTGTGTCCCTGCTGTTGGCATAAGGGGGCACCTGAAAGCCCCAGGGGCCCCCAGACTGGCTCTCGCTGCTGCTGCTGCTGCTGCTGCCACTACTGCCCGGCTCGGACTCCTCCTCACTGTCCACACCTCGCTCTACCGAAGCAGACTCTGTGCTGGCCTCCTCAGTGGCCTCTAGAGCCACTGCCTCCTCTGCAGGGCCCAGCTCACTTTCCTCTCCTGCTGTTGGTTCCTCCTCCTCCTTCTCCTCTTCCACTGGGGGCTCTTCCTCTGGCTCTTTAGGAGGCCCCTTTTTTCTACTTTTGACTTCCTTGACCTCTTCCACAACGGGCCTTCTTCTGGCAAGAAATATGTTTTTCCTGGCCTTCTCGCCTTCTGACTCTGTGGATTCTGACTCTTCTGACTCTGGAGTAGAGCTCTCCTCCTCCTCAGAGGGCGTCTCTGACTCAGACTCCTCTTCTGTGGTCTCTGACTCACTGAACTCGGATTCCTCTTCACTGTACTCAGTGTAGTCACTGGAGGACTCCTCCTCAGACTCCACTGTGCTTTCCGTAGCCTCCTCCTGGTCCAGAGTGAGCTTTAAATAATCCTTCTCTGCCTCCTCAAGGCGTCTCTGCCACTCTTCCCCCTCCAGATCGGCGAGGGCCCTTCTGTCCGCTAGCCCTCGAACTTTCTTGAAAATCATTGGGAAGATCCTGGCTCTCTTCCACGTCGTGTATGTGGGCTTGGCTGGTGGCGGCTTCTCAATGGTGACAACTACTTCTTCCTCCTCACTAGGCTCTCTAATTTCAACTTTGGGCTTTTTAATTTTCTTTGCCTTTTCCTGAAAATCATGAAAATGCAATTGAACTGTAAGCTGAGGGATGGTTGTGAGGTGACCTTGTCCCACACAGGTCAAGCAGAGGTGACTCTGCAGGGTTCTAAGTAGTTTCAAAGAACAAGCACACAGTTCTCCACCTGCTATCCCCACTGCATACAGTCAGAGAGTGATCACGAGAAAATATTTTATTTTGGCTTGTACGTTAGAATACTAAAATCTAAGGCTTTGACATTTTTTTCTTATTCTGAGTTTATTTTACATCTTAGATCAAAGGAGAAGGAAGCAATCATTGCCTCCCTCTTCTCCCTCCCTACACTTTGATTAATAGTTTTATGTGTTTTCTTTACCAAAATCATAATCAGGAGATTATGATAGTTTAATTGACTAATTTCTGTGATATGTGGCTATATTCTTAATTTGGCACAGGGTAAAGCTATAGGGACATGTATTTGTTTTCATTTTTTGTTTTGGATAAATGTTCCATGTAAATTTTACAGGCAAAGTATATAAATGACTAGTGAATTAAAACCTACATGACATAATTCCATTAAAAAAATTGGTGTCATATTCTGTTTTAGTCTGATAACTGTGCTTTTTCACGATTTTTAGGTATGCTGGACAATGTGGGAACCAAAGTAACCATTGTTTTGCAACATGATTTTTATGTGTTCGATTGTAATGTTACATTTATGAAGTGCCATTTAAGATTTTAGAAAATATTAACTTTATGGTGGCTTTATTCCAGATAGCATTTCAGAGAAGGAAATAAATTAAGCTTATACAACAATTAATTTCCTTCTATAAACAAGGCAGTGAAATGGCCCATGTTATTAAATTTCTATGGAAAGCAAGTACTAAGTGAATAGTATTTCTGATTTTTGACATTTTTTTGCAGCCTGCTATTCAAGTGGGGTTCAACATTATGGCATTACCTCTTCCTCTTCGTACTCCTCCTCCTCCTCAGCTTCACCAACTACCTCACCATACTCCTCTGGTCCAGCCGGTGGTAACAGGCGGCGACGGCTCCCATACTGCGGCATCTCATACCTGAAACAGAAACTTACAGCCTTCAACATGTTTCCATGTGGTCCTTGTAACCATGACTCATCTCTGTTTTCTTCATTGTTTTCATCATTCCATCAACAGATATGTATATAGCACCTGTTGTGCTCCTTGTCAACTAGTCACAAAACCATAAGTAAGAACTCTATGTTGATGGGCCAGTGGTTTTTGCCATGATGGTACCCAGGGATAACAGTACAAAGAGTCAGGTTATTTCAGATTTAAGTTTGGGGAGAGACTAGGGTTTAGAGAGAGGCATATCCCACCTTAATTAGCTGAAGAATTTAGAACATGAAATAGGTTCTTTGTAAACTAATAGCTTATTCAGAACAGAATGTCTCTAACTCTACACTGAAGATCTGCTTCAGACATGGTCTGGAATGGTATTTACATTCCTCTTCTGTATTTTTAGAAAGCAGTTAATATGTGTATAGAGTGACCTGAAATGCTTATTACTGGCTTCTGGAAAGATGGTTTCTTCTTAATTTCTCTTGGGCAAATCTTGAGACTGACTAGTTAGATAAAATGTTAAAAATCTCACATGTGAGAATTGGTGAATTCAGGAATTGAGCAAATATGTTTGACTTCTATTTCTCATGTAAATAATTTTGAATCATTTTACTGCATCATTAGCATTATAGTCGATATCACCATAGAACAGCAAACCAGAAATGAATACAGAAAGGTGGATAAAACTTGATTGAAACTAAAAGCAGATATGTATTTCTTTTCCAAAGATGAAACTGATGAAGTGGTATTTATAACAAAAATGCTAGTAATAATAATAACTCCTTATTATTCACAAAAATATTGATACTTGATAAAAAAAAATCTGAAGATGTACCCATGCTCATAACTGTAATAATCTTGTCCGTATTCCTGGCCAGGATCAATTCCAGACTCCATGGATAACTCCTATTGTTCAGAAAGAGAAATTGCATTTGAAAATAAATTTTTATCACATTTCAGGTCAAACGAATTCAGATTAATTTCCAGACCTAGATTCCCATGACTCTCGGAATGCTCCTGCCAAAAAACTTTAATTACAAGTGTTAGTCAGACATATTCAAAACTTCTTTTTCTGGCTATAACTATTTTACATGAAATAAAGTTATGTTGTTACAACTGAGGGGGTAAAAAAAGTACACTTTTTCTAATGGTGAATCTGTTAGAGATTACAGATGAGCTTATTCCTTGTTCTTGGGTAATTTTTCTTTTTATTTATTTTTTTTCTTGGGTAATTTTTAAAACTATCAATAAAAGTTAATACTTCACTCTATTTTAACTTGTATTATTAATGGACTTTAGCCTTGCGAAAAATTACAAAGTTACCTTCAGCGTTGTTTCACTTCCTGATAATAGCTTCATAGCATGCAGAGCACTTTTATTCATCACATTTATTTTTATGAAAGGATCTGATGATAATCATTTGTATGTTAATTAAATATGACATTAATGTGTGATACCTCTCAAAGATGTTTACATTTTAAAATATACTGCTAATTCTGGATTTAATTATTTAAAAAAATTGTCAGGTTGGCAGCCCTTTCAAAGATTCCAGTTCTAAATTCTAAGTAATACTGATTTTTGTCAGTCTGTTCTTAAAGATATTTTTCCTGAGACACACAGATATAATTAGTTTTAAATAACTATTACATTCAATTTCAATATATTTTCATGTTTAATTATATTTTTAGCATTTCCAGGAGGCTGAACTGCAAAAGTGCATTAACCACATGAATTGTGCAATGACATAAAAAGAAGGGAGAAAAAAAGTGTAGGTACCCATAGGAAAATGGGTGGGTATTTATGCCTAAGATCACCTATTATTTACATAAGAATTAATTTTGTTGGTCCAAAATTTTTTTTGTTGGTCCAGATTTAGTAACAAGTCAGGGAAAAAGTGTCTTCTGAAGGCAGATGTGTCATTAAAAAGTGTAAAACCACAGCCTTCATGGTGGGTATGGACAATGACCCTCCCTTTGCTTTGTCACTTTAAAAAAATGATTTTGTTGCCAAAATTCTAATCAGAAAATGCTATCCAAAATCTGAATTTGGGTTTCTCTTGAAAATTAAAAAGCTGGCAGCATTGGGCTCTATTTCTATGTCATGAATTTAGTTGGTGGCACTACTCCTTGCAGTGATCATGTTCTCTCCGGGCCACTGCCTGTCCTCTGGCACAATGTTTGCACCCATCGCCACAGTTGGGTCTTCCTTGTGCTCTTCTTTCATATCTAATAACCTCCATTTGCTTCTATCACTTCCCTCCATGCTTCTTCACATTCCTCCTCTCTGGTGACTTTACAGCTTACAAATACCATATGCCGAGGAATCCAATTTCAATGTTAGAACTGCTACGGTGTACCCACCAGATTGGCTCAAACAAACAAACAGATAGACAGGAAGATCAGCAGTACCATGTGTTAGCAGGGACATGGAGCAACTAGAACTCTCATACATTTTTGGGGAGATTATAAATCTCTCATACATTTTTGGGGAGGTTATAAATCCACCAAATCCTTTGGAAAAATGTTTGGCAATAGTAGGAAAGTCAAATATATGCATATCTTTTCACAAAAATCCGATATAGTTTAGTTGATATGCTAAACATAAATGGGCACAACTGTGCACCAAAGTACATCATTTGTGACAGCTGAAAGCTGGGGCCAATGCACAAGTCCATGAGATACACATGACTACATCACACGGTAGCAGAGATGACACTCCCAGAGAGAATGAGGAGCAAAACAAGTCAGGTACACATGAAACACATGATTCTAAATAATCTTATTTATATAAACTTTTAAAATAGACCAACTAATGTGTGTCTTACAAGCTAGGCAAGAAGTTTTCAGTCCATGATAGGTGTACCTTGGATAAACCTCATTGGCTACACTATGGCTACTGTGCAGTAAAAGTCTACATTTTGACAGAAGAAAATCCTGCCATTTGTGTCAGCCTGGGTGGGAACTGAGGATGTTACACTGGAGAAAACAAACCAGACACAGAAAGACAAATGTGGGATGGTATCAATTCTGTGTGGAATAAAAAAAAAAATACGTAAAAGTAAGTAAAAAGTCAAATTAATAGAAATGGAGGTTAGAAAAGTAGTTGTCAGGGGCTAGGGATGAGGGAAGTAGGGAAAGATGGTAAAAGGGTGCAAATCTTAACTACAAGATGAGAAAGTTCTGAGGACTGAATGTGTCACATGGTGACTGCAGTTGATAACAATGAATGTGTAATTGAGATTTGGTAAAAAAGAGAACTTAACTGTTCTCACCAAATAGCAAATCATCACAATGTAAACTTTAAATATCTTACAATTTTGTCAATTATACTTCAACAAAGCTGAAACTTTTGGATATATATATATATAATAGATAGATAGATATGGATATATCTATAGATACAGATAGATATAGTCTTAAAATACTTCTCTTAAGGGTTAAAATAGAAGCCAGGTGAGTGGTTAGGGAAAGGAGAAATAATATCTGAGTGTTGACAGGGAAAGGCTTGGTTTCTGGAGACTCAGCTTTGTAAAAATTTATCTAGTTGTGCAGTATGATCTGTATACCTCTATGTCTGTAGTTCTAATTCAACAAAAAGTGTTCGTTACAGAAAGGGGATGGGAAGTGAGGTCAACAGAGGTCAGTAAGAATTGGGGCAAAGTTAAAGTTTAAATTTAAGTTATTCAAACTAAATAACTTTATACGTGTGTGTGTGTGTGTGTGTGTGTGTGTGTGTGTGTGTTTCCATATTGGTAGGCTTAGACTTTTGAAGCATCTAAAACCCAATGTGATTATACTGGCTTAAAAGAAGCAAATCGATCTCAGAACTAATACTTTGAAACTACTGGGCCAGTGTGTGCTTAATCTAATATGGAGACTATGTATTATGAAAAGACCACCAAATGTTTCTGAAGTTGAATCCTAAATTTTCATCAATGGAAGAATGGATAAAGAAAATGCAGTATGTAAATACAGTGGAATATCAGTCAGGCCTTAAAAAGGAAGGCAGTTGTCTCTATATGCAACAACGAGGATGCACGTGGAGGACATTACACTGGGTGAGATAAATTGGTCACAGTGGGACAAATGCTGCATGATTCCATGGTGCAAAATATTGAAAATTATCGGTCTCATAGAAGCAGGAAATAGAATGATGTTGCTAGATGGTGGGGAGTGGGCAAAATGGGGTGCTGCTTTCAGCTGGAATAAAGTTTCAGTTAAGCGGGATGGAAAATCACACTGTGTTATGATAGTTAACCACACTGCATTCTACACTTAAAATTTGTTAAAAGGGAAGAACTCAAATTAATGTGTTCTTACAATTAAATACAAAAAAAAACTATTTTGAAGTTGAAATTTAATAACTTTTAGCAATAATGAAAACAAATATTTATAGAGACATAATGAAACTGAGCGGATTTCAGATGTTAAGTGTTAGAATCCAGTAATTTTCTTTACACACACTTATCTTTTTTTTTTTCCTAAAGGGAGAATAAAGCTCAGCTTGTGCTAGTTCTGATTTTATATATATATATATATATATATATATATATATATATATATATATATACACACACATACTGGCCTCAAAATGGCTTAAAAAATATTATAGAAGGATGGAAGCAACTGGGAAGGAATCCAGGGAACTTAATCTTTAATGCAATTAGTCACTCTGTAGTCTGAGCTGGGCAGAAAAAGACAGAGGATGGTAGAAAGGAATAACCTGAAAGGTCCCTCTGGGATTCTTGTTCCACCCATTACTAAAGGGCAGAGCATCAACTATTCAGAAAAATATAATAATCAATAAATGGAGGAAGCGCATGGCAACCATTATGATCCCTAACTGGCCTGATCAGACAAGAATGTGGACCCTCTCTGCTCTCCACCCGTTTCCAGCTGCCACACATTTTTGCTGACCAGGATTAATTTAGTATCTCACTGACTCACTGACGAAGAATAAACATGTATACTAATGCAAACAAAAGCAACAATATTACTACCAGTTAGGAATTTCCTTCCTACCATGCTCCAGCTGCTGAGGTAGGAGCTTGTACACTAAATATTACTGCCAAAATTTTATAGAAGATGAAAATGCTTCTCAGGAAGGTGCAGATCTTGGCTAACGTCTTGCATGAGGAATTGGCATTTGGATTTTAAGTCTGATTTGTCTGATTCAATTGTCTATGGAGATGCCTTCATAGAAATTTTTACTCAAATTTTATAAAACTTGGATATTCCTGTCACTCAACCTCCAAATTTTGGAGGGTAAATTCTCATCACAAAATGCCTCTCTTTAGCAAAGTTAAGATCCTGTTGTTAAAAAAAGGGGGGGGGGGATAAGAAGAATAGTTTTTAAGTAAAACTTATAGAATACTAAATCTGCCAAAAGAAAGAGACATTTAAAATTAACATTATTTTTTAAAAGGGTAGAGAGTGTATGAGCATAATAAATATGAATTATAGGCATTTGTTGTATAATTCCAAATGTCTTTTTCTCATTGTGGAAGAAAATGTCATAGGCACTTTGAAGTAGACATGTGCCCAAGGGTAGTATATTTTATTTAAAGCACCTGAAATGATTAAAGACTATTTATCACTACCCAATTTCTACTTTTCCTTATTCCAGTCCTGATGCCAGCGTTCCTTCCTCAAACTTCACCTAATTCAAAGCTCTCATCTCAGGAATGGTTCTGATGAATCCAGGTTCACCAAGACAAGAGACTCATCTGGTTCATGATTGGTCTCCTTCAATGATAGCTTATTTTTAATAGGAGCAAAGGTCTTATTTGTCTAACTCCAAGAGAATGAAGCTGAAAATTTGGAATTTCAGCCCGCAGCAAGCAAGAGAAAAGAGATTTGCTTGCTTACTTATGTTATGTATTTGTTTTCATTTTAAACCACCTCTTCTCTGTCTTGTAAAATTATGCCACGTGGGCAGCCACCCACTCTGCCTGCGTGTAAGATGAGCCTTAACGTGACATAAAATACCATGGAGACTCAGTGAGGTCGAAAAGAAAAAGAAAATTGATACCTCTGGTTTAAGAAGAGAAGGCCTCAGCAGTTGCTGTTGCTGCCAAAGGAAATTAAAACAGAAAAAAGGTTTAGAAAATAATTCAGGTGGAAAACGGAGATGATGATTGAAAAGAGAGAAAAAAAGGCCACAGCTTAAAACTGGTTGCCTTGGGATTATGATTTATTAATCATGTGATAGCTACCGATATTTTGACGATTTACGGTGGAAAATGAAATAACAAATTCTTTGTTTCCATTTTATCGTGGTTTTAATCAACATAAAAGTTAATTGCCTTTAATAAATAAAAACCCATAAATAACTTTTTGGTTCCAACTTCTTAGTACAAAAAGTTATTTACGATTTGAAAAGCACTTTAAGTGCCACGGGATCCTTTAGAACAAGTTTAACCTTGTTTTAAATTGCCCCTCTTTTTTTCTCCCCAATCGCATTCAATGTAATCAGGTTCATTTGTGATGAGGGTAGAGCACATGACATAATGATACAGTTGCAACATATGCATCATCATATTTAAGAAACGTCCCTGATCTTTCTTTACCAAAACATGGATTGCTTACAGTGGAACATTGGGCGTGCTTCTGGAAATTCTTTTGTGATCAGGGAAATCACCCTTCCTTGGATTTTGCTGGCATCACTCCTTACTGCCTCTCAACCTTACTCATACTTATTTAAAGGGAACAAGGTCCCTACTGCTCTGTTTTCTGATAAATTTAAACAGATGAGAACAAGAGACACAGTTCAAATTTTGGTTTATCCAAGAGTGGATAAACCACACGAATCTGAAGTGGGAATGGCATTGGGAATGTGGGCAGAGAAGTTCTGGGAGACAAGTTCACCAGCGGAGCAGCTGTTGGAAATGGCCAGGAGAACAGCTATGTGGCTGAAGGGGTAGATTTTCCGTGACACGGCCTTGGCCCAAGTAAGGCATTCATGGAAAGGAGGGGAAGCTGAAGTTAGAGATAGTCTGATCCAATTTGTTAGCTATTATAATTGTCCCTGAAAACTGGTTATTCTTAAATGCATTCATCTTGCTTTCCAAAGATGTTAGGACTTGTGCACTAATGCATGAGGTCGTGTGCTCATTTAACTCTCTTGACTGGGAAGCTGTCTGCCAAACTCTGCTAGGTTCTTGGTGGCATCACTGACAGCAGCATGTTTAGAGCAGCTAGCCGAATACCACTGGCCAAGATGAATGCCTACCATCTTCTCCGCAGACTGAGAATCAAATTAACACGATGGTGTGAGATTTCCCACAGTCTGGCTTTTTAAGATCTTAAGCTCTAATGTGTTAGGAAGGAGCCTTGGACTCGTAAAAAGGAACAGAAGTCCCAGGTTTCTAAATTAGGTCTCTAGCCTTAGAAAAATAAGTTTGGGGGAATGTCACAATGCCGAGTAGAGGCAATTTAGGAAAAAAATAAATTCATCCTTGGAAAGGTGAGCATTTGTATTTGTTCACCCACTTAAAACGCCAGAACAAAACAGCAATAGGTATAAAAGAGAGTAAATAGCATAGCATACTTATGTTTTATTGAAATAAAGGAAAATACCCTAGTTATGAAAGAATATAAATCAGTCCTGCCTGTAATGCAAATATTTTCCTAGTAAGCTTGATATAACACCATAAAGCCCTTACCTCTGATGCATAACCTCTCCTGCAAGGCAGAAACAAAGAAATCAGTATTAAACAACTTAGAGTTTCAGATCAGATAAAATTATAGATAGTTTTTAAGAAAACTGAGAAAAAAGGAGAAGATAATTTTTACTAAAAATTGTCTCGGTGAGAAATACATTTTATCAGAAGAATTGAGGTTCCATGTCTGCATTAATGAGAACAATTATCAGCCCAGACTCTCATGCCATATGAAAACCAAACTTTACATGGTCTATTTTATCTCAAGGGTGTTTAAAAGTACATTTGACACTGTTATTGCCAACTGGATTAAAAATATTGCATATCATCTCTAACCTAAACAAGTTTTGATAGATATTAGATACTTATTTGGGGAAGAGATGTGTTTTATACATGAAGAGCATATCAGTACAGGATAAAAAATGATCTCAGTGACTAAAATATATTCTTCCAAGCATTTGTAAGATGTTTTTTTTCTGTCTGTTTGCAACAATTTATTCTAAAACTAATGAATGCAAAGTACTTACTAGCCTTTAAGAGTCAATGACCTTACTAGATATAATATAAGAGCTGAAGATTTTCATTTTCATTTTCAATATTACATAAAGATCTATAAAGTTCATGGACCGTAAGTTGGGGAAATGTTCAACTGTACTTGAGAGGGGGAAAAAAAGTCTAAAATGCTTTTCGCGTTAAATGTCACTAATTATAAAGATTTTTAATTTGTTATTTACTAAACAGTTGACCTAAAGTCCTATATATTATGAACCAAGTATACAAAGCTGGTAACTGCTATAAAGAGGTACATACATAACTTTAAAGTCCAACAAAACAATCTCTGTAGCAAATTTCTTTAAAATATTACAAGGGTTTATAAAATAAGTCTACTTATCTGAACAAATCTTAAGTGGCTAAGGCATTGCTGATTGAAATGGTTGGTAATAATGGTACTAAAATGCTTACTTAATCCTGTTGGCAATTCGTTACTTGAAATGGTTCTGTAGTGAGTTTTGCTTCTATGGTTCTGCCAATAGTTAGGAGAACAATAATCCTTCTAAAGCATTTAGGAGTTCCTTAATTTGTATCTGAGATAGAGAAAGCTCATTCTCTGGTTTTAATAATGAGCATCGAGTCACATACGTGACGTGAAGTGTCAACCAAAGCTGGACTTCATTCTCCAGGATATTTAAGCTGACTTTTTTTTTTTCATTAGTTGTATTTTCCCTAAATATGGAAAATAAAATATCAAGAGATGAGCTACACTGTTTCCATTAACCTTTTTGTTATCTCTCATGTGGTTATTTGTATTGTTTTTTTCAGCTTGAAGGCAGAAAGCAGCTTGGAGAAGGTTCATAACAGAATCAATATGCAACATTGTCTGTATGCTTTCAATTAACATGACTTCCCGGTGCTCTTTATAAGACTAATTGTATAATATTGATGCGTTTTTATGTAGATTATATCCAATGGGTATTAATTATTTATTTTACACCATTTGTATGCATTAAGTTTACTCTTAACAGTAAGGAAATGTATGGTAACCTAATTTTGTCATTTAAAAAGATATCTAATAATTTCTTATTCTTCTTTCTAATTCTTTAATTAGAATATATTGAATGCAGAAGATACAAAATGATATTCTTTTTCTGGAGCTTGGTTGTCAGGTTGTGGGGACTCAAGGATCGAGAACAGGAATATCATGGCCTGTGTACTCAAAGAACATAGATCTCATGAAGAAGGCATTCTAACTGACTTTTATGATGATGAGAGATCTCTAAATAGAATGTGCAAGTAAAAAACTAGATATAAAACATGGGAATGGATGTTTCATTTGAGTAGTGTAAGATACTAATAAAATATTCAGGCTAAACAGATATTATAAAAATGTTACAGAAAATATTGTAAATTCAGTATGGCTGTAGATACCTACATAAAATTGTTATTTGCAGTTTCTATAATATTTGTTTGAAATTAGAGAATACATTATCAAAGAATTTCTTTCACGTATTCAAAAAGTGGGTACAAAATAGCTTTAAAAAACACACAGTCATATTAAAGGCTTACACAATCATGAATAATACCTTGTCAGAGTCCGCCAAATAGCACAAGTTCTCATGCATATGACCAGCTGCCAACAAAAACTCCAACTGAAGTGTTTCAGTGAAAGAGAGAAAAAAATCATATTCAAGAACCCCAAGAAGGAAATTACTCTTGATTTGGATGAAAAGAATCTGAAGCAGAGGAGCTAATGAAAATAATTAGATTTATAGGCTTTTAAAAAAAAAATCTGATACTATCAATTCAGGGATGACAAACCAAATTCTTGAAGGAATATCACATAATGTAGGAGCTGAACAAAACCTTTGAAATGATGCACTACTAGACCCTGATCCTATATTAATATACTTACGATGGAAGTTATCAAGCAAGACTTTTGACTCTATTTTGAAATTGTGCTTTGTTTTTATGTGCAGACTTTTATCTTCTACAATATTAAAACTAATAGGTCACATAATTACACTTGTATTCAAAGTGGGGAATTCCAGTAAATAAAATGTATTCCGTATGCTACATGGGAAAACAGACTAATTACTTATTGGTCAAGTGTAGCTTTCATTAAAGAGATAGGAACATAGCACTTAGCTGAGCTGCTGCCTTTAAGAATTTAATCGAGTTGAGTTCTGAGAACAACTACAACATAAAATTTCTTTCTTAAGTATAAATTTTCATCGCCTTTGCCTAACAAAGAGTAAAGCCCTATAAAAAACTGATGACTATTCTCTAGATATATTCCTTCTTGATTTCTATTTAAAAGGTCTGGATTTTATTTGTATGACTAAATTTGGATGATTTATCCATAGTAACAAAAGGTAACTAGAAATGAAGCCAATATACTTCTCTAAAATTTTGGTAGGTAAACATTTTATATTAATGATAAACTTCATAAAAATATGTATAATTTTCATCACATAATAAATTAACTCATACTAAATAAGCCTTTGTAGACATTTATTTAACCTCATTTTGATGAAACTGATGATAATTTCTTTATTAAACTGAGATAAATATTTTCTTTGAAGAACCTTCTGATAAAATTATAATTATGAGATGATATCATCATAATGTGGTCAAGCAAAACTGAAGACCCCTTTAAACATCTGTGGGAACAACGAAGTGTCTTACAAAAGCCAACAAGTCAAGATTTATTTTCATTATAAAGAAGGGAAGAGAAAGCACAATGAGAAATAGAATAAGACAGTTAATTGAAAAAGTAAAAGATTGTTCAAGTGTATAAGCATACTAGTAAGATAAAAGCAAGCCAGAGTAAAGAATGTTCTTGTAAGAAAACAGATGACTACATCTTATAGCACCTGGGATTTATTTTGGAATATCATCATGTCTGTCAAATCCTACATTTCCGGGTACATAACATTTTTACTTTGAGAATGTTTAATCTTACCAGATACATAGGCTTCAAGGAAAGAACAGAACCTATAATAGCATTTTTTAGATTATTTTAACAGTTTGCTTTTTTTTTTTTTCCTGGAGCAGTAAAATAAAACTATGATCAAAACGTCAATGTAGACATTACTGTATTAACATGCTAAGAAGCCATTGGTTAAAGCTGAATATCTAACCTTCTTGCCCACATATTCCCATTGAAAAATAGATTGAAATTACTTACTTTTTAAATAAATGCAGACAAATAATGCTACTTCGTAGTTAAGAAAATTAAGGTAAATCTATAATATGAGTTAGAAATGATGAGGTTAATAATCTTTAAAAGTAAAAAAATGAGGAAAAAAACAGCATTGCACTGAGTTTAGGGTAAAAGAATGGAATCTTCTTTAATGTTCGAATTTGCCTGCGCTCGAAAATTTTGGTCAACAGAAGAGTTGTCCAGTTAAGATAGGAAAAGCAGCATTATAGTGAAGTAGATTGACTGTGAGATTGGTTCTCCGTTTCCTCGGCAAAACTGTGCAAATTCCCCTGGGGTTGTTGAGACGTCACATCCACATTTTCTCTCTCTGGAGGGCAACTTGTCTCAAGTTTCCAGCTGTGTGTTGCTGGAAAGTTTTTTTCTATTTGACTGTACATGTTAGCAACTGACTTTTCAAGGTCTGCTAAGTTTTTTATATGCTTGAGGATGCCCTTTGGTTCTCTCTGGGGGTCTGTGTCACACATGCTCGTGGATGCTGGTAGCTGTGCGACAGAGGGCTCCACGTCCTCGGCAGGTGTCACACCGACAGTGTGCTTCACAACTGGTACACAGACACACGTAGTGGATGGAGCCCAAGACGGAGGGGACAGAGGAGAAGGAAGAGGAGGGGATGGTGGGGGGAGGGAGGGAAGTGAAGGTAGAAGAGGTGATGGAGAAGAAGAGGGAGGAGAAGGTGGGGTGGAAAGTGGGAGAAATGGAGGTGGAGGAGGAGGAAGGCAGGAAAGAGCAAAAGGTGTGAGGACAAGAGGGGGAGGAGGAGGAAGAGGAGGAGGAGGAGGAGAAGGAGGGGCAGGGGGAGGAGAGATGTTTGGTGGTTTGGGAAGGATTTCGAAAATGTTCCTTCCAGCTTCAACTGTCAACAGACATGTGGGCATCTCTCTCCTAAAATCCGGGGAATTTAAAATGCAGGGCATTGAAGGAGAAAGTTCCAAAGAACAGTCTGTGGGAGAGATGATGACATCAGGTTCTGCCTGGAGTTCCACAGTTCTCGAAACAGTTGTCAAAGTGGAGTAGGAGGAGTGAGACAAAGGAGAGAGAGATGAGGAGTCTGAAGACAGAGATTCCACATGCTGTGCTCCACGTGGGAGCAGGGGCTGGCCTTGCCTTGCTTCTCCTGTCTCGGGCACACTGGATTCTCCAGCTGCAGGCAGGGGGTTCCTACTATCTCTCTGGTCTGGAGGGGTTCCAGGGCTTTCCTTCCCACCTTCCAGCCTGCGGCTCCTCCGTGGCTCCAGCTCTAGGGTTTCTGGCCTCCTGGGAAGTTCCCACACTGGTCTCTGAGGGAAGCACACTGGCTGATGCCATATCCTCTGAAACATTTCCCTTGGGCCCCTCAGGGACTTACTCCTGGCTTGTGTTTTGGGCAAAAATGAGTCTATAAAATCTGTTCTTAGTAAAAAGTCGGAGTTTGTTGGTCTTGGATCTACAGCTTCCTTATAAAGAGTACTGTGGAGACTGACGGCGTCCTCCTCAGACATCAGTGTGAACTTCCTTGCTGACTTGGGCTGGTTGTTCCTAAGGGATCCATCTACATGAGCCTGCTTGTGAGCCTCAATAGTGCTGGAAGGAAAAGGCATCACACTGTGTGGACTTTTCCTGTCTTCTGAGACTGACTTATCTCCCCTGCTTTGTTGGAAATGGTAGAGAAGGAAAAGACTTGAAAGAAAAGAAGATAATGAAATGTAAGGAAACAGGTCGTGACATAGCTTTCATGAGAAAGGTGTCTTTAAGGTTCGCATTACTACTTCAAAATATAAAAGGCCAAATAACACTAATCTACTGAAGCAAGACATTACTTTCATGTCCCTGTTCTCAGAAAGACAGAGCAAGAAAAGCTTGAGAGCTGTGCGTAGCATGAGACATGTTTTTTCTTTCTTTTAGAAAATGCAACAATCTGTAGACTGTTTTTTGGTTGTTTTTTTTTTTTTTTCCAGTTAGTTTGATACAGCGAAGTATCCCTGGCCGCACATAACAGTTCTCTTATGTAGAAATCATGATTTTCCAAATTGCAAACTAGCATTTTGGCTAATGGTTTCCCATCCTTTGCTTTGGTTGAGGATGCTCAGAGCTGACTGTTTGGGGAGAGGGATCCTTAGCTGTATCTGATTCAGTACCATTATCTCTCATCTCAGTAATTCTGTCCTGGAGCTAAAAGTACACTCCCATCTGAGGATAAAGCTTACAAGAGAATACAGAAAGGAGTTTTCTATTTCCCAGATTAGAGAATCAAAGTCTCCAAGGACAAGTGGGAGAATTTCTCACAGAGGTCAAAATCACAATTGAGGAATTGAACTTATGCTAGAATCTTGAGATTATTTCCTTTTATTTCGGTTTTAAGCTTAATCAGTTTTAAAATGCAATAAACATTACAAATAAGAAGAGGGGTTGTTGGTATTTATTTTGAATTTGATCTGCATCAAATTTTGGTCAAGACTGACTAATGAAAAGATTTATGTTCAAATAACGTAATTTTGATACCCCTGGATTTGCTCATATACTGACGCTGAGTTAGGGTGGCCAGAGTGATAAATAAAATCTACTAAGTGAAGGGACATAAGCAAGTATCTCCAATGAAAGCAGCGGGACCTTTCCCCAGGAAGGCTGGCTGGTTTTGATTAGTCTCTCATCGGACTTTGCTCTCAAGCTCAAACCGAGTAACATTTAATATTTACCAACACAGAAGGAATGAAATTAAAGGAAATACTGTGAATAAAAATTAAGTGATCACTTTGAAAAATCAGAATGACAGGGGAGGCAATAAAATGCCATATAAAGCCAAAGTTGTCATTGTGTCAGTTCACAAAGATACAAACTATGAAGGGAGACTCCTCACAGGTGGACTTGCGGTATCAGGCCCATCTAGATAATTTGGGAAGGATAGGCAATTTTGATTAAACAGACAGCAAAGTCATTTTTTAAAAAATGGACTTGGCACATTATTGGGTAATTTTTGAAATGGATTTGTTCTTGGTTTAATTTTTTTGTTGGAAAGAACTGTGTATGTATATAATGGAACCGCATCACTTTTGACTGAGAGATATCTTGAAATACTTTTAACAAATTAAAAGTGAGAATTTCAATACACTTCTTGGTAGGCACAGGTTTCCAAGATACCAAGAGGGAATGAGATACGGAAGATAGAACTTTCTTTTTAAAAGCAAACGACTCCATGGGAAAAGACGAAGATTACTATGTTCAGAGTAAAACTTAATCTATTCTCTTTTATCTTTTTTCCCTAATGCCTTGTATTAGAATGATATTATTTACTTACTTATGCCTATGTATCCACAGGTGGGAAAGAGAAAACATGCGACAGAAAAAAAAAAAAAAGAAGAAGAAGAAGAGTTTGAACTATAGTTAAATTGAGGTGATTAGGAAAATACTAACAGGAACTTGCTTTAAACATTTACTATATATATCCAGAAAAGAAAATGCATGTTTTTATATTTTCTTTGTATTTACTCCTAAGGATGATATCTAATAATATTTTAGATAAAATCATTTGGCATTTATTTGGTTGTCTCATCACATAAAATAGCCAACTATCCATTTCCTATACATACCTAAAATTCACTTTCATTACATATGGCTGATTTCAATCCCAAAACAGATATTTTAAATGAGATTCTAAGAATTGTTTCTACGTCCTAACTGAAAAATTAGTCATAGTGATTTATAAAGAAGATACACAAATTGTCTACAAGAAAATAAATATACGAGTACTATAATGACTATCACAGAGCGATTGTTGAATCTGTATGAAGTTATGAATTAGATCATTAAGATTTTTTTCAAAATGACCTTTGATTTTTTTCTTTTAAACTTGATAATAATTCATTTGGAGTTAGTCCATTTTCTAGTAACGCATGTTCAGAATCCCTGTATATAAAGTTTTTAAATAGATAGGTTAAACATTTGTTAAAGATATTTAAATGTGCAGAACTCAAAATACTTCGTTGAATACATATTAATTGCAAAATACTCTAAGTCTACCACAATTTTTCAAATAAAAGTAGTCCTTAAGTGTTGCTATTTGAAAATGATCACATCAAACTATATTGATTCCAGATGATGTAATAGTATACTTTCTTTTGTTAAGTAAAAATGAATATATATCCCTCACTAATTTCAAATGAAACAACTTTACACATAAGTCTTTTTTGTCTTCTGAATATTTTTTTGCTGGAGAGAAGTGGTTAATATGAAGAGAATCAAATCGTATTGGCTCAATTCCTGCATTCACCAGTAATTCAAAAAAAGACCATCATTTTCAATTCATCAGAAAATTTAAAAACTATATTTAAAGCATGAATCTTGTATTATATCATTTTAAAAATAGAATGTCAAACACTAAACTCTCAAGCATTAAATTCAATGTTAGTGTTAAGATATGCAACATTAAAATGAGTTTTGACATTTTTAAAACTTCTTAACATCACCTTGTATGGTAGTATTAATATGGCAAATAATACTGATACATGTGTTTAAAACCAGTTTTCCCATGAAAAGGTAAATTTCATAATTTTTGCGGCTTGCTTTATTCCTACTAGTAAATGCTACAAATGTAACACAGTAAGTAATGTCTTTTTGTCCTTCAACTCCACTAAATTCCAGTTAATAAAAGGTGTCTTTGATTTAATTTAATTCAGCAATAATCAAAATTTTATGCTATCCTTTGTTTGTTTTGCATTTCATGTCCAAAAACTATTTAAAACATTGGCAAGTTGAATAAGTCCAAAAGGAATCAGGCTACGTGGGTAGCATCGTTATGGAAACATCTGTGACGTCTTTTCATGGTAATTTAAAAGTTTTCCAAATGTGTATGATTTAACGATTTAACGTTGCTTAGAGGTTCCAAATAGCAATATTATTATATTATTATAATAATTATATTATATTATTATATGGGAGCAATATTAAGCTATGACAGCAGTCTCTTTTAAGAGGAATATAATGAAAAGCATATTCTTTAAGTGGTTGGCTATTTACTATTTAATTATTTATTCGGGTTTGAGATTTTCATGCAGATTTTAATCACTCTACCTTATGCCATCCTAAGATAGTATCTTTAAAAAGCGCATGAGTTTAGATCACAACATTGGTTTTAAACTACCAAATAGGAGTTGGCTTTTGATACCAAATCAGGAATTACTAGTTTATGGTTATGCCTTATTTTTCCTTATTCCCTATGAGAAAAAAAAAAAAAAAACAAAACAAAACTTTCTCCTGAATGTGTTTTTAATTTGGGAGAAAAGACTATAACCTGCCTGATTGTGAAGGTTTGCAGATTAAAGCTCGTCATCTGCAAATGTCACCTCCATTGGAGAGCTTCTTTTTTTTATTCAGTTTTTGTTTTTTTTGTTTTTTTTTTTTTTCTTCTCATGTTTTGGTTATTTTCTTTCTTTTTTTCTTTTCTTTTTTTTTTTTTTTTTTTTTGGTTACTTTCTTTTTTTGTTTTTGTTTTTTTGTTTTGGTTATTTCCAATGCAACTTTTCCTTAGGTTCTCATCTTAACAATTTTGTGAGTCTCTCTTTTTTTTTTTCAAGAAACAAGTCGTAATTAGCGTACATTCCTGCATCAGGTGGCAATGACATACTCACCCCCCAGCATCCTGCACACACACCTGCACACCTGTGCGTCAGCGGCTGCAGGGTACTTACATGGTGCTGTCCCCCAGCTCCTCGTACAGGTGCGCCCCGGGGGGCGGCGGGGGCGGCGGGGGCGCGGCCACAGGTGCAGGGGCAGGCGCGGCGGGCTTGGCCGCGGGCAAGGCCGACTGGATGCGCGCCGTCTTGGTGCACTCGGCTTGGCGGCTTTGGTAAGGCAAGGATGTTTTGGAAAACTCATTTTAGAGATTACACGCTGGCCAGTTAGCATAGGAACCCACCAAACACACCGTGAACATGAATATTCGGACTTAGAAATCGGTAAAATTACAGAGGCGTCCACACAGAGTATCCTTCTAGTGTACCCCCATCCCCTTCAGATCTTTTTAAAAAATATTTACCCTAAAATAATAGGTAGAACTCATAGAAATATCTGCAAGCTAAGTGAACTAGTCATAGTAGAGGTAGGGGGCAAACTATCTATAAAAATGGGATGGATGACTGGTGGTTATTGATGGGCTCTCTTCCCTAGTGGGAGGCATGCTGCAGATGCCTAATGTTGAAGATACACAATTTTTCTTTATCATTCCTCTTCCTCTGTTTAAAGAAAGCTATTTCATTTAAAATGATTTGGAACATTTTTGACATGACTTTGGAGGGGCTGTGCAGTTTACGGAGGGTTTCTGTCCTAAAGTGGAGAGATGCAGCTGGGTTTTGTTTCTTTGGATAGCCAGGACAACTGTGATTCTTGCCCGGGAGCCTCCCTGCTCTTTCTGAATATCCTGGACACCAGCCGTTTAGCTCCTTCCTTCCTCAAAACCAAGATCTCAAAGTGTGCAAACTATCAGAACAAACTGTCTTTTTCACATTTCTTCCCTTGCATCCCAGAGTGAGAAACCAGCTCGATTCCATATATCCAAAAAGCACAAGGGAATTTGAACTAAAAACTATATACACCCTGCAAACAGAAGACAGACAAACAGGTCTTGGTCGTGGGCCCACTGACTGCTTTATCAGTAGTATCTGGGATTTTTCTTTTCATAGTATATAAAATCATATACAAGATGTTAATTATACTTACACTTTAAACCTGTTTTCGAAAAGCAATGAGTAAGAAAAAAAGAGAGAAAGCTACATTAGAAGGACTGCATTCAAAATATTTTAACATCTGATATAGTCTACATTATTAATAATTTACTGGTTAAACTCTTAATGACACACTAGGGAAACCAGGTATTTCAATTCAGAAAATAAGAATGAGGGAGCACCTTATTATGGCTGTCAACACCACACAAGCTGTGAAAACACTCATTACAGGGAGACAAAGAAATGAACTAAATGGAGGAAGAAAACCTGGATGGAAACATGGATAGATGAATTTGAACTCTGATAGAAAAATGGAATAGTGAGGATGATCTGATCTCAGTAATTGGCTTCTTGGCTTCCTGTGCCTGGAGGATGTTACAGGGATGAATCAGGCAGCAAGTCCGGAAGAAGATTAAACCCTGAAGATTGAACCAGACACTGGAATTGCACTCCTGGCATGGTGAATCCATGGCACGTTTTTTTTTTTTGTTGTTGTTGTTGTTGTTTTGTTTTGTTTTGTTTTGTTTTTCACTTCTGCCCCTTACTTTTCCATGTACAATGAATTTCACAACCAAATGTTAATATGAATGAATAGCCATCCATTCTGGTCTAATTCACAAGCAGAGTACAAAAGTACGAAAGTTAGATTTTTTAAGTATTAGAATGTTACTTTGAAACATGAGCAGTGCAAAACTCATTTTGCTTCATTCTGTTAGTCTACAAAAAGCAGCAACTAAAATGGATTCATTGACTGTTGAGCTGATTGCTGAACTTAATTGTTTAAAATAATTAAATCCATCTACAAAATGTTTAAAGGCTAAGCACCTTAGTGGTTTGTTAAATTTCAGACCACTGAGAGTATAACATCCCGGATGCTTTAATTTTGATCCCTGCATTATGTGCCAAATATAAGAAGTCTCCTCCTTGATGTTGTTGTGAGCAGGATTGATTTGAGAAGTATGGCAATGAACAAGAGTAATTGTAGTGTAGATTATCTTTAACATGAAAATTAATACTGGCTTGATGGCTTAATAATTTAAAAGCATTTGCCCACTCTTAGGTTTGTTCATAGGCTTTAGATTTGGTGTATCAACTGATTTGTTATGGATACTTCAGATTCCGATATATCACACTAAATATTGGATTTGCAACTTTGCTATTGCTTTTATGATGAAAAATATTCCTATTGCATCTTCATACTGTTCAATGTTTAGGTTCAAATTTCTTGCCTTGTTGAATTCCAAAGAAAATTCTGTGTTAGAGAACAAAGAACAGTTTAAGAATACATAAGTGCTATTTCAGTGCTTTCCTTGTGGGAGTTTCAAATGAGAGGGACAGTTCTATGATCATTTCTTACTCTCTGTTCTGTCAAGTAATTTGTATGATTTATAATCACTGCCTGTTATTAATTTGCATTTTATGGCACCCTTAGGGCTGACCTCTCTTCTTAACTGATTCCACAACTGTTTTCACCAATCATGATCAACTGGGATATATTTTAAATGTCTAGTCTTCTAAAACAAAGGCTCCCCAGGTTCCCCACACCTAGTGTCAAATAGAGAATAGCAATGAAATTCCTTCAAATACAGAGGCTAAAATTAGCTATGGTTACTTAACTACTTTGAAGGATCTACATAAGACAAATATCAATATTTTAAGTTGAGGTATTGGCCTGTAGGAACAACGAAAATGTAAGGCCTTCACAGCCAGGATATCCTGTCCTATGTTACAACATAGGTCCTAGTAGGACTATCCAGGAAGGAAGAAACCTCATGGAAAATCACAGATGGCACAGTACGATTTTTAGATGATTTTACCAACACCGATCATTTACACAGATGCAAATTTAACAGCCCGGATAAAATGCTGTTGTGACAGTGTACTTAGGTTGCACACCATCCTCTAGACAGGGCATATCTGCATGTGGCATTCCCCTGCAGATGATGCTTCCCTAAGATCCCTATTACTTTTTTTCCTGAGGCTCCAAACCTGATGAAGAGCATGAACCTGGCCACAAGAGCTTACCTGATGGTCCCATCAGATGAGAACCGATCAGAAGAACGGGAACATTGAGTAATTGGTGGAATATGTTGGAAGTTCATTTTATTTTCCCTTAAAGGAGGGCCATTTAATGCAAAGAGGATATAGCAGTCCTCAAAAGATACACACCATTTCGGTTCTACAACTACAAAACCATGTCACTGGGGGTGGCCTTTTGATGAGGCTATTTTCCAATCAAGGAATACTTACTGTCTGTAGCTGACCAGAACAACCAAAATGGCAGGAATACAGCAGAGGATGATGATGAAGGCAAGCGCCAGCAAGGCCCCTTCTGTGTAGCCCAGACTTTCTCCTCGTTTTTTAATGCTGGTCACTGCCTCTGGAGTCCGGATCTCCAAAATGCGTCCTCCTTCCCCGTAATGCGGCTGAAAGTCTTTATTGATATCAAGTAGTTTGCCATCCAAAAATCTTTATTGTTGGATAAATAGTCAAATCAGTGACGTTAACATACAAAAAGTTTTTTAAAGATAATTTTGTAGTATCTTTTAGTATTTTCTTGAAAATATTTTTGCAAAATATGAAACATATTTCAAAGGATAATTTTATAATATCTTGTTATGATTTTTATTAAATGTTTAATATTTAAAAAATAAATTTGTCCTAACTTATAATATTTTCTGTAATTGAAATACAAGCTGAGTCAGTCTTATGAATATATAAAAAATATATAAAAAGCAAGAGCAATAAAAAGCAACAAACGGCCACCTATCTACACATATCAAAGATATTAATAACGACTCTTACCTAAATATGCTCACAGACTTGAAAAAAATAATTATCAACATCATCAAACTTAACATCACTATGTTGAAATCACTTACGTTATTAAGTTATTTGGGTGAATAAGTATTCTAAATTACATATAGCATAGTTGAAAATTATATCGTGCATTTTGTCTGCTTGGGTCCCCAGAATAATCCTGCAGAACAGAACATTATAATGCTAGTTTGCTGCAGGCCATAAAGCTACACAGTTAGGGTCACAAATCTGAGACACCGACCCAGGCTTTAGGCTCAAAAGTCTCCGTTTGTCTTATATGTGGATGCTCTGAGATCCCAAACCAAAATGACATTTATGGGCAAAAGGTGAACAAAGTAAAAGGTGTTTCCTGCCTAGAAAGAGAAGACAGTATAAATGACACAAAGAGCAAATCAGTCAGGAGGACAGGAATTAGGCAATTTAACCAAACAGTTCTTGCAAGCCCTTCCCCTAAATAATGTAGTTCCTACATTACGGGCATTATACTGGGGTAGAGGGGATAATTAAGGAATAACTGTTATTTAATTTTATTGGACTGAATGATTTTGTTACACATAACTATTATTTTAGAAATCGATTGCATAATATAAATCACCACACTTACACTGAAAATGTGAAAAACACAAGGAAATGGGGAAGAGACGATTTTAAATGGCCCCAAATTTCACCATCCTATGATAACAAAGAGCACCACGCTCATGTATCTTACAGTCCATTTTATCCCTTTTGACATTTAAAATTTTAATTTTCTGACTGATCACGTTGACTTTCTATCCACTGCACAGGGTGCCTAGCTTCCTCATAGAAAAATTAAAGAGGTAACAGATACCAGATACGAATTCTAGCAGCTTGTCTATTCAACATTGCATTTAAGAGACCCAATGGAGGGGAAAAAAAAAAAAAAAGAGAGAAAGAGAGATAGACCCAATGGCTCAGATAACTGAATTTTAGTTTGAGGGGAAGCACATGTTTTTACTCAAGTTTTCATATGATAATGTAAGACAGGATTTTTGTCCTATTTCTTATTTTTTACAAATATTATTTTGTAGATATAAAATATACTTTTATAGCAACCTTCCTAAGTTATTTTTAGGCATGTTAAAAAATATAATAAAGATTTAGCTGTTGTTTCCAAGTGCTAGAATCGAATGGTACAACATTTTGTTTGAATTGTTTATCAGATAGAGTAAGAAGTTCCAGATAAAGTACAGATTAAGAGGTTATGTTGCAAGAAGACACTATTAGAAACTGGGAAGAATCTGAAGTAGAGGAAGATCGTTAGTTTGGTGGAAAGAATCCACCCAAAGCCTGCGGAATCCTCTAGACAAACCACACTTCTACAGGATTCTTGCATTTGACATCCTCCCACCCAGGGGAAGATTTGTTAGTCTTGTTACACTACGAGAACTCCGTTATTTCGATATTTATTTTGGTTTATTTTCAACTTTGGTAAATGTCGTCACTGTTTCCTGCAAGAGTTGATTGCTTTGAACCCATACTTCCTCTAGAATATCCTTCTTTTTGCTTTCTCCACACAGAAGAGTTTACCAAGGTAAAAATTCCTAAGACATAATAAGTTTCCTTAAAAAAAATTGTGGATTTGACTCCTATCACCTTTTACCATTTTATCGTGGATATGGGAGGTCTAAGGCTTATCTGATTTTTTGTTTCTTTATAATCGAGTCACTTTTGTGTTTCAATGGTATTAAAACATATTCAGATACCTTTCAATGACACATGACGACATTTTCATTGATTTTGTCTGGGAAAGTAATGGAATCTTTTCATTACATTTTTGGTTTATGTTTCTGTGGTAACGACTACAGTGTTTTACCTCAGAGACACCGGACAATTGTCAGGTTGTATCTTCATTGTTTTTTAAATTTATTTTGATCTCTTTTATAATTCGTATCTTTTTTTTTTCTTTTCCTTAATGTGCCCTGCGGTTATGCATAACTTTATACTGTCCATTTGTTTTTCAGATGTTTTCTCTGAATTTCAGGCAAGTTTGGAGGTTTTCCACCCCAAGGTGGAAAAAGTGGCCTCAGACCTTTAGGCTTTTGTTTTATACTTTCTCTGATTTGGGGACAGAGCTAGCTTCCACGTAGATCTTGGGAATTTGAAAGAAGCTTTATAAGAACTTGGTATTCAGATTCTGTTTTAAAGTATAAATGTGTTCTTATACACTGTATTATAAATGCAGTTTGTAGAGTATCCAGGATTTTCCTACCTTCTCCGTTACTCATTTGCCTTCTGGACAGACAATATTAAACAGGCTGAATGTACAAAAAAGTGCATGAGCTAAAACTGTCTTTGTTTTTTTAAACAAATATTTAGTTAAGTTCTATTTTAAAGTAATATCGTCTGTTTCTGTTGAGGGTGCAGAAAGCCATAAGAGCCTGTGGCTCCCATGCTGATGACAAAAAAGTCAGATAGATAATCATAAAATAACTTTTTTTTGCACATAAAATGCCAAATTCTAAACAGTGAGTTTCCTCCACAGGGAGAGGAGACCATGCATTGTTTCACCTTTCACAGAACAAGGTAAAGGTGGCTGCCAAAAAAAAAGAAAAGAAAAGAAAAATAAAAAGAAAAAGAAATGAGCTATTTTTTTTTAAGGATTGTATTCATTCATTAGAGAGTCAGAGAGAGAGAGAGAAAGAAAACACAAGTGGGGTACTAGACATGCAGAGGAAGAAGCAGACTCCCTGCTGAGCAGGGAGCCTGATGTGGGGCTGGATCCTAGGATCCTGAGATCATGACCTGAGCTGAAGGCAGATGCTCAACAGACTGAGCCACCCAGGTGCCTGGAAGTGAGTTAAAATTTTCATAAATATTTAGAAGATAAATATGCACCAACATTTAACATTAGCATAAGAGACCCATGCACACAAGAGGGGCTGGCATTGTACTCCCTTGCAAACTGTTTTCCAAGGACCTCCATAAGGTAACCTAGAGACAAGGCCGGAGACAAAAGAGGCATCCCCTTCTAGTGCATGGTTATAGGGAGCAAGCAGCTCTGGCTGGGGCACCCTGCACTTCTCCCATCCTGTATCTCCGACAGAGCAAGGGCCTTAAGTCACAGAAGGAGGGGGGAGGAAGGATCCCAAGCCCTAGGGGTCAGGCTAAGCCCACTCTTCTGCTTCTGGGGAGTAGGTGTAAGCAAATACCCACCTTGGTGCCTCTCCACCCTGAGAGAGGAACCAAGCAGTAAGGGAGAGAGTCTACCCTCCTTCAGGGTAGACCCTCTACAGGATGCAGAGAGGCCCCCAGTGGCACAGGCTCCCAGGGCCTGCGAAGAGATAGAGCAGTGAAGCCAGACAAGACACAGCCCAGATGCTGGGACATCAGACAGACTTTGATACAGTTCCGCTTAGTACTTCACAGAAGCCAGCAGAAAGCAACAAACATGCTTGAAGTGATGGGAAGTTCAATAAAGTGGGAGAAACAGTAAGAAGAACCAAATGGAAATGGAAGACTTTGTTTTAAAAAAGAGAGAAAGATGAAGAGTTCCTTTAATGAGCACATCAACAGGCTAACAGATAAATCCGTGAACTTGAAACCAAGGCAACAGCAATTATCTGAGGTAAAGCACAAAGAGAGAAGAGGGCGAGAAGAGGAGGAGGACGAGGATAGGGAGCATCCAGAAACTTGGAGAAAAAAGAATTTTAATTAGAGTTCCAGAATGAGAAGAAAGAGAATATAGGTTCCAAGAAATATTTGAAAAGATACGGTCTAAGGATATTCCAGAAATGGGAACAATGTTAAAAAAAAAAAAAAAACTAAACCAAATGCAGATTCAAGAAACTCGAAGAACCACAAGTAGAATGAAAGCAGGATAACAGTAACGTATATTTACTGCAAAAAATCGAAGTGATTCAGATAACCGAAGACAACAAAAATCAAAATACCCATAACCTTACAAAACAAAATAAGTAATGTCATTTTAGTGATTCTAGTCTTCTCCGGCATTTATAAACTTTAAAGTAACATTTTGAAATAGTTACATCGGTTTTTAAAAGTCAAAGTGAACTCTTTGGGGAGAATATGTTGTCGTTTGTTCCTAATTCTTTGGCCAGAGAATTCCAACATCTCAGAAGCTTAGGTTTTAGGATCAAGGGAAGTTGAAAGAATAATCCTATTTCCATTGGTCTGGGCATTAAGGGATCATCTCAATGTTCTAGTATATTTGTTCAGTGTTAAAAACTAATAGTTTTCATAACTACAGGAGAGATAATATCAGTGCATTATGAGCCTTGGATTATGAAATATATCTATATAAATTCATTATGGAATGTTTCAAGGAACCATTCTATGGCTTAGATTACTATATTAATTAATAATTAATAACATATTAGACATATTATTATAGTGTCTTTCAGCTATTAGCTCGAGCTGCTAAGGGAAAGCTTTAATACTTCATGGTCGTTCCATCCTCTCATCAATACAGAAAATTTTGACTTATAGTTATTTTCTATTTTTCCCTTCTTTCCTGGCTATAATAGTTATTCAACTGAATTTCTATCCTTACTCTTTACAGTATAATCTAGGTTTGGGAAACTTGTTTATTTTATTTTTTTAAAGATTTTATTTATTCATCCATGAAAGACACAGAGAGAGGCAGAGGGAGAAACAGGCTCCCTGCAGGGACCCCGATGTGGGACTCGATCCAGAACCCTGGGATCACGCCCTGAGCCAAGGGCAGATGCTCAACCACTGAGCCACCCAGGCGTCCCAGGAAAACTTGTTTGGAATGAGCGATGTTTATCTTGTACTTCCCATGTCAGTTGAAAACCAACTGGCTTCGGTTTCCAAACTGTTTCCCTCTAAAATGTTTACATGTGCAATTCTCTTTAAAGCTATGCTAACAGCCTAAAGAAAACAGATGTTTTTATAGGTAGGAAAAACACCCTACATTCAAACAACCTAACATCATATTTAAAAGTAAGACCAATGTTTGTAAAAATACACCTTGTGTTTAAGATAAATGTTAATGACAGTTCAATAGAATATATGTAGTTTCTAAATGATTGTAAAATTAATACAATATGCAAAAGTTGGCTTGGTAGATCTAAAATGCTGCTTCATTTGGAGGTTGGTTGTGGAATTTGAGAGGAAGTCACTACTCCGTCATCTCTACTTTCCACTGTGATTAACATACTATTTGCCTATGGGCCAAATGTCTATTAAATTTAAGTTGATGAATAACATACTTAATAAGTATGGCTCTTTTATAGTTAAATTGCTATTAAATCACTATTTCATTGTTGCTAAAATAGCAGCAGTGAAATTTTGTTGAAGAACAGCTTTAATTAAATTCAGAACAGAACAGACTGAATTCAGAATGTGTGTTTTTCTTTTCTTTTTCAAGATTTTATTTATTTATTCATGAGAGACAGAGACAGAGACAGAGATAAAGAGAGATGCAGAGACAGAAGCAAGCCCCATGCAGGGAGCCTGACGTGGGACTCAATCCCGGGTCTCCAGGATCTCCAGGATCATGCCCTGGGCTGAAGGCGGCGCTAAACTGCTGAGCCACCCGGGCTGCCCAGAATGTATGTGTTTTAATAAATAAACGGGTAGATAGATATTTGCTAAATACGTAAATGCAGCCACATATGGAAATATATTTAAATTAGAATATGTATATATTTATTTAGTGCTCTTTAGTGTGTGTGTGTATATATATATATATATATATATATATACCAAGAAAAACTAACATCTGAAATTATGGATTCAGGTACATCTATATGCACCAATACCAATAAATATTTAGAATATATACATACATTTATATATCAATATATACTGTTTAAGTAAAAATGTATTTCGATTTAAATAAGAATTGCAGTCCAACAGTCTGGTGGACACTAGGTGTCAGCAGAGCAAAGCTGAAACTAACAACAACAAAGCGCTCTAAGTGTTCTAAATAATTTGTGAGAGAGAGAATAAATAGCAGCGTTTTGCTTAGAATTCTGCATTTTCTTTATTTTTAGGATTTGTGACTCAATTATTCAAATTCGCCAGAAATGAAATAAATAGATGGAATACAGACTGAGGTGGAAGGGGTTGTCCCTTCTGTCCCCCCACTGCCAAGTCAAGGGAGAAAAAGATACTAATTTTTGCTGATTCAATAAAACCTAGAGGCAAGAAGCTAGATTTATTCTTAAAATTCATGCCTACCGACACTGTCACGGGCAAACTGCCACTTGCAGAAGGATTCAGTGCTTTCCACCTTCTGATGGCTGGGGTGTGGGAGCAGGAGTAGAGGTCATCTCTATGGTGTGAGGCCATCTCTAGGGACTGCATCTTGCTCATAATGGACCTTCTGACCTCCAAAGTCACTCTCGCCCATACCTGGGCCTGAAAACCTGTAAGCATGAGGACCCTGGGTGCTGTCTCTGGTTTTCCTGCTCACACTTCACTTTCAACAACAATTTGGTGGGTTTTAAACTTAAAGATCAAGATCATCTATAGGTGATATTGTCACCAGAAAGCTGTTAGAGACCATAAAACAACTTACTTAAAAAGCTCATTTCTGTCGATGGCTCTGTTGGTTTGGGGGTCGATTGCGTAGACAGTCAGGTCACATTTGGTGTAATCTTCTAGAGAAAAGGCATCCCCATGCCTGCGAGCACCAATGGACTCCACCACCACCTTGGCACCAGGGATTTGCTCCTGAACATAGCGATCCAAAATCCTATAAATCAAACAAAGTACAAACATGACATTCTGACGGGATTCCTGGGGGAAAAAATCACTCTCAACTTGAAATGACATTTAGTAAATGAAAAATGATGACAGCCTGGTTTTTGCTAATGTTTACTGACTATGAACAAATTTGAAAAAAATTCTCTATCGTTTTTCAGCATTTAACTTCCGATGATGCTAGAAACTGAATAAGGTAGAAAGAGGTCATCAGCCATGTCCTGTTTGAATCTAGACTTTTTGAATTTATGATACCATTTGAGCTTTACATGTCTCATGGGAACTGCCAAGTATATTGTATAAATGGTGCAATTTACAGGAGCCACGGGTCTTAAGAACTCTTGAGTTCACATGGTTGATGTTATAAATTCAACATTCCACCAGATTCTGCAAGACATGGCACATAGCTGTACATAAAGGTCCAGGACTAGGATACTTGTTTCCCTGAGGGTATAAAGACTCTTAGAGCTTGACAGCAATGAGAGAATGCAGAGGTGGTTTGCAAAGGCAGGTTTACCAGGTTAAGAGAAACATCACATGCAAATCTCAGAAGCTATTTTGTTGAATACAAACAACTAAAAGACCTATCTTTTGGCATAAAATCAATGCTATTCAACAGAAAAGACAGAAACAATGTTAACCTATAGGTAATTTTCTGGAAAATACTTTTTTTTTTTCTGATTGCATGATTTGATTTTAATTGGAACTACAAGTATTCCCATGTTAAGTGTCTGTGGTCTCTATTGCCACAAATGACAATTTCCTTAATGTCTTTTCCTTATTAAAAACTTTATATTAAGTTTATATCTATATGTAGATTAACATCAGAATGTATATTATTAAATATTTATAGACATTCAAATGTAAATGAATTGATTTTAATAACTCTGCATGGCAAGTATTTTAAAATCCATCTATAGATTGGACACTCCATTTGGAGTTCCCCTTGTGAGGCCCTTTTCAAGGGGTGGGGGGCAGGAGGCACAATATCATCTAATGTCCTTGGAAATAGCTTTTACTTCAGAGGCCAAAACTGACCTGCTTTCTGCTCTTTTAAAAAAAAGTTTTCCTGTAAGGTGCTGGTGGGTGCTTGGCCCTTGTCAGAAGAGCAGCACTGATACTGAGCCTTGGGAAGTGGTGGTGCCATTGGGCGCAGTTGTGTGGTGCGCACACCGGGGGACACGACCAATGGTAGTGAAGGGCTCTGTCTGTTTGCTTTTATTTTCTTTTTAGTTGTTTTGTCTGTTTGCTTTTAAGTGGATATGGACCAGCAGAGTCAAAGTCCCTCTCATTAAAGTACTATTCATTCTCTTCCTTTTCTCACCAGCTCACACCCACGGGTCTGTGTGCCTGACAGTGTCTTTTTCTGATGAGATCTTTGCTGAAGAATGAAGAAAAGAAGAATGCATTTTTCCCAGAACCTGAAGAGAATGGCTGCAGGAGGAGACAAGAATGTGGAACAGTGTTCTGTCCGTGTTTTAGGATTCTTTTTCTGAGAGACTTATGCTCCCTTAACAACAACAAAAAAAAAAAAAGAAAAAGAAAAAAAGAAAAAAAAAAGAGAGAGAGAAAGAAAGAAGAAAGAGAGAAAGAAAGAAAGCAAAAGAAAGAGAGAAAGAAAGAAAGAAAGAAAGAAAGAAAGAAAGAAAGAAAGAAGAAAGAAAGAAAGACCTGGGAATCAAACCCCATTACACTCTTGACAGTTCAGTTGGTACAGGCATGAATGATTGTGGTAAAGAACACAGATGTTTGGCTTCAGCTTTCCGCTCCTTTACTTATGAAATGCAAAATCTGAGACCAGTAAGAAGCCTCCAAGGCTCAGTCTCCTTAACCACAAAATGAGGAAATCATCTGCCACGAAGGATGATTGTGTGCAATAAATGCACTAATGCTTGTTGTCAAATCTCCACACAGTTTTGAGAACACAGTTGCTGCTCCATTAAAGATGATTATGTTTATTATTAATTTGGCTTAAATGTTTGCATTAATAAACTCCTCCCCAGCCTCTAATTCATTCAAGACATTTAATGATATTGTGGAATCGTAAAGAAAGCAGATTTCTCACCAGTAATATCAGTACACAAATCAAAAACTAAATACGAGCACACTGTTAAATATATGGCAGAAGGTGGCTATCTGTCCCAGGACCAGATTTTAATAATTTATGACTGCTGCGGTGCATTTACACATTGATTAAGCATGTTCCAAGGAAATCGTTTATATGTGCATAAACTACGTTTCCCTACAATGCAGTAACCTGTCTATTGAGCTTGTGTGTTTTTTTTTTTCCCTGTATTTCTCGGAATATTGCAGAATCATGCATGACTAAGACTTCAAATGTGGAATGAAATATAGCTGTATTAATTCCTTTATCATGTCAGGGAATCGTAAACTAATGAAGTCTAAAAATGCGTTATGTCATTTAAAACATGTAGCAGTGTCTTCTCCCTGAATTAATTCTTTTCTTTAAAAATTAAGAGATCTTCTGAAATGAAACATCTCTTATGATAAAGAAAAAGGTATCCAAACTTGAATGCCTTCCTTATCTTTTCTAAGATAAATATATGTTAAATTAAATTTGAACTGTTTAAAACGGGAACATTTTAGCTCTTTAGCCTTGCTCTTCAAATGTACATGGTTACGCTGGTGCTTCCTAAAGGTTTCCGAGCTCACGATTTTTTTTTTAAATATGGCTTTCTAGTCCCTTATTTTGAACTGCCTCATAAAAAGTAGTACCGATGTTTAAATTGCCTTTATGTTTATGTTCTGCTTTAAATTATTGTACGTCAAACCAATTCATACATATGGTTTGGAACCAAGTGTCCTGAGAATTTACTACATGTAAATTCATTAAGAACAAATTATTTGCACACTACCATACAGACACATACGTATACAGAGAGAACGTTGTTTATGTGTAATATCTGTATTGTGCATTTCTCCCTATATCAAGGGAGATGTCTGCAATGATATTTATATAGTGTTACTAATGCTTAGGTCTCGGTCATGTGATTTTGAGTGTGCCATAAAAAAGTTAATGAAAACTTTCCTCTTTATATTACATCACTTGAATTTCCTATAATGGGCATAAGAAAACCATGTAGTCATATTTTTAAAAACTCTTCAGCTTCCTATTTCCACTTCCCCAACTTCTTAAAAAAATCTTTTTTTTTTTTAATTTATTTCTTCATTTGAAAGAGAGAGAAAGAGAGAAAAGGAGGAAGGGGGAGGGACAGAGAGCGGAGAGTGGGCGAACCTCAAGCAGACTCCGTGCTAAGCACAGAGCCCGACTCAAGGCTTGATCTCACCACCCTGAGACCACAACCTGAGCTGAAACCAACAGTCAGAAGCTTAACCAACTGTGCCACTCAAGGCCCCCCCCCAAAAAAAATATTTGCCTAAATTTTCAGAGTTTAAAAATATAAAAGATTAAGTTGGAATCATAATTCGTATTTATTTATTTATTTATTTATTTATTTATTTATTTAATTTAATTTATTTATTGGAATCATAGTTTTTAAATAAATTTATAGCAACACTCAGGTAAGTGGTAAGTGGAAATATTCATTCAATCATTCATTTATTTTCATTCTTTCATTCCATAGATATTTATTGAATACACACTCTGGTGCAGGCACTCTTCTAGACACATGGAATATATCAGTGAGCAAACCCACAATCTCCGACATCACAGAACTTGCTTTCTAACTGAGCAAGATAGACAAGATAATAAAATAATAGAATTGGTTAAGAAACGTTGCCATGTGAGCAGACTCCGAGGAGACAGTGAATAAGGTGGACATTACCGGCAGGAGCCTTCCAAGAAGAGGAAATGGCTAATGCCCTGTGTGAAGTGCCAGGTGTACAAGTGTGGCTGGAGCAGAGAAGCTGTGGGGGCAGATCACACAGGGCCTTGTAAAGGCTGGACAGGCGTTACCTTTTGTTCTGAGTAAAACCAGGATCCATTGCTGGAGTTTCAACATGGAAGTAATGTGTGTGACCTTACATGTAACAGAAGCACACTGGCCGCTGGGTGGTGAACCATCTGCAGTGAGGCCAAGAGTAGAATGGGGGAAACAAGCTAGGGAAAGACTTTATGGAGACGAAGAACTTACTACATGCCCAGTCAACTCAATAACTCAGAGGAAGAAAAGACACAACAGAATCCCTGATTATTAGCCACGCAAGAACCACATAGCCAAGGATTAATATCTACATATTATTAATATGCCTGGCGACATATGCAAGAGGTATGAATCTTTTAAAACCAGATCAATACATGCAATGCTTAACTGCAGAAACACTTCCAGTAATTATCTAGTTGACCTAGAGAGGCTCTGACCTTTTGTGGTTGTTCATTTTGGAATAAGTCAATGTTTATGGATTATTCTTTGTTTAAAGAAAAGCATAAAGGAAAGACTAGAGCTCAGAGGTCAATTTCTGATGCTTCATTATTTCCCTTGAAGTGTCGACCTAGGCACAGAGGGTTCTTGAAAGAGGGTCCCACTTTTTTCAGAGTGCCGGCTGCTTCTTTCAGTTGCCTTTTGTATTGCACGTGGAGCACAGACCCCTTCTCTGCATCATCCTGTACCATCTGGGCTGTTTCCTTACAAAGTCCAGTATTTCGTGTATGAGGAAAAGTTATGGTGGCAGTGGTATAACCAGAGCCTTATACGGCAGGCTATTAAAGCTGCCTGACACCTCAAGAGAACTGGGATTTATGCATAGCCACCAGGTACTATGTGATGATACAGTCTGCTGGTACTTTAGGTCTATAATGTGGAGAACAATGCACTCAACTGCAAAAATCAAAACAGCGAGAGAGAGGTATTTATTGAAATACGATATTCTGAGGGAGACCCCGCAGGCCTGTGGGTTTTCCACCGTGGCCCGCACAGGTCTACCCCTGGCACATGAGCTGGGCCGTCATGTTTTCCTCAGACTACTCACACAGTGGCTGCTTATCCCTAGAACAGTCCTGTTCTCAAAACCAGCTGAACCTCAACCAGTCCTCTCCAGCTGACACCCTATAGGACATCCTGTCCTCTGTCCCCAGGGTCCTTGGGAGACTTCCATGCCTGGCACTTTCAAATAAGAGCTTCCGTGAACAGTGCTCTGCTTTCCTCCCACAAATTTTGGTCACCTGCCCTCCCCCTCCCTCTGGTGCTTTATAGAAGAAAGGTTTCAGAGATGGGCTGATATCACATTTTAGGAAAAGAAATCTAGGGCTCTGTTTTAGATTGGAAGGGGATGGGGCCTCTGTTTTATAATGTCCTGATTGCTCAGTGGTTTCATACCTGCCATCAAGCACACACTGTTTGGCATCTCTAAAGAAATAATACTATGTGGACACTGAACAGGGAAATACACTAAAGTATGTTGGCTACTTCCGTCCCTAGAAATAGGGAGGAGAGGTCAGACAACAGCCCCATGTACAGGTGGCAGTGCTGGATTTTATGGCAGCTCTTTGCTCCTGGACAACAGCAAGACGTCCTCCAGCTAGCTGTGTTCCTGGAAACCATTTGTTGCACAACCATCCTTCTCTAAGCCGTGGGGGAAAGCCAGGCACAGATCCTCCGAATTTCCATTCTTTGCCTCAGACATGATCAGCAGATGAACAGTTTTGTCCCAATGGATCAATCAAACAAACCAACAAACATTCTTGTTAACCAAATATCGGTTGAGCTTTGCGCCTTCCTTCAAGTTTCTGGATTCCGAACCATCCACTCAGCCTCTAACAGTGGACAGGCCTCAAGGCCGCTCCCAGAATACCTGATGCTGGGGTAAGACATGCTCTGATCTGGGTCCACAGACCTGTCACCCTATTGGCCTGCAGTGGTTTTTTTCCTACCCTTGCTCATGCCCCCAAAGAAAGGCTTTTTCTTCCAAACCTTTGTGTCCTGTGGAACCTCTGGGTCAGATCATCCTACTGCAATGGTTCTCCTCCCTCGTCTCTTATGTCCTCTCTCTGCCCTTAGAACAGTCCTCAGAAATACAAGTTTCTCTTCCGAATCCAGATTTGTTTTTACTTGACACACAGGTAGACAGCTAAAGGAGATGGCTTCTCTCACTCCTCTGTAGTCTTATGCAATGAGTGCGTATTACCAGCCAACGTGGGTGATATGCAAAGAATTTTTAGCAAACTACACTAGACAAATGATTACCCATGATCCCCTTTCCTGGACCTGCTAGGTCCGCGGTGAAACAGCCATGAGGCCCCACATTTCCAATTGCATTGGCTGCTTCTCTCTCACTTAAGACACAGGGACTCGCATCAGCACTGCTTAATTATAATTTAAAACTGTTCGAACCAGCTACAAAATAACACACTAAAGCTTCTTCTGCCACCAACAATGACAAACAATGATGCGCACGGCCTAAGCAAGCCCCCCGCCGCCCACTGTGGTCATGAGCCGTCATCCTATAGGCTGTGTCCTGATGGCACGTGGAAGCCCAGCTCTCTGAGGGCCAGTTATTTCCATGACAGACTGTGCTATCCACACCACAAGACTTGTACTGAGTCCTCATCATATACACGAAAAGAAGGCATCGACGACAAAGGCATTATCACCCCCATGACCCATGTGGACTTTGTTGGGTCTTGGCTGCAGGGCATTCCTTTCTCCCCATACAACCCTCCTGATTTCAGTGGAGGCATTAGCCTGGTGCCCACCACGCACCGCTGAGGTGAATCAGGGCTCCTGTCCTGCCTCATCCTGCCCAAACTGGACTGCCGGGGACTCAGGCCAGGCCACTTTCTCTCTGGAGTTTGTTTCTGGAGTTGAAGATGACCCCGGAGTGTAAAATGGGTGGAACTCCCTCACTGATGACCTCCGTGCTCCTCAGCCTGATGGCACCCACCATCTACTCGCTCCTGCAGTCCTTGCTTCCCTGGCCCTGCACCTGCCTTTGGTCTTGACCTTTCCTTAGCGGGTGTTCCTTCCTCTTACATACACTGTCAGCTCAATAGCTTCCAGTGCAGTTCCCTCCACGGCCTGAAGCCTCAGCCCACCGCCAAGGTGTACTGCAAGGTGTACTGCACATGTCTCATTTTCCTAGTCCTGGTCTAAGTCATCCTGCTAGCCTCTCTCTGTCATTTCACTAGACCTGTAATTTGCTTTCTGCCTAAAGTTGCCAGGTTGCCCATTAGAGAGTTTCAAAAAAGAACATGCATTCTGGAAAAATGTGGTCATTTATATTTGCCTTGACTCTAAGTTCTTGGGAGCAACATAGCAACTTCAAATACAAATAGTATAAAGAAATGTATAGCAGAATAGTACTTTTTCTTAAATATTATTTATTTATTCATTCATGAGAGACAGAGAGAGAGAGGCAGAGACATAGGCAGAGGGAGAAGCAGGCTCCATGCAGGGAGACTGACTTGGGACTTGATCCCGGGTCTCCAGGATCACACCCTGGGCTGAAGGCGGCGCTAAACTGCTGAGCCACCCGGGCTGCCCTGAATAGTATTTGATTATAACAAACTTTCTCCAAAGAAAGGATAGTCTTTGATCTTCTAAGAACCAAATATAGTGCAAATGAATTAATATAATAGTTACAGTCATTAACCAAAACCTAAATTTTTATTTGGGGTTTATTGTTCTACTTTAGTTTAAAAGATCCGTTATGTACTCACAATACTTAGTAATATGTTACTATGCCACCTCTAGAAAAATTTTCAAAAACTGTAAAGTTCTAAATATAATTAATATGTACATTTTAGATGCATATAAATATACATTGTATATTTAATACAATATGTATTTATATGCATATGTAATATGTATACATATACAATACATGCATATAATATGTACTCCTATGTATTTATATAAAATAAATACCTATGTATTTGCATAAAATATGTTTAAGTGTGTTATATATGTGTATTTGTATATAATTTGTTTTATACACATATAAATTTTTTGTGAAAATACATGTATATAAAACATTTTTTGCGACACCACATTAATTCATTAAAATTTAAACTAGTTTATAATTTAAACTGGTAAAAGTTTATTTAAATAGCTTTTTACAATAATGTCGGGTAAATTAACTCATTTTACAATAAATATTGAAAGGCATATTTAACAGATTTTTTTTTTATTGTGCAAATAGCTTTTTCCTTTAAATCGCGAATTGAAGTCACTGATCATGAACCGGCTCACTTAACTTATTCTCAAGCCAAGTTTTTTTGGTAGATGACCCTAAATTTTAATTTACAACATCACTTTATCCAGTTACCTATATGCACCTCTTCAGTGAGTTTCAACTAGACATTGCATCATAAAAAAATTAAGTGTGGAGGCTTACAGAAATAGCTTTGTAGCTGAAGTAGGTATTTACTTATGGTTGATTTACCTTTTAGTTTTTACACTAAAATTATTGCAGCAGTCATCTTCTCAATTACTCATTTGGGCGAAGAAGCCAACCTAAAGCTACCATTTCAAGAAGAAAATTTCTGTGTGAGGGAGCAGCCCACACCCAAGAAAGGATGCACTGGATTTTTTAATTCAGTTTCCCTCTTAAGAAGCCTTGTAAAGAGGGAGTGGTTAGGAACCCAGTCTGCTGCTGCCTTTGGATGGAGATTCAAATTAAACCTCTACCACTTGCTATCTGTGTCTTTGTGGACATTACTACTTCTCAAAGCCTTAGGGAGCTCATCTGTACAACGGGGAAAGTAATCAGACCTGCCATAAAGCGATCTACGAGAAGTTAATTAGCATCCACTAAGGGCACAAAACCCAACAAGTTGGAAAGAGCACGCCACAAAGATGAGTTTTTTGTTGTGGTCCTTACAGAAACTCCCCTCATTTTCTGATTGCAAACTCCATTCAGCCTTTTGTTGAAGTAAATGGATTGCATTTAACTAGCAGCATCATAGGGACTCCATCCCACATACTTGTCAGAGGTTTTCAGAAGCCTGGCTCAAGAACCCCCAGGCACTACAGATGGCTGCAGGGACTCAACACAAGCTTTCCTGATATGCCTGTTAATACAGACCCTCAGAGACCCCCACCGAGACCACTCCCAGGTAACATTTTAAGAACATGGGACACTTTGTACATCACACTCTGTACGTCCTATGATGTCCTTGGATATGGACATTCCCTTCCAATCTGGCATTTCAGTCAGAAATGGTTTTGTCTTTACACCAGAAGTGTTGTTATTTTCTGTTTTCAATTTTGTAACTTTTTTTGTTTGTTGGTTTGTTTGTTTGTTTGTTTTATCCTTGGTTTGGTTCTTTCACTCTGGCCCTAACATGATGAAAACCAAGTTCAGGACTCCTCTGGTGATTCTGTATGGCTTGGTCACATCATCCCTGTGATAGTCTCATTCTTGACACTTATTTTTTTTTCTATTCTGTTTGCTTTATTTTAAGACTCATGTTAATATATATTACTTTGTTTTATTGTATGCATCACTGTAAAATGCTTGAAATTCTCTATTCAAATAGATGGAACATTAAAAATAATTGTATTTAGCATAGAATACAATTTAGATATAAATGAAAGTATCTAAAATCGCTGCTGATATAAATTGAATTTTCTTATTTGGACTTTGGTTGAAAAAAAAAACTTTGGTTGAATTTATTTTTCACGTTAAAAAAAAAGTTGCACCATACAGAGAGGTAAATTGTGCACGAATTGGATAAAGTTAAGAGAAGAACCGTCTGTGTAATTAAGAGAATAGAGGAATTGGCTCTTGCTCATCAGATGTCGGAACTGAGTGGGTGCACAAGGAAATGATCTATTACCTTGTACCACAGGTTGGGTCTGATTATAAAAAAATAATGAGCTGTTTGGGGCACCTGAGTGGCTCCATCAGTTAAGTGTCCCACTCTTGATCTTAACTCAGGTCTTGATCTCAGGGTTGTGAGTTCAAGCCCCATGCTGGGCTCCACACTGGGTGTAGGGCCTACTTGAAAAAAAAAAAAAAAGTAAGCTGTTCTATTAGGTGAAATTTCTGCACCATGAAACTTAAAAGAATATGATAGAAAGAAGAATTTTGAAAGGAACAAATGCCCACTATGAATTTTGAAAAGCTTTATAAAGCAACAGTGACTCATGTTTTAATGGAGTCACACATAATGATCTTTCACCCTACCTCCACATTCTACTTCTATTTGGTGCAAGCAAAATCTCTGAAAAAGAAAATGAACTGAATGGTGTGATATTTTCCCATTTGTGATATGGGAAAAGTAAAACAGAGGCTATGGCATTCTACTTGTTTCTACTTCTCTCTCCAGTCTCCCCAGTTGTTTTTCCAAAGATTTTTTGGATGAAAAGATAAGTACAATAGGAAGCTGGAAAATGCCTTTCTTCATAGATTTTGTGAATGGATTTTACTTTTGGAGTATAAAAAGCACTTTCCTCAAATCACAGGATAGACTATAGCTCTGTATAAATTAACTTTGTCTTTTATTAACTTCCATTTAACTTTTTAAATTAACTTTAAACTGTATTAATAAGTACCCATCTATCTATCATGTCACAAATCATAAGTTAAAATAAGAATATTAGAGCTAATATGCTGGTATCTTCATTATAATTGTCTTATAAATTAAATTGATTTCTCCCTCAATCAAAATCTAGTCTTCAAGCTTGCTATTTTCTTTCTTTCTTTCTTTTATTTGAGAGAGAGAGAGAGAGAGAGAGAGAGAGCATGAAGGAGAGGGAGAAGCCTACTACCTGCTGAGCAGGGAGCATGATGCAGAACTCAGTCCCAGGACCCTGGGATCATGTCCTGAGCCAAAGGCAGACACTTAACTGAATCATGCAGGTGCCCAGTTCAAATATTTCAAGCATTATTTTAAAATAAAAGTAAAATTAAAACATCCCCAATGGAATTACAGGACATATTTTATTTGCTTTGGCTTTTTTTCATAGTTTCCAAAGGTTTGAGTAAAAAAAAAAAAAAAAAAAAAAAAAAGAAAGAAAGAAAGAAAGAAAGAAAGAAAGAAAAAGAAAAAAAAAGATAAAAGGAGAAAAAAATACTGATTCTGCCAAAATGTATCATGTAAATTTTACAATTAAGCCCATTTTTTTTGTAAATGCATATTGCTGAGAAAAATGGGAGAGTGGCACAATTACATATTTAAATTTTTCTAGATTACATGTACCAGATGGCGAATATTAACTGAGAAAGTCGATTTATTATCCCTCGGTACTTTTAATTTTTCCCAACAGGAACTAATATGGTTTTCACTATAAATATTCTGAAATTGGTTAATGAATGAATGATGTGTATTCTGACCATTATAATACAAAACAAACCTATTGACAGCAGGACGCCAGCACACATCATTCTTTACTGAATTACTATACAATGGAATCTTAAGAAAAAGTAAGTCTAGTTGATAAGTCACTTGTTTTTGGTTAATTCTGCATGGAGGAAAATATACACATGACCCCTGAACACCACAGGTTTGAGGAGATCCACATATACATGGCATTTTTACAGGATAGTACCTTGAATGTACGTTTTCTTCTCTATGATTCTCTTACCAACATTTTCTTTTCTCTAAATCACTTCATCATAAGGATGTAGCATATAACACATATAACATATAAAATATGTGTTAATCAACTGTGTTATTGGTAAAGCTTCAGTCAACAGCAGGCTATTAGTAGTTAAGTTTCTGGTGAGTCAAAAGTTATACGTGGACTTTCAACAGTACAGCACCCCCGAGCTCTAGGTTGTTTGGGGTCAACTGTATATGAATTTGGAAAATCCATGTGATATGAAATTTAAAAATTAAGAATTTACCCTAATATATCTGAAAGCTATTATCAGAAACAAAACACCAAGTCCTGTGAATTTGAGCCATTTTGACAGAAGTTTAATCTTTAGTGTAAATAACTTATTCACATTGTGTGATGATGGCATACCTCCAAATATTAACTAAGAGTTTAGACAAAATTGGACATTGTAATGCCCACAAATAGGACACCTGAAGTTAGAGTCATGGAGCAATCCTATTTGTAACTATGATTCCATGTGTTTAGCTCAATACTGACATATTGAGGATAATTTAAAAAATTTGCTATGACATGAAGTACAAACTGGACTTCAAATCTCTCTACTTTTCCACATTTCAAGGAATTAAGCATTAAAGATATTACTACAATGTGCATGAGTAACAACATGAGACACTATTTTGTAAAAAACTAATTGTATTCTGGGCTAGCTTCAATTCTGTAAAGAACTATGACTTCTTGCCACAAATAGAAAGTAAGTATTTGCTCTCGCAAAAAAGAGATTACTTCTCCTTCTCTGCCAAAATAAAGCCCCAAACAGTATTTCAGAAAAAAAATAGCAGAGGAATTTGCTTCGTGTTGAAACAAAGAATCACCAAAGTTTTGAATAAAACCAAATCATACTTATGCTTTTTTCAAGTAATAATGAATTATAAAATTCATATTGAATATTAAAAAGTAGAATTTCATTTTATGTTAAGTTAGTGTTTTATTTTTACTCCTGGTTTCAGTTTTTATAGCTATTACATACCTATTATAGAAGATGTTGTTTTGAGTTGTATATTAAGATGTCTATATTTCATTCTTTTAAAAATTAGATCATTTATGATGAGCTTCTGGTGATAACCTCCCCAATTTCAAACACACAACCTTTTCCTAAGTACACTTAAAATCAGTGTGTGATTGCCAAGTGTGAACTTACACCAAGTTCATTCAAAATAGAGCAGACAAGAAAGATGATGGGAACCAAATCTTGCTAAATAAAGTCAACGCTCACCAAGAACAGAATAACATTACTTTCTCACAGATTATGCTATCAAATTCGTCAGTGGCCAAATAAGAAAAATATTATTTTTATTTTTTCCATCAGCTCAGACCTCAAACCAAGGAGTCATTATTGCTTCTTGCTTTTGCTCATACATCTAATCCTTGACAAGTTTTAAAGGCTGTACCTGGAGAATATACCCTTGATCTAATCACCTCTCCTTGTGTCCACTGCTACCACCAGTCCAAACCACCAATGGCCTCTCCTTAGACCCCTGCTACAGACTCACAGCTGGTCACTCCATCTTCTACTCAACAACCTTTTAAAACTTAAGCTGGAACATTATTTCTCTGTGCAAAACTTCACAGGCAGTGTAGGCCAAAAGAAATATAATGCAAAAAATATATATATATATATATATAAATAAATAAATATATTAAAAATATATATATATAATGCAAGTCACATGAAAATTCAAAAATTTTAGTACCCATATTAAAAGATTAAAAACAAAACTGGTGAGATGAATTTTAATATATTTATTTAACTTAATGTATCCCAAAATTATCATATCAGCATATAATCCATCAAAAAATATTCATGATATTGTCTCTCTTTTGTGGGGGGGGAGGACTACCAATTCTTTTAAATCGGGTGTGTATTTTTATACTTAGATCACCTTCCATTTGCACCTGCCACACCTTTCAAGGACTCAGATGCCTGGTGGCTACTATACTGGACCATCAGCTCTAAGGACTTTGTGTCTCATATGGAGTAAGACGTTAAATCCTCCAGGTGGCCTGTGAGATCCTATATACTCATTTCCTATCTCGATAGGACAGCCATGCTCCTACAGCTGGGTTTTCACATCAGCAGTGTCCTCTCTCTGGGAAAACACACTCCCCACGTCACCCCCCCACCTCCCTCATCAGAGTAGCCACATGGGTCTCTCCCTTAATGTCTTTCTTCTTAGATTTCAGCTTATAAGAAGGCTTTTCTCAAAAAAAAAAAAAAAGGCTTTTCTCAGTCATCCCATATGAAACAGTACCTTTCTTCTATCATTTCATATTGCCACTTATATTTTTTTATTGCCCTCATATTATTATGTTATATATAAATAATGTTATATTTTTGTAAATATTTTAATAAAATTAATTAAATGTTTTAATTAAATAAATTAAATTTAAAAATAATTATTTTTATTTCCTGTTTCCCCCAACAGAATGTAAGCTCCAGGGGATCAGAGACTTTGCTCTGTTCACTGTTACATCTCCAGTGCTTGTTTACAACCAGTAACTACTTTTTATTTAATGAATAAATTTCCAGCTTCACATATGAATATTAGGACTTAAAGAGTTTAAGTGACTAGCCTGATACCTCCGAGCTGGTCACTGATGGGCCAGGCACTTGAGTCTAGGGTTCTCTGAACTCAAAAGGAATCCTGGGTAGGGGGGCAGTTAAGACATCACTTAGGAATTTTACATGAGATGTTCCTCAAGGTATTTTCTTAGAGGAATTTGAATAGAATAAATAAGGTTTTTTTTTTCTTCTGTCTGGAGAGTATAACACTCTAAATTAGGACTTGGCAAGCATACAGGCTAAATTCAGGCTATTATATGTTTTTGGAAATAAAGTTTACTTACACAAGTACTGTCATTAAAATCATTATAAGTATTGTTTTTATTTATTTTTATTTACTTATTTTTATTTATGTATCTTTTTAATGATTTCATTTATTTATTCTTGAGACACCCAGAGAGAGAAGCAGAGACACAGACAAAGGGAGAACAGGCTCCTCGCAGGGAGTCTGATGTGGGACTTGATCCCCAGACCTGAGATCATGTCCTGAGCCAAAGGCAGATGCTCAACCACTGAGCCACCCAGGCGTCCCAAAAGTATTGTTTTTAAAATACTGTTAACATTTAAAAATTATGATGGAGAAATAATGTTGTAAAAATGTAAATAATATTATAAAGATTGTTTTTAAATGTATTATTGGTCTACTATCATTAATATTTACAATATTAATATCTGTCCCTTTATAAATGGTGTCCTGACCTCCCACTTCCAGCTCTAACTAAGGAGACCATAAGAATGATCCAAGCTAATGTGTTTATTGATTTACCTTTCCATTTGACCTGTCCCTTCAAGGCCAGTCTTTATTACACTGATTTAAGAAAATATAAGTGCTAGCATATATTGTTTGTTCTTTCATAGGTTCTCTTTCCAAAAGGCTTCATAATTCTCCTCCTAGAAATATACATCTTGGCTAGATTTCTAAAGTATGTTTTGTAACCTTAATCCAAGGAGCCGTAAGTTAGTCACACAGGTACATTTCAGATGCTGTATAAATATATCATGGAGATGGGCCCTTCTACATCAAATCAACGCCTACTTCAGTAAAATCCTACTATCACTGAATATTCATTTTGCATTTAGAAAGTAAGTGAAGTGTTTGAGCAACTCTGTGACCTTAATGATCATCCCAATTTCTGGTGTACCACCCTGATTCTAAAAAGTCCTTCATGTATACTTTTCAAAAATGCCATTTATGCAGATTCTTAAAGATTTACATTTTAGAATCCCACGCTTCTTTTACTCATTTGGGTTCCATGAAGAAGCAGAAGGAGAACAGAGACACGGATGCAAGCATTTCCTACCTTCTTCTTCAGACACTGTTGCCAGTGGTTTGCTAGTAGGTAGAGTTTCCCAATCCTTACCCTAGCAGTCATTTATCCCACTCCTTAATCTCAAGAATGTCTAAGTAAGAGAAACAAAAGGCCCAGGAAGAGATAAATCCTAAATTCCACCTAAGTACTTCAGAACATAGACATGAAAGGCCACCTGTGAGCACAGATTCTCAGTGGAATATGCTAAATACATTAATACAATTTAAAAGAAATATGTTTCACCAGAAAGGCCCATTGGTTAATTCTATAAGTCCAAAATATCAAAAATGATAAAACATTTTTCAGCACAGGGCCATTTATGCCAATTCCAGGGGAATGGGGAATAATCATCACCGTCACTATGACAACATCCCTTTAAAGGTGCTTTCTGTTTTCTGGGCATTGTATTCTCTGCCATCAAAGGATGCAGATCCCCTCTGCAAAACCTTCTCCATCATGAAATGAATGTAATCTCCATTACATTTTTTTTTATCGACCCTCCCAGTTTGCACTGATTTTAACCATACTGTGAGAACCGTGGATTTATGATCTGGCCTCACATACGGGGCTGCCTACAGGAAGAAATAAAAGTGATGATCATATGAAATTCATGTTCCCCACTTTGTAGGGTAAGGATGTCTCATGGGAGATACAGAAAATGGCTTTGGTGATGGTGTGACTTGCGATCTGAGAACGTCTACAGGAAATGGGGGTGTTGGTTAGCCTGGCCACTGGAGCAATGAACTCCTACAAACTGTCATTCTGGTGTCTACTTCCTTACATGTGTTTTTCTTCTTCCTCTGGCTGCTAAGGTGCTGAATCGTGTGGAATCAGATCTAACCATTCTTATCACTACCACTCGCAGCTTCCAAATAGGAATCGGAAAAGCTACACATCTTATCAGTCCAATCATATGACGTTCTGGAAAAGGCAAAACTATGGAGACAGTAAAGGATCGGTGGTTGCCAGGGGAAGAGAGGAGGGAGAGATGAACAGGTGGAGAGAGGACTTGGAGAGCAGTGGATCTACTCTGTATTGATACTATAGTGATAGACAGATGTCATTACAAATTGGTTCAAACCCACAGAATGTAGGCCACCAAGAGCAAACCTAATGTCAACTATGGATTTTGGGCGATTGCCATGTGTCAGTGTAGATTTACTGCTTGTAACAAACGTGCCAGCCTGGGGCCAGATATTGATAGTGAGGGAAGGGGACATATGGGAATTCTCCCTATATCTTCTGCTTAATTTTGCTCTGAATATAAAATTGCTCTAAAAATAAATTCTATTTTTTAAAGAGATCACAAATTTTTGTTCTAAATTAACCCAGATTTTTAAAAATCTACGATAAGGAATCAGGTATGTGCCCGCTATGCTTACTGCACTAGCAAGTTCCAGCGTAATTCTTTCACAAAGCAACGAAGATTGTCATCATTGTTCTAATTTTCAAGATGAAGACGTGTGGCCCTAAGTGTTAAATTTCTTGCTCAGAGGTCACACAGCTATAAGATTGCAATTTCTCTGTTTGAATCCATAATCTGAGCTCCATACTAAACCAGCCTCTTTGGGTAGAATGGAAAACCTGGGATCTCTATCTCAATCCTCCTGACTGGGTCACTAATCTCATTTCTCAGAATATCTGTTATCCATTGAACAGTCACAATTCCTGTGGTCCTCGATGGCTGATATTGTATAGTTCTCAACAACAACCCCATGATATTAGCTCTATTATTTTTATGAACAGATAACTAGAAATGACGATGCAGTCTGGGGAAGGGGACATGATTTGCCCCAGCTCGTGTTTCTAAACTAATGTTACAGAAGCCAAAGCCCCTTTCACAGGGATACATTTCACTCAAGACTTGAAAGGTGCCTGGTTTTTCTCATTCAGATCTTCATTTTCACATAAGAGGGAAAAAAATATAAACTCCTAAGGAATTATACTTCTTTGTTGTCATTTTTTTCAGCTTTCATAAATTTTGTCTCAATGTGAGAAAGGGGAATCATGATTCTGCTTGTATAAAATTTTCATTCAATAAAATGCTATGGGTGCCCACTCTATAACTGGAATTATAACAATGAAAGATAGATTTCCTAACCTCATTAAGCTTGTACTTTGGTGGGAAATTGACATATAATGAAAATATTAGATAATACTGTGAAGAAAAATAGAGCAGAACAAAGGGCAAGAGGTTGATTATGGTTGTACCACCTTCTTGATGCTACAATCAGACAAAGCCTGCTTCCATGGATAACATTAAAGTGGCTCAGAGACAGGCGTGGTTCCTGATTTTCTCAGGTGTAATCAGCTATTATTTTAACAAACACTAAATATGTATAAACCTATTTGCAGAAGTAGCTCAGACACTGCATAATTGATATTCCAAGCGTAAACATTGAGAATGACTTTCTCCATAGGACACTGCCCATGACACGGAAAGGTTAAGTTTGTGAAACAGCAAGAAATAATTGTTACAGAACACATATGTTTTCATTACTGGAGAAGCACTCAAGCTTCCATCTCAAGCACTCAAGCTACCTGTTGTATTTGACACATAATTACAGAAAATTTAGCTGTCTGATATCTGAAGCTTCTTCTGGCAACTTGGAAATGAAGGATACTTTGCCAGAGAGAAGCAGTGATGATTGACCTCTGTCAGCCTGAACGCAAGGGGAGACACAAAATAAGTAAGCGCCCACATAAAAATTATGAAATGATGTCAGGCTAGGTTAGAAGAGCTCAGAGTGAACTAGAAAGGCATTTTAATCATCCTCTATAGCATTCAGAGTATTAGAGAACTGTAGCTTCATAAATAGTCACGACTTTGAGTCAACACTGACATGTTCTGTGTACACAGATCAAAAGGTACAATGTGGCATGTATTCAGGAATAATTCAAAATATATATTGTTTAAAATTAGTCTTCATGGTTTTTGAAAGAATAAGTTTTAGCCGCCTAGATACATCAATTTGAGAAATGGCATTCTCTGGACTAGCTGGGTCGCTGAGATAATGAGCTTTTTGAATAATTTGGGGCCGCAAAATCAAGATATATACTCTAATAATGAATGTTAGGATTTATTTCTTATATGCAGGGTTTTGAGGTTCTGTTGAGGCATCAGTCAAAGCATCCTGAATAATAACATCTTCACACATCTACTTTTCATACCTCCTTGAAGGCACTCTCGGAAGCTTCGCATATATTAAATGAAGCCATCTGTTTCAGAAAAAGGGTAAGCTGAATTATTAAGATGGTGTTTTATAATATATGTTTGATCTGAACCTATAATGATTAAAATGATCTAATCCAATAAAATTAGAGGCATATGAAAATAAATATATAAGAAACACAAAACCATTACTCTGTAAGATCTTCAATCTTTTTTTCCACCAGAGTCGGGGGCACGTTCGAAACGATGACCTGCATGTCCAGCTGATTGACCACGGAGACCTGGAGGGAGGAAAACCAGAACCCATTCAGAACCAGTTCTAGCACTTCTAGAACTAAAGCTTTGACATGTCCAGTTCTTCTCTACTATGCAGAGACCCCAGGCTTCCCCATTTTAAAGTAAGAATAAATGACACTTTTAGTTACACAGTGTCTACTCCTTATTGGGGCAGGTGGAGACTGATGGACTATGGCTGTTGTCTAAGAAGTTCCAGGACCCTCAGTGACTTCCACTCTGCTTGGTTTGTGTGTCTTTGTTTTGTTGGTTATTTTCTAAGACATGGAAGAAGGTATGCAAACTTTTCTATTTAGGCTATTTAAGGACACCCAAGATAATGGATAACACAGGTTTTACAATCTTGAGGGATCACTTATCCAGTGTGACTATGAAGTGGAGATATAACTAGTTAGAATAATTCATCCTATGGGGATCATCATATATAGTCTTCATGTCTGCTTTAGTCAGGCCTATGTTTGTGTGAATAAAGAGATCACATTTACATATGGGACTAAAATGAGCTAATTTAGCAGCTGTTTACAAATCAATTCTATTCTGCTAACATTTACTGATTCCCTTCTTTAGAAAAACGAAAAAATAGTATCTATTCAGTGTGTATGACCTATCATGTATTTTTTCCTCAATACTCTATAATTTTTCAGACATTTAATTCTAAATACCACATATCAGTCAGTTATTAATATCATTCCACTTTTTATTTTGTTAATTTTATTTATTTATTTTTTTAAAAGATTTACTTATTTGGGGAGGGAGCAGAAGGAGAAGGAGAGAATCTAAAACAGACTCCATGCTGAGCATGGAGTGGGATGCAGGGCTTCATCCCAGGATCCTGAAATCATTACCTGAGCCAAAATCAAGGGTCAAACACTCAACCGACTGAGCCACCCATGTGCCCCCATTCCACTTTTTAAATAAACAATTAAAAAAACTAATAAAGAGACTTTTAATATCTTAGACCAGATAAGTGCAGGCGAACTCAAGAATGTGTGTTCTTAACTATTAACCAATATGGAGATAGAAAATGTAAAGTTAAATCACATATTTTCATACACACACATTACATACAACTAAAAAATGTATAAATGCATATCCATCTGAACCATGAACTGAATGTTCTGGATTAACATATTTAGCACCGCACATCTGAATATAATTTATACTAGGGGGTAATTTCATATTGGCATGTATTTTTAATATAGGCTTTAGGTTCTTTACATAGGGTTTCCCATCAATACCCTATCAAAAGTCAAAAAGTCAAAGAGCTTCAAGGACCAGGCAAGTAGCTTAAATGAGGGAAGTAGCCAAAAGCAGGAAATGATAGTAAGAAATGGGAGTGCGACAAATCAGAGAGCCCACAACTCATTTCTAATGAATATTGCCACCTGAGAGAAAAGGTCCGGATTTGCTGAATCTTTGTATTTTTCAAGAGAAGAAAACCAAAATATTACATGAAATATTTCAACTAAATAGAAATCTTTCAAACTATGTGTGAGTCTCATAATTTGTGCGAACAGACTATATTAAGCCAGGGGTGTGTATGATTTCCACGTAGACTCAAAGAGGTCACTCTGCAAGTTCCAATCCTGTACCTCTAGCTCACTATTGGCATCCAGGTCCATGTGTCCAAATTTCCCACAAACATGTACATGGATCCCAATTATCGCTTTAGAGGAAAAAAAATAATCTGACTTCATTAGAAAAAGGGATTGACACAATTTTTGTGTAACTTTGTCTTTTCTTATGGGTCCTGAGTAAAAAAAGAGACAGAAGTAAAACTGAGGTATCAAAAATACATTCTGTTTACATTTGACCAGAATTTCTTTTTTAACCTGTCACCAGACCTCATCTTATGGCCTCTGGAGCCCCTAGAGGTGCCAGCATTATGGCCTCAAGACAAAGGATCCATCCCCCTGGACTGGTGCTGAATTGGTTCCTAATTCCACTCTCTGACTGAAAGGCTCCTGGGTGATGACATGGGTCATGGGTGGGCTGAGCAGTGGAGAACATCAACAGATTACTGGAGAAGGGAAGAAATGAACAAGGGTAGTTATTCCTCATATATGGTTCCTTCAATAGAGGGTTGCCATGGCCATCCATCCTGTAGGGCTGTCCACTCTGAATATAAGAGGTTCGGTAAGCATTAACTCCCCCTGACTTTGTCAGGCTAGGAAGTTCTAACAGACCCTTGCTACCACTGTCCCCATGATCCTCCACTATCTCTTATTTCCTTGCATCCACCCTCCATAAATTGGCCTTTCATGAAACCCTCTTCAAATTACCCAGTCAGCATATACATGAATTTCCTGCCAGGTTCTTACTAATACAGATCCCCAAAGTACAAGCAGGTATTTGGACTATGAAATAGAAAGAGGGTTCACTTTCCCAATCTTATATTAGATGTGAACAAAGGTGAAGTGGGCAAGACACTATGTAGGACAGGATAGATTCAGTAGTCATAGAGGATGACCAAACTCGAGTCCTCAGACCATGGTGGTAGAAATAGGGTTTAATGAAAGAAATTTCTTAAACCGATGATTCAAAGATAACTAAGAATTTTCAGAATTGGCATAGAACAGTGACTTCTGTGTACCTGCCACTTTTGCCCTCTTCAAATGCGAGTTTCTACTAGATATCCTATTTCTTCTCCAGCATCTATAACAGGTGAATATATTTGTCAGATCACTGGGCCACCAAACATTCCTTCTGAACCTGGCAAAGAGGACAGAATGCAACAGCACAGCTGTGATCCAGGACTTTCTTCTAAATGTGGGGAAAGAAATGAAGTAGATGACGGATAATCAGAAATACAGACTATGGCAGAGATTGCTTAGCCGCTCACCAGCTATTTCTACTTTCCTACTGAGAACCCAGTGAGAATGGATTTCTCAATCTCCTTTGTAGTTTAGTGGAGCCATGGGATGGAGCTCTGGCCAATGTAAAAGTGGAAAGAAAGGGATATTCTTAAGTCTTCTCCATGTGCAAACCTCCCTTTTCCTTCCCAGTCTCAATCTGAATAAATAAGCGATAAAAAATGTTAAAGACACAAGATGGAAAGAGCTTGAGTCCCTAAATCTCCATTTTCTGGAATGCCATCAAAAATACCACCCAACCGTGTATATTCTTGTTGTGTCCTGTGAGAGAAAAATGACTTTGTTAGGTTGAGCCCTGAAATTCTTTGGAGTTTTTGGTTACAAAATCAGCCTACCATGACAAACACACAAGGATCTATTATGTATAAGTATTAGATTCTTACTAGATTGTAGGGCTATGGAAAACTAGAATGTTAGTCATATGTGGATGCAGGGAAATGCTAGTATTTCCTTTTATATAGTTGTGTTTTGAAGTTTTATTTATTTATTTTTTGTTTTTTTGTTTTTTTTGTTTTGAAGTTTTAGAAGCTCATTTACAAGTAATCTTTTTGGAAAGAAGTCAATTGATATGCTAGGGACTCTTTTTGGGCGCAAAATTTGGCCTTATGATTGTAATAACTCTATCATTTGTCTTTTAAGAACAGCTGGTACTTTCTCTTTATTCAGAAAGATAAAGTACTTACTTAAGAGAATTTTTAATTTGCTAATGAGCTTTGAGGCCATATTCTACTGAACTAACAAAATGAATTAAGATTTAAAATCCTCCAGGGGTGCCACGGTTGTTCAGTCGGTCAAATGTCTGCCTTCAGCTCAGGTCATGATCTCAGGGTCTTGGGCTCAAGCCCCAACTCGGGCTCCCTACTCAGTGGGGAGTCCACTTCTCCATCTCCTGGATCTCTCCATTGCTTGCATGTTCTCTCTCTCTCCAATAAATAAATAAAATATATTTTTAAAAAGATTTAACTTCCTCCAGAAAATATTAAGCTTAATATTACATACTAAGCTTACAATTTATCAAAAAGATTTTCTGATCTTAACAACTTTTGAAGACATACTTTTGCATTCTTATCTTAAGATAAAAAATAATGTAGCTAAAATTCTGATATAATAGATTTAATGTAACTTCAAAAGTATTTATCTCAGACTAACCTATAAATAGTTACTCTAAAATTTTAAAATTTCCTTCAAGTATAATATATGATTTATGGAGAACAAACACATTTTTCATCATGTCGACCAAGAGAATAAGCTAATATCATTTAAATTTTGATCTTTCAAATGCTACATCTCTGAATCTTGTCTTCATCTATCATCTGTAAAAAAAGGTATTTAAATGTTTGAGATTCCTAGATTTTATTTAGGTTACTTTTCCAGTACAGTCTTTATGCAAATATTTCTGGAAATATACATGTCAATTTATTATACCAACTATAATAATTCCACTTATAAGATTGTACTTTAAAATATTTTTTAAAAGCATATTTCTATTATTGTTGGAATCAATCTCTATAATGGATTAAAATTACAAGAGACAGTCTAAAGAAGCAAACAGTATTTGTGAAGCACAACATTCTAAAACCAGAGGCTGCCAGTTTACATATTTTATTATTTCTAAGTCTTTTTAATTCTTCCTCATAAATTTCTTAGCTTTCCTTTTTTTCCCTTTCTGATTATTCCCATAGAGTTTAGACAGTCGTGTCCAATGAAAAAAAAATAATGTAACTCACATATACATGCCAGATATATAATTTTAAATATTCTGGTATCCACAAGAGAAAGATGAAAAATAGTGGAAGTCATTCAATAATACACTTATTCCAATATATTAATATATTTTCATTCTCATGCATAATTAATACAAAACAACATATTAAGGAGACATTTTTATATTTTTATACCAAATCTTTGAAATTTTGAAAGTGTATATTTTATACATATAACACATCTGAATGTGACATAGCCACATGTCAAGGGCTCAGTGGCCACACAGGACAAATAACTCACACATTGGTCAGCGAAGCTCTAGAGGCCCTCACCATCTCCTGACTGGTCACTGTGTCTCCTGAATAGTCTCTGGTGCAATATCATTTCTCTTGAAAAGGAAGAGGCAGCTTAATAATCTTTTTTTAGAGAGCTTTGTGTAGTCTTTGATACTACACAAAAACTCAAGTGGTAGTCTAATATTAGTTTTGATGTGAAATTGAAAATTGGGTTTACTTATGTTAAAACCCACTTATCTATCTTGCACTTTGAATGGATCTTTACCCACAATGATATTTTAACATCATGGATTGGTGATTTGGAAAATACTGGTTCAATGAATACCGAAGATTTTTCAAATATTGACACATTACATTACACAATATCAAGAAAAAATCACATTCCTTAATATGACCTTAATACGACCACCGATCTCATTACTTAAAGTAATGAGAAGTGGTCAGGCTTACAGTGGTGAGTGAATACAGGTTTCCAGTATTCTATTTTGTGCTGTCTCACTTTGTTCATTTTTGTTTAAATGTCTATCAAATATTCAAGTTCGAATAATCATATTTTATTTCTTTTTTTTTTTCAAATAAAAAGCTATTCCTTAACACACCCCAGGAAATTCAGCTTACATTGTGCTTTTCCTTGAGACTACCATCATACTTCCTTTTACAGCAGAAGTGCTTTTTGCATACTTCCCATTTCATTACAGAAAATTTGAAAAGGTAGTTAGTCAAGAGTGGGGATTTGTTAAAACTATTAAGTTTTACTACATGAGTAAGGACACTCTTCAGGCTTTTTTTTTTTTTTTCTCTTTGTGTACGACTATGAAGGATACAATGTGATGCAAATACAGTATAATAAAAAACAAAAAATGTCTTACCATTCTCACTAAAAAAGTTCTAAGCCTACTAAACCCTGAAATGATTTGGGAGATCCTCAGGGTTCCAAGGACCATACTTCAAGAACTGCTAACCTACACTGTAAGAGAGAGGCCATTCATACATTGAATAGGCATTGAGTACCCATGATATGTCAGGCATTATTCTGGGCACTTGAGATACATCAGGAATAAAACAAAATCAAACAGAAAAAAGAAACATCTTCATGGAGTTTTCATGGAGAAATATGAACATAAATATAGGTGCGTTGTAAAGAGTTAACAATAAAGAGGTGTGAGGTGATACATTAGGCTGCAATACTAAACTGGATGATCCGAGCAGACTTCACTGTGAAATACATCCTTGCAAAATATTTACAAGAGATGAGGGGCTGGTCATGAACACATTTGGGCAAAGAACATCCTACTCAGCAGCACTGCAAAATCCCTAAGTTGAGGACACGTCTGGCTGTTTAGAAAACAGTAAATTGGACAATATTATGGGGTCTGAGTGGGTTAGATGCGGAATAGTAGAAATTAGGTCATTGAAGGCCTTCTAACTATAGAAAGTAGTCTTCTGAAATGACTTATTCTCTGAAAGAACGGGGGAATATGACAAGATTTTGAGCAGGGAAATTACAAAACCTAGATTTCCTTTTAAAGGATGCTTGGGCTGTTAACACCGGACTTGAGTAGGGCAAGAGCAGGAAGTATGGGGGCAAATTAATAATTCAGGTGAAGTATTACGGTGGTTTCAACCACACTGTATCAGGACAAGTGTTGAAAATATGCAGATGGAGTATAGAAACCATATGTAAACACAACAGTTTTTACTAAGGGATTCAATGTGTGGTTTAGGAGAGGAAAGAATCAAGAACTTTTTAGCCTAAGGAACTCAAAGATGATCTGATTATCAGTGAAACTGAGGCATTTGGAAGGACAACAGAGGGAAAGATGTGATGAGGAGCAGGGGATCAGTTCAGGAAACACTGAATAGGTATCTTTGTTAGACATCCCAGTCATCCTGTTGCATGGGCACATAAATATACAAATTTGCCCTTCAGAAATGAGCTTTGGGGCCAAGACATAAATGTGATATTTTTTAGAATGTAGATACCATTTTACAGATCTGGTTACTGAATGAGTTCACCAAGTTAGTGGTATAGATAAGAAAAGAATGTCTGTCGAAGAAACATCTATCTGAAAAGGTCAGGAGAAGAAAATGAATCAGCAAAGGAGACCGAGAAGGGATAGCACTGAGGTAAGAGATGAACAAGGGAGAATGGTGACCTGAAAGCCTCGTGAAGGTGATAAATAGTTAAGTGTTGCCGATGATCAAATATGATGTAGACTGGAACAACCACTGTGTTAGTGACACACGAGTTGTGGAGGGTGGTGACATAAGAAGTTCTTGGTAAGTGTTGGGAATGGATTTATAATTAGAGATAAGAGAGATTGCATGGTGAGAGATTAGAGTTCACTCTGGCAGCAAATTTTTTCTGGAATCAAGAGCATAGAAAGGGAGTGGCAGTGGATCCCTGGGTGGCTCAGTGGTTTAGCGCCATCTTCAGCTCAGGGCATGATCCTGGAGTCCCGGGATCGAGTCCTATATCAGGCTCCCTGCATGGAGCCCGCTTCTCCCTCTGCCTGTGTCTCTGTCTCTCTCTCCGTATGTGTCTCTTGTGACTAAATAATAAAATCTTAAAAAAAAAAAAAAAGAAATGGAGTAGCAGTTGGAAGGATATATAGGTCAAGAGGATTATGTACTTTTTTTGAAGATAGGAAAAAAGCATGGTTATAGGAATAATCAAATAAAAGGGAGACTGATATTGCTAATGAATAAGAAAAATGGGAGACTTGCTGAAACAATATCCTAGAGCTGGTGGGTAGGAAGTTATCTGTCGTACAGGTGGAAGGAATGAGAGAAGCATAGAGAGCTCATCTAAATGAGCGAAAAAGAAGGCGAAGAATATATTGACAAAAATTCTGTTATGTAAGTAGATTGAGTGTTGAGGGTCATATAAGTAGCCTTCTAAAAGCTTTGATTTTATTTTTCAGTAAAATAGAATGCCAATTATTAAGCAACAGCAAGGGTGAGGGAATATTGGAGGAATGAATGGCAGGGGCCCTTCTAGGAGAGAAGTGTAGATGGAAGTATAGTGTGGTTACTGGACCACATAAGTGTCACTTGGGGGCTTTCATCACTAATCAAAAGTTAAGAGTATACTTGGGGCATCTGGGTGTGTCAGTAGGTTAAGGGCCTGCCTCTTGATTTCAGCTCAGGTCATGATCTCAGGGTTGTGAGATTGAGCCCTACATCAGGCTCTGTGCTCAGTGAGGAGTCTGCTTGGGATTCTTTTTCTCCCTCTCCCTCTTCCCTTCCCCTCTACTCTCTCTTAAATAAATAAATAAATAAATAAATAAATAAATAAATTTTTTTAAATAAATATTTTTAAACAAGAAAGTCAGACTATATAATTGCATGTTTTTGCAGACACATTAAGAGTGACTCCAGGGCAGGAGACAGGAGAATGCTGGAATTAATTAGAGTCATGGTTTTGCCAAATAGATATGATGTTGGGAGAAAGGGAAAGGAAATTGAATTCTCATGTGACTGATTGGTTATGATACTCATTATTGTACCATAAGCTAATAAGCAGGAGAGGGACATTCAGTGGTATGGGGTCGTTAAACTATATTATGCCAAATAGTTCCTGGTGGAGACTCAGAACACTGGTGCTAGTGGGACACATTCAGTATAACGTTCAGAGTAGGAGGTTTGAAATGGAAGCTACAGAGAGGATGCATTGACTGTTAAAGGCAGAAATCATTGGTTTTCAGTGGTTGCAAGAGAGAGTGAGTAAAGCCATTCATTGCAGGAAAGGCATTCAAGGAATTGGAAATTCAGAATACGGGAGGAATCGTCTGTGTGTGTAATAAAGTTGCCCCAAATTGGGACAATGGAATTTCTGGAAATAACAGCTACCAGAAACTAAAGTCCCTGAGTGTATTGGGGATGGATGCATGGTTTGGGATATCACAGCAGTAATGTCAGGGAGGAGGTGAGTGATGGGGCAGACGGGGAGAATGAAGGCTGGCTTCTAGGGAGACGAAGGCTGCTTCTTGAAGCAGCCCTGTCATGCACGAGGGTCCTCCTCTGGCAGCCTGTGGTCTGCAGACCAGGACAAACAGAAGCAGAAAAGGAGGCAAACAAAGGCCCCTGCTCCAGAAGACAGCCCGGGAAGCAGTATCCTCAGGGGAGAACCAGATTCTCCTTAAGCAAGACGGTTTCATCCAAATTAAACATCTTACCTTCACTCACTCCTACTAAAGATTTCCCAATGCTTTCTCACTCTGTGTAGGAAGGAGGTCCGGTATCAGGGGAGCCACCTGCTGCAAGTCCAGCCCACCTCTCATTCACTCTCCCAGCCTCCTCTGCCAGGCTGAGTAAACACCTGTTGTGTCTTCAGGCTGCCATCACTTCCTCTTCCAGCACATGATCTTCCCTCCACATCAAACTCCTATTTCTCTCCACATCTCCCTTCTCTTGGTGGGAAGGGCTTCAGATCTTACCAAAAATACCATTTTGCTAGGAAGTTTTCCTTATATACACATAAATGATTTATAAATCTATGACACTATGATTACGTTGAAATCACTCTTTCTTCCTAAATGTATTTTGGGTAATTTAAAGGTGCACTTTTTAATTTCCACACAATAGTTTAGAGAGTCCAAATAAGAAACCCACAGACTTCACGTTGCTTATGTACATACTACACAGCTAATCTCTGTAGTTGTGTTTTATTTATGCTATTGTAGTATTTTCATTATACTTATTGTCTGGCCTGATAGCACCACATCCTGCAGCCCTGAAATAACAGGAAGGGAAGAAGCAACATTATTTATATTAGGTTTACGGATCTTAATTTGATTAAAAACCTATGTCACCTTTAAAATCTAATATATATCCAGGTTTCTATATCCAGGGAGCCTGCTTTTCCCTCTGCCTGTGTCTCTGCTTCTCTCTGTGTGTCTCTCATGAATAAATAAATAAAATCTTAAAATAAAATAAAATAAAATATTCTATGTCAAAAGATTCTCAGCTTAGATTAGCTTTCATTTATTCTAGTGCAGCTTTCTTTCTCTACATGAGGACATCCTGGCCTTCATACCAACCACATTCGTGGTTATTGGTCTTCAGGATTCTCTAGTTAGAAGAAAAATATTTCATCTGTGATGTCTATGTACCTGAGAAGGTTCAATTCACTCAGAGAATTAACTGAGGGGAACTGTGAAAATGAAGATTTAATAAGGTGTAAATAGCAAAAGAAAAATTATACTTGATTCTGTGTTCATGTGACAAGTATATCCAGTAGCGATTATAACTTAATTTTTTACTAGATTCATGAAAATCCAAATAATCCATGCTTCCAAGTTGGCCGAAATTCCTTCGGATAGAAGCATTGGTATTGAATATCATGAATAAACAGCAATACCAAACTGCCTTTGGGAATATTGTACCACTGAGATTGTGTGCAGCCTGCGAAAAAGAAGAGAAAAGTGCTATTTCTTGACTGAAGCCAAACATAATGGAGTCAAGGATCATCCATGCCGTCATTGAGGATTTGGGTAAAATAAGGAAATTGCATCTATTAGAATATAAATTTGCTCCAAAACATTTCTTTTTGTTTTCTTAATCACAAAAGGTCTAAAAGGCATTTAAACAGTAATAAAAAAATTCATACATTTTAATTCCTACAGCATAACTCTTTGGAGCATTAGAAAATCTTAAGTTGCTCTAGTCAATTCTATATATATATATTTAAGCCAATTCTATATTAAAAATGAGATCTGCAGACCAGTAGAATGCTTGTAGAATTGCCTTCATGGTTATATATAAGAATGTATTATGATGTATTTCCCAAATGTCAAAAAATACACCGTTTTAAAGCTATATCCTTTATATCCCAAATTGTAGTGATTAACCTGGATGAAAATTAATCGCATTTATGTTTTAGAAAACATATTTCAGATAAACTTAAAGGTTCTATGAGTTGAAAACCCCAGTGACCACAGAGGAGCAGTGCGAGCACTTCCCCTAATCTGGACTTTTATCTACTTACCAGTATGTCTGCTTTGCCACTGAGTCCCTGCCCATAGTTGTCCGTGGCGATGACCTGGAACTTGAAATAGGACCTCCTCATGTTGTGGAAGAGCATAGCAGTTTTTATGAGCCCGGTGTACGTTTCCACCACAAATCCTTCTTTGCCCTCTTTAATTGGTGGGATGATGAGTCGGTAGGCCATGGCACTATAGTTGCCAGTATCTTTGTCAGTAGCCTAGGAGGAAAACAAAAAACAAAAAACAAAAAACCACAAGGTATAAATAAGCCAGAGAGAAATTACCTGTATTAGAGGGCTTATTTCTGTTTGTAAGACTGACATTCTTTGGTAATAATAACACAACACAACCCTCCTCAACGTCTATTGTTCTGGGTATTGTTTTGTAGATCAATAGGCTTTGTGTCCATGGGGACCAATGGCTGTTATTAGAATGGTAATAACTACCCAACTGTGAATACAAAGGACACAGACTCTGTTATAATGTGAGTTCAGCCTGCAAAATAAAAATTTTGATTGGCATGTTTGATGGGTTCCGCTCTGGGCTGTGATCCAAATTGGTTTAAGGATGGGATGGATTGTTTACCTAGCCATTGCCTTGTGTAATAGGCATAGCATGTGATAGTGGTTTTGACCTCACCTGTTTCCCGGAGGGGGAAAAAAATAAAATAATGCACTGAAAGATCTCAAATGACGATAAAATTTCAGAGCTTTTAACCAATAAATCTGGAGCTGTGTAAAGAGATCCTAATTAGTTAATGCCATGTCATAATCAGAGATTAGTTTACTAATCCAGGTTCTTTTTTAATGAATCTATATCCTAATTCTCAGATTTGTTCCTAGTTGCAGGTCCTTACAATCTGCATGTTAAAGTTTCTTAATATTTAGAATTTAAAAAGAGAAACAGTTGTTTAGTTTAGTTTTTTTTTTTTTTTATGAAGCTGTGAGTATAATCTATTAGTTTGTCTCTATGGGTTCTACTTCGGAGCTTTTTCAGAATGCCAATTTGGGAATTATTTTGTAGTGGAGTATTTGGAAGAGGAATGAAGGATAGGAAAGTCTCAGTGAATTTATACCAGGCTACATAGATCTTATTCATGATACTGCATATGTATGTTTTATATTATTATTATTATTATTAATTATTATTATTATTATTATTTCCATTATCTGGTTATTATTTATTACCAAAGATATTATTAAATATCATGTATCAAGCATTTTTGATTTGCTAATACAACACTAAGGATTCCAAAAAGTATCATCTTTTTTAATAAGAACTCTGAGGAATGTATCATTACAATCAGGTAAATTAGTGCTGTCCAACAGAACTCTCTGTGTTGAAGGAAACACTCTGTGTTTTGTCTGACACAGCAGCAACCAGCCACATATGGCTAGTCAACACTTGAAATGAGGCTAATGGGACTCAGAAATTGAAATTTGAATTCTAATTAAATTTCAAAAGCCAAGGGCTACCTAGTAAGTGGTAAAGTTGGGATAGACGTAATAATAATAGTAAATAACAGTGAATATATTAGATTTTATCAGAGAGATGGAATGCTATAGATTATAAACTGCTTATAGTACACTATACAGTTGAGAAGATGTTTAAAATGCTTTCGTATTTGCTGCCATTTAATTGAAATATATAGTTTAATTATAATTTTTCAACCTGAAAGTCAAGCAGTATGATAGTTAATTTGGAAACTCAGTTACTTGTACATGTTATTAGCGTTTTAATGAAACTTCAAATCTACATTTACTTCTTTTAAAGATATTTACTAATGCAAGTGGAATATATAACAATTCACCTTAACTCTCCAACTTTATTTTGTGTGTTGATACTGTGTTCCATCAATTTGAATGACCATGTTCTATCTCTAAATAAATTAAGAGGAAAAAAAAAGAGCTTAACTATTAAGCTTCAAATTCTATATTTTTGCTTAACCATTGAAGACATTTCAGGGTAATTCTGACTTCCTGTCAAACAAGGTAATTTAAAGTAAAAAAAAAAAAAAGAAGGCTATATTTAACTTCGTGATAAAATATTTCTTGAATTTTTCTAAGAAGTCAAAATTCTCAGCTTTAGAATAAGATGGGCTCCACTATCAGCTCAATTCTGTAGATGGTCTGCATGTTTCACAGAATGGCAGGACTTAGTTCTGGCATTCAAGGGAAAGTAATTAGATTTCAACATTAGATCACATTATCACTAAAAGGAGAAGAACAAAGAAAAAGTAGTTATCAAAGTGTTTCTTTTTAAGCTTTGAACTCAGGGTTTTTATTTATTTAATAAAGGAAAGCACAAAAAATAAAAAAGCACTTTCCCAGCTAAAATTAAAATCAGAGTTTGAATCAAGTAATCAAAGACATTTCTTTTATATACTATAAGCAAATTTGGGACTAATGCCAAATAGGTCAGAGATCTGTTTGAGTATTATCTTTTAACTTATAATTAGCATGAGTGTTTCCACTGAAATAAATTTTTTACCGTAATTGCAAATGACAGTGAGGTATAAAAATGTGCATAAAAATAGATCATAAGTATACAGATCAATAAAATTTTGCAAACTATACACCCATCCATGTGACTACCACCTGCATCAAGATATAAAGCACTACCAGCATCCCAGAATATTCTGTATGTCCTTGGAGCCATACCCACTCCCCACTGTGTTTATGTATAAATGAATGATTAGTTATGCCTAATTTTTAACTGTATGTTGATGGGATTACACCGTATATTTTCCTTTCTGTCTGAATTCTTTTACTCAAGTTTGTATTGTGAGTTTCTAAATCTTTATATTTTAAAATTTTTATAGACATTTTGAATCATTTTACTTCATCTTTACTATAATACTATGACATATATATAATTATTCTCTATTTTACCTGTGAGACTCTGGTAGTTACATATCCACTACGCTATCTCTATGCTTTAGGATTTGAATTCTAGTCATTCCAACCCTAGAATCTAAGTCAAATTCACCTCTCCCCAGCTCCCTTCCCAAGTATTTACAGCTACCAGCCCTTTTCTAAAAGGCCTGTGCTTTTTAGAAAATGTTTGAATTTTTCTAATTTGGGTATAGTTGACACACAATCGTGTACAACACAGCGATTCAACATCTCTATACATATGCTCTGCTCACCACAAGTTACAAACCCTGTAACATGACACAATCACACTTAGAAAAGAAAAGGTGGCTATAAGAAAATCATCATGACTGCTTAGTCCATTAAGCTTCTTTGCACAGTTCTTACTGATTAACCTCCGATTTCAATAAACAAGTAATTTCACTGTCTAGTTTTCCTACTTTATTAAATTCAAGATTGCCTATTTTATCTTCACGGCTTAAGGTGCATTTTAAAACACACTGAGGCAAGAGGGAAGGGGACTCAGGAGACAAGTCCCTGTTTTGGGACAATTTTGGTTTTAGGTTGACTTCTAAGCTGAAAGTCAGGTCACCAAAAAACAAAACAAAACAAAACAAAAACAAAAAACAGGTCATAATAAGAATCACAAGATCCGACTAATGGAAGACTACCAGACCCTTGTCCCTCTGGCAATAAAAGCCACAAAGCCTGGACCTTCTTAAAATTGTTCCATGTGGGTGATTCCACAACCCCAAAACAATAGAAAAATGAATTGCCCAGTAAGTCATAAGCCCAAAGTGAAACAGTAGACATTTCCCTATTTGGTTAGCTAATTTTAAAAAAATATATAAAACTCTGTGTTAGATGCAATGGGGTCCTCTTCCCCATCAAGGAGGAGAGATACTGCTTTGTGAAGTCTCTTCTTTCTCATTTCTATATTTAATGAATCTTGGTCCCATCCTCTAAACATCTTGCTCTTGAATTCTTTCTCACACAAAGCCACATCGCTCTTGGCAAAGCCCTCCCTCTCAGGACCTCGATCCTTCTGGCATCAATACCTTTCCTGAAGCAAATATTCATTTAATACAAGTTTGGATATGGGATTAGCAAGTACAACTCAGAACTATGTATTTTCTTTTATGATTTTTCACAGTGCATTTGGAGCAAATTGTCAAAAAATGAGTTACAGGGTTTAAAAAATCATGTTTACTGGAGTTTTTTTTTTTTCCAAAATATAAGACTACTTGTCATATATACATTTTCAATAATAATTTCAGTTTGATTTTCTATTTCTTTGAGTGGGCTTAATCCTCTTTAAATCTCAAAAATCTCATTTCAAAAAGCAGGCATTGATGATGGTTGCCAGGATCATCAGCATTCTTTCAAATCTCCCCCTCTCCCAACTACACCTACTTGAATATAGCAAGTTAAACAACAAATGATAAACATTCCAATAAGCACTACAGTTAGAAGCGATTTAAAGGATTTTCAAGTTCAATTTTTAATCTATTCAATTTTCAGCAAACACATGATTTCGTATGGAAACCTGTATAAAAGATGTGACTGATCAAAGCTGGGTGTGTACATTAAAATCACACACTATAAACAACCAAATGTTCCTTTATGAAGTCAATTAGAAGACACAGTATAAATATACACCCAAAATACTGATAACAAAATTAAGAACACAACTTTAAATCTGGTTACAGATGTGAAAAATGAGAGTTTCAGTACAGATTGTACTGCAACTATTTGCTTCATACTTTTAATAGTTTTAAATTCACTTCTTGTGTGTGTGTGTGTGTGTGTGTGTGTGTGTGTGTTTATGTTGTGCTTTAGAGGACACTCACTCAAAAGTTGGGTGTGATTTTGGCAAAAAATATAATCACTTTGAGTTTCAACTTTCCTTATTCACAAAATCAAAAAAAAGTATTGATCAACAAGCATTATTTTCAAGACAAGCATATATATATGTAAAAAATACCCAAGTATAGTAAAACCATTATAATTTAATTTTTACCATAATATTCAAAAACTTCAATTTTTCGTATCAATGAATATGCAAATTTAAGCAAAACATTAATTTAAACTTATTACTCCAGGCATGTTATTCTAAGATTGTAATTTCCTTAAAAAAATCCATTAATCAATTTTTTCAAGATGTGTATACTTTGCTCTCCTCTTTCTTTTTTCTTTTTCATTTCTCTTTATTGCTTCCAGACCACTTCTGAGTCAACCTTGCAAAACCTCTTCCCCAACTGAAATCCACGCATCTATTATGTGGTACACACTCTACACTTTGTTGTTGCTGAATATAATGGGGCTGTAGGTATCTGACTCTTGGTGTACCTCTTCTACTTGGACTTTGTCCCCCTCTATGAATGTCACTGTTCATGTAGATGACACAATCAATGACCCGTCTTTATATTCTCAGGCATGAATATAAAGATTTTTTTTCTAGATTTGATTTATTGATTCCTGAGAGACACACAGAGACACAGGCAGAGGGAGAAGCAGGCTCCACGCAGGGAGCCTGATGTGGGACTCTATCCCAGGACCCTGGGATCATGCCCTGGGCTGAAGGCAGGCACTAAACTGCTGAGCCACCCAGGGATCCCTGTCATTGATCTTTGAACTGTCTCACTGCATTGATTCTATCCTGTAAGCACACACTAGTCTTCTGACTTACAGAGATACTCCCCCTAAGGAAGCACACCATCTCCGGATGTGTGAACTTTAATGTATACATTTCTGACTGCAAACTCCCATCACTTCCTTATCCAATTAAGAATTCTTTGATACCAGGGAATTTTCAGTTCCACAAACACCTTTCCTGTTTTCATTACTTTGGGGCTTATGTCCCTTCCCCTTCTATCAGGGATGTCACAGGGGTCATGCTGTTCTCACTGCTTTGTCTTTTCACAATACCTAGACCCTTCTCCTTTAGAACCAATGTAACTGGAGCAGCCCCGGGGAGGGGGGGAAGGGGGCTCAGCAGTTTAGTGCCACCTTTAGTCCAGTGTGTGATCCTGGAGACCCGGGATCGAGTCCCACGCTGGGCTCCCTGCATGGAGCCTGCTTCTCTCTCTGCCTCTCTGTCTCTCTCTGTGTCTCTCATGAATAAATAAAATCTTAAAAAAATACATACATGTTTAAAAAAAAAAAGAACCGATGTAACTGCCAACTGATGACTGAGGAATTCTGAAGTCAGGTAGACTAGTGCTTCACACAGTATCTCAGTATCTTTCCCACTGAGTATGTTTTATTGAAACTACTTCATAGGTAAAGGAACCGAGGCACAGAGACATTAGTCACTTTCTCGTAATGACAAAGACAGTTGATAGCACAGGTTGGGAGGTCTCACTCTAAAACCTATACTGAAACTCCTATCCTCAGTGTGTCATACTAAGCACCAGGACTGGGACCCCAGTGAATACAGCAGTAAGAGCTGCATAAAAGACATGTCAAGGAGATGAGAAGAAAATAATAGATATGCAGCCCAAAACCCAAATGAAGGCAGGAATACAAAAATCTCAGCGCTGATGGTAGTAACATTTAGCGCTGAACCAGGTGAACTTAAAACTTAATTCATGAGGTCATGAGTGGCTCTGAGAAGAGGAAGCAAGACCCTTCTTAGGATGATAAATCTTCACGTTAAGGGCAATTGAGAAACTCACCTCTCCTTTCCAGCCACCACAGCTGCCACCGCCCCAAAACTGCAAGCAAACCTCTTGGCTTAAACCTTGATCTTTAGTGGAATGGGAAATAAACCTTCCTTGGGAATTAATCCAACCAACACAAGCGCCCTCACTGGAGTCTGCAGCCATTATTCGCACGCTACCAATTTGCTCAATTCTAGGAGAAATCATAATATCCTGATTTTGAAAATGCAGTGGCCCTAAATTCTACCTGAATGAACAGAAAAACCAAAACTGAGAATTTGAGAAAAGTGACCTTTAACTGATAATGGCCTAGCCTCCTCACAGAAGCAAGTTCTTTTTCAAAAAAGCCCCCTCTAACTTATGCCTCAACTCATTCTAACAAACAAGTTCCAAGAAAGATAAAAAGTAAAACAATCGTCAAAATGAACAAGCAATAAAATTTCATAAAAGGGAGCTTGTTGCAAAAAAAAGCAAAGTCATACTGCATAGGGAATTAGCAGGCACAGAGTATAAAGCAAATATGTTCAATGTTTCAGTAAATAGAGTCTTAAAAATAAGAAAAAAAAAGAATGATAATAGTTGAAAATAAATAAAAAGTATCTTCTGGAAATGATGAAATAATTGAAACAAAAAACCCAGAGATGAAGCTGTTAGCAGCCTAAGCATCGCTGATGAGAGAAATTAGTGAACTGAATGATAGGGATAGAAGAAATGATGCAGAATGCCTTACAGAGCCACAGAGATGAAAAATGTAAAAGCAAGTCTGAGATATAGTGTTTAGAGTCATCAAGTTTAGCAAACATCTCATCAGAGATTCAAGGAGAGCAGACAGGATAGAATTTTCCAGAACCGATAAAAGACAACTGTCGACAGATTGAAGCCCAATAACCTACCAGCAGAATAAATACAAAGTGACCTACACAGAACATGCAACAGTGCCCCCCCCCAATGGAAAGAGGAGTCATGGAAGGCCTTAGCACACTCAAGCGTGGCCTGGAAAGGCACCCACGGAAAGTTCTAGACTGCACGCTTTGAGTGAAGGGCATGTGATTCCAGTGGGAGGTTTAAGATTTAGGAAGAGGTGGAAAAAGCGCAGATAGTATTAAATGTCTGAAAAAGTCTACTTAAGCAATAACAGTATTTATTGTGTGGCTAAAAAAAAATAGAGTAAAATATCCCAAAATAATAATCCATAAATATCAATGGGAGGGACTCAGTTTAAGCATCCTAACATTCTGAAGAATATTCAGGATGGAGAGGACAGTGGTATTTTTAGGTACGAGTGTGTTACCATTTCTTTGTGTGTGTGTGTGTGTGTGTGTGTGTGTTACCATTTCTAAGGTAAACCCTATTCAATAAGAGCATCTAACTTCTCAAATACACTAAGTATATGTGCATGGAGCAAGGCAAGAGAAAACCAAAATAAAATGATAGAGGGCAAAATCTTATATCTGCAACTATCACGAATGTAATTCAATCTTCTAAACAGGCCAGGTTGAGCACATTGGATGGAATATAGTCTAGTCTGGCGTATAATATATCATCCCTAAAAGAAGAAAAGTGATTGGAAATGTAAGTCCAAATTCATTTATATTTTAATCTAGAACACATTTCTTTTCACATAGAAATTTACCTTTCTGGCATTTTGGGGAGAAATGCAGAAAGAACTGATATTTTTAAATGTTAATAATATTAGAAGTTACTCTTGATGCGTTCTGTGTGGCTACGAACAAGTTCAAAAGGAAATTATTTGCCAAAGAGATCACTGATGAATGTGTAACCATGGATAAAGCAAAACAGCTAAGTGGTTTTGTTTTTGTTTTTTTTAATAAATCAACTGTTATGAATATAGCTTGCCTTACTTTCTAAAATAAATGGGAAAATGGGGAATATTCCTAAAAATATCCCAAGAAAGAGAAAAAAAGTAAGTAAAAATTACAGGATCCATCATTTTTAGATAGTGATAAGGGGACATCTAATAGGCTTGGTTAAACTAGCACTCAAAAATGAAAACTGGCTCATCAAGAAAACTATAACAGAATCAAATTTGCTAAAGAATCAATGTCACTTTGCTTAATTCCATCAGCTTCTTTTTTTTATTTTTTTTTTTTTTCCATCAGCTTCTTTATCATCAAAGATATACCCTGGGATCCCGGGCACAGTCATTGTTATCTGGAAGAGGTAACCCTGCAAGATTTGATTCGCAGACTTCTGGGAGTTTCTGTTAGTGAGCAAAATCAGGAAAGTTATGTCTAGAGTAGTTTTAGAAGAACGAGAATCAGAAATGAATATTATAATCATACCTGCTGTAATTATATTTCTAAATGAAAGCTAAGACACAGGAAACCACTTATGCATTTCTATGACCTCATCTGGAAATTTTAATGCACACAGGTGCCCAACATTAAGAGAAAATCACCAAATAATTGCCTCTATCATACAGGGGTGTAGGTGAGCCCATTAATTTTGTTGCAGCCTAAGTAACTGTTCCCCTCTGTTGCCTAAATGAATACTGTGGATACATAAATATTAGTGGAATAATTAGTGAGGTCCTAAGAACTTCCAAAGCCCATTAAAGTCCAATAATGCTAACTTTTAACTTCAGCTTTCCAATTAGACCCCATTTTAACATTTAACAGCACTGAAGGCTCACTTTCCCCGAAATAGAGTGGAAGGTTTTTAAGAACGTCAGGGTAAAAATTGTCAAATCCCACATTTTCACCTACTGGAGTCAGTATGTCGAGCTGTGTTTGCCACGAGCAAAAAGGACAGATCTTTGGCTTCGTAAACTATTTTAACTTGGCTCTTGTATTTGCAGGAACTACAAAGAAATCTCCACTTTCAAGCACTTCAAGACAAGGCATGTGTCCAACATATGATGAAATATGAACGAGAAAATGAAAATGTCAGGTAGACCGCTCTCTTTACAAGTCTATTCAAGACATATGCAAAGAATCAGAAAAAGAGAGGGGAGAGGCATTTTAAATAAAAAGAAAGCTTAGTGCTTGGGTGTTGATCAGGATGTCAAAAAAGTGATCACTCCCCCATAACTCCTAGTTTTAATGTGTGCACTTACTATTTGTCGAGTTAAGTAAGAATCTGATATTCCATTGTATACATAAACAACATCTTCTAGAAACGACAAATACCCACCATTTGCTTCGACGTGGATGGAACTGGAGGGTATTATGCTGAGTGAAATAAGTCAGTCGGAGAAGGACAATTATATGTCTCATTCATTTGGGGAATATAAAAAATAGTGAAAGGGAATAAAGGGGAAAGGAGAGAAAAGGAGTGGGAGATATCAGAAAGGGAGACAGAACATGAGAGACTCCTAACTCTGGGAAACAAACCAGGGGTGGTGGAAGGGGAGGTGGGCGGGGGTGGGGGTGACTGGGTGACGGGCACTGAGGGGGGCACTTGATGGGATGAACACTGGGTGTTATTCTAGATGTTGGCAAATTGAACACCAATAAAAAATAAATTTATATAAAAAAAGAATCTGATATAATTCAGAGATATTCTAATGAGTGTAATGCAGCTGGCTGTAGAAACAACAATTTAATAGTGGTTTGTTGACACCTGCAACACCATTCCAGGAGCTTTACTGTTGTTTTGTTTTAGTTAGCGTCTGCCAAAGTTTACTCTTTTTTAACGATTTTATCGATTTTAGAGACAGACGAAAGAGCGTGAGCAGGGGGAGGAGCAGAGGGAGAGAGAGACTCTCAGGCAGACTCCCCTGCTGAGCACAGGGGAGCCTGGGGTGGGCCAGGATCCCAGGCCCCCTGAGATCATGACCTGAGCCAAAATCAAGAGTCAGACGTGTAATTAACCCATCGAGCCACCCAGGTGCCCTGGCGAAATTTACTCTCAAAGAGTGGTGCCAAATATCACACGATAACACCCATTTAAAAAATCAAAGAAACTGAAAAACAGCAAAACCTTTTTATCATTTTTACAGTTTTTTATTTACATCCCGAACTATGTTTTATCACAGAAGGCATGAGATTTAAACATAGGGAAGACTCGCATTTATGTGATAATCGTCCTTTCCTTGTAAAAGCTTCAGAAAATAAATATTACCTCAAAAAATAATTGCTTTGTCTTTTTCCTCATTATTGCTACGGTCATGATGGATCATATATTCCTCAGTGCTTTGAAGGGAACGTTAACACATTTGCTCCACCTTTTCCATTCACATGGAAAAGAAAGGGATTATGCTCCATCCAGAGATGCAGTAACAACCGGAAACGTTCAATCCGAGAGATTGAGAGAGAGGAAGACTAGCTTTTCATGTTGATTCTGAATCCCAAATGTTCAGGACTTTTCACAAAAGCTCACTTATTATGGAAATATTTAAGAAATCTGTGCCTTTGCACTAATTCCGTAGTTAGGAGTTCAAGTCCTTCAGCATTCCAAGCAAATTGAATGACACACTCATCATTTCTAACTCTGTGTTCTTACCCAGCGACATTAAAACCAACTACTCCAAACCAAATCGAGTTTCATATGTCCCCCGCTCCCGGCCCTCTCCTGGCTACCATGGTTGTCCCTCTGGCTGTGGTCTTCCTGCCTGGCAAGGGCCTCCACCTCCACAGAAACTGAGCAAAAGATCCCAGCATCTGTCATCTCGTCCCTGGCCTACTGACGTCCAGGCCATCAGCAAGCCTTCGGCCTTGGACTTCTGCAGGATGCCTCAGTGCAGAGACTATCTATCACGCGGACGCTGCCCAATGCAGGCTCTCCTGTCTCATTTTTCACTCTAGCAACAGCTGAAAAGCCATCGAGAACTTCCACCTGCCACAGGGGGACATTAAGACAAGTCCACGAAATATCCTGTCTGAGCCCAGTTCACCATTCCAACTTCTCACCCTACATTTAACTCTACTGATATTTCCCCCAAACTACACTGCTTAGTTTTTTTTAGAACAATCTATGTTGTTTTAGGATTCCAACCCTTTAGGATTCCAAAACTTTGTTTTAGGATTCCAGTGTTTTCTAATTTAAAACATCTCTTGTGGGGCACCTGGGTGGCTCAGTGGTTGAGCATCTGCCTTTGGCCCAGGGCATGACCCCATGGTCCTGGGATCGAGTCCTGCATAGGGCATCCCGCATGGAGCTTGCTTCTCCCACTGCCTGTATCTCTGCCTCTCTCTATGTTTCTAATTAATAAATAAATATAATCTTTAAAAAATGAAAAGAAATGAAATAAAAATAAAGTAAAATAATAAAATTAAAATAAAATATAAAATTTCTTAGTTTTCTTTTTTTTTTAGTTTTCTTATAATATTTTATGTCACTTGATTTCCAGATTGATCACTAAAATGTATTTTGAAAACAAAAATGAAAATTTAAACTAGGATATATACATGTTTTCAAAAAAATCCTCTTGAATAGAAACTTTTTTTTTTTTTTTAAAGCTTACTTTTGTTCCTGTCATTACACTATTTAAGACAGGGTGTCCTTTGTGCGTTGAATCATTTGGACCACCCTGCTTCATAAAAAGATTTGAGTGTCTTTTCATTTAAACATACTCATATGTAATTTTTACAATTTTAAAGCAGAGTTAACATTAAATAATGGCATTTTCATTATTGCAAAAAGGTTTAAGAATATGAATAATGTATAAGAAGCCTATTTATCCTTCAATTATTAAGTTTTAGAGAAAATCCGGGGAACCAGAGAGCAGGGCATTTGCAAATTAAATCAGAATGCTGAATCTTCTTTGCATTCTCTCCGACAATGTTGGATTGCCCCCATCTAAGAAGAAAACAACAAGCACAAACAGAAAGCTTTACTACAAAAAAAACAAACCTCTATCATTGCTTTTCAAACAGTAATGTCAAAGGAAAATAGAATTCAATTTATAAACCTTTTACTTTGGAAAATGAATGGAGAACTTTCAAAAATATATTGAATATAAAGTACTAAGATGAAACCAATGATTAGCAGAAGAAAAGCCCTGAGGACCAATAAGGTGACACTAATTATAAAGAAGTCTGTGTTTACAGAATGGAATGGTGCTATTTACCCATGGGAAAATAAAATTTGTCTCCTTGACTATATGTAAAATGCAACATTTTAATATAAACAACACAACACATTCAACAAAAAGAGTTGCTCTTTGCAATGTCCCTCATTTAAATTGGAGGTATTTTAGAAACCTCCATCTCTTTATATATATATATATATATATAATATATATATATATATATATTATATATATAATTTTTTTTTGAATTTTATAACAATGTATTTTGTCTAACATCTGACAATTTTGCTAAGAATAGCTGTAACATTAAACTGAAATTCCTGATATTGTTTTTTTGTTGGATGAAATTCTAAAAAGAATTGGCCCCGGAACAATATGGTATAAAGCAGAGTGGCCAATATTACAATCCCATTTTGAGATAATATGATAGAATATTAGCATTGCCAATTGCTGATTTTTAGAAATATTGTTGTTTTTTGAGAACCATGGATGAGAATATAATAATTTAGGAATCTAATTTTGCAAAATTGCTTCTGTGCTTTTGTTTTCCACTATGTTTTCCTGATTAAAAATTCCTAAATCATTCTTTCTTTTTTAATTCCAAAGTTGTTTTCATCTAATTATTCTTGCTCTCTGTTATTTGTAACGATGAAAAATTACAACAACATAAATAGTCAATGGTCTTTTATAATGTGTCTAATATACAAAGTATTTGATTAGTTCTTGGTTATTACAGAAATATCAGAAGATGTATATTAACAAAGACATACTGAAGACCCTATATTAGATCCACTTATAGTCATAACGAATATCTTTATATATGTATCATTTTATATTTACTATATATACATAAGCTTTCCGTGAAGGGGATCATATCATCTGTATGGCATTATAACCTATTATTTGTAGTCGTTAACCAGTCAATATAGAATATTTTGTATTTCATACAAAAAGTATATTTCTATTTCAAACAACATAATAGTAAGAGTAGGATCTTAAAATATTGTAACAAACAAGTAATACTATTTTTAAAAATAGACATTTTTAAACATTTTTATTTATTTTTAATTTTTTTAAATAGGCATATTTTTAAAGGACACATTAAATCCATAAATTATTATAAACCCATCCCAAGGAACACCAACATTATTAAGCCTTGAACAATAGTTACTAGATGGTTTCTATACCTTGGCCATTGTAACTAGTGTTGCAATAAACATAGGGGTACCTATATATTTTTTAATAGGTGCTTTTGGTTTTGGTTTGTGTGTGTGTGTGTGTGTGTGTGTGTGTGTGTGTAAATAGCTAATAGTGCAATTGCTGGGTCATAGGGTAGTTCTGTTTTTTTTAGAGTAGTTCTATTTTTAATTTTTTAAGAAGCCTCTGTACTGTTTCCCGCGGTTCCAGTTTGCATTCCCACCAACGGTGTGTTGAGGGTTCCTTTTTCTCTGCATCCTTGCCAACACTGGTTATCTTTTTGATTTTAGCCATTCTGACTGGTGTGAAGTGATGTCTCATTACGGTTTTGATTTGCACTTCCCTGATGCTGAGTGATGTCGAGCATCCTTTCATGTGTTGGTTGACCATCTATATGTTGATAGACAAATGGGTAAGGGAGATGTGATACACACACACACACACACACACACACACACACACACACACTGGATTAGCACAGCCCTAAAAAAGGGATGGGATTTTGGCATTTGCAACAGGATGGATGGACCCAGAGGGTGGTATGGTAAGTGAGGTAAGTCAAACTGGAAAAGATGAATATCATATAATTTCACTCATATGCAGGATCTAAAAAAAAAAAAAAAAAAGAATAATAAATTAAAAAAAAAAAAAAAACAACAGAATCAGACCCATAAATACAGAAACAAGCTGATGATTGCCAGAGGGCTGGGTGCAGGAAATATTGGTGAACGGGAAAGGGAGACGTAGGCTTCTAGTTATGGGATGAATAAATCATGGGCATATAGTCACTGGTTTGTAATAGCATCATGTGGTGGCAGATGGGAGCTACACAAGGGTGAGCACAGCACAATCTACAGAAAAGTTGAATACTATGCTGCACACCTGAAGCTAATGTCATATTGTGTGTCAACTATACACAAATTAAAAAAAAACAGTTACTACAAAACATTTATATTTGATAAAATGGCTAGTTTTTGTTTGTTTTCTTTTGGCCAAGAAATAGCATTGGCTAATCTGTTTTTTAGCCTTGTTACCTTTGGCCAATCTGCTGTAATCTAAATAGTTCTTTAGCCAATTGAGAACTGGCGTTGACAATGATTGGAATTATTAGATGCAGGTTGAAAGTCGGCACTGAAAAAGTGTAATGCATAAATGATCATATTCAAGAAAGACCTGGGAAAACATAAGGGATCATCAGAGTGTGCACCAAGTCTTCTGCATTGGGCTCAGGACTCTTAAAAATAGGATATCATTTAACATTCTTAACTCTGGCGAGTAGAAAGAACAAGATCCCTTCTATAGAAGCTATTCCTGAAGTGTGTATGTGAGAGTATAGCTCTGCAAATGACCCAAAATCACACAGTTGGGGAACAGGACCTGGAATCCTTGACTTCAAGGTCCTTATAAGATTTGCAAGTAAACTAATTGTGTGGAGGGGCACCTGGGTGGCTCAGGGTTGAGTATCTGCCTTTGACTCAGGGAGGGACCCCACGGTCCTGGGATCGAGTCCCGCATCAGGCTCCCCACAGGGAGCCTGCTTCTCCCTCTGCCTCTGCCTCTGCCTCTCTCTGTGTGTCTCTTATGAATAAATAAATAAAACCTTAAAAAAAAAAAAAACAACTGTGTGGAGGAAAGGATGCACTGCACTGAAGGCTATTCCCAGAGTCCTTGCTTCAGAGAGATGACACCTGTACCCACTAATAGATTTTCTTAAAAATTGAAATCTAGTATTTCTCCTTCCATCAGAATCAGTAGGAATTAAACAAAGACAAGCAGCTTTACCTCTGCGTCTCTCTTGCAGGACAAAGCAGAACACAAACACTGGCAATGAGTAGTTGTCGTTTGTACCCTTTTCCTAGTGACGCTGCTCCGTTAAATGACACAGTAAGATAGAATTCAATGTTTTAATTGCATTTAGTACTAATGAGACCCTTATAAACATAGGTGAGATTACACATTTTCATTGTGTCCTGTTCCTTCCCTCATTAGTTATCCCTAATTTTCATGATGACTATTAACACAACATAACATTAATATGCTCAGGAGGTGCCAGAAAAGATTACGTGTCATGCTGTGATTCATTAAAGCCAGAGAAAGGACTCTTTCATTTTTCAACTTTTTAACAGATAATTCATTTTATAATCTTGAAAGATAAATTTTCTGAGGTTCAGAACATTCTATTAATACTTTTTTCTTTGAAAAATGGCATTATTTCACCATATCTATCTACAAAGGGAGAATTTAAGGAATCTATTTAACATCCTTAAATTGCTGGCCTTTTCCGGTTAGTGATGATGATGATGATGATGATGATGATGATGATGATTAGAAGAAGGCTTCAGTGCCTTCTTTCTGAAAAAGTCTATTGAATAAATTTTACTGACTCCTTGATTATTTTTGTGTTTTATTTAAGAGAATTTCAAGAATCTTTTCCACTTCTCAGACATTAATTAATCACTAGAAGATAACCTCACCCAGTGTTATGGCTGGCTGTAGTGAGATAAGGACCCAAAACCCCAACACGGCCTTCTAAAAATACTCTTTTTTAAACTTTTCTCTGGATATGTTGATACTGGCACTGCCTGAGGGCTGAAATTTCCCCCTAGCTGTGCTATTAGGGGATATGAGGTCAGAACCTCACATCTACCTATGTGCAGATTATTTTTTTTTCTTAAAGTTGTTAGGATTTCCTGAAAGGGAAATACCAAGCCATTGATAATTACCAACAAAGAAAATATGTACAAAGATACTTCATAGCACAGGGTTGAGATAATACTGCTCACTTAAAGCATACAAATATGTCTCATAAATACCAATCTGATCATTGCCGATATAAAAACTACCACATTTAAACTATGCAAGTTGATTTTTCTCAAGATAGCTTTTGTGACTATTCAAGGTCTTTTGCGGCTCCATACAAATTTTTTGAATTATTTGATCTAGTTCTGTGAAAAATGCTGTTGGTATTTTGATAAGGATTGCATCGAGTCTGTAGATTGCTTTGGGTAGTATGTATATCTGAATGATATTGGTTTTTCAAATCCTTGAGAATGAAAAAAATCTTTCCATTTGTTTGTGTCATCTTCAATTCCTTTCATCAATATTTATAGTATTTGGAGGACAGTCTTGCTCCTCCTGGTTATGTTTGTGGTTAGATATGTTTTATTTCTTCTGGTGCAATTAGAAATAGGATTATTTTCTTACTTTCAATTTCTGCTACCTCATTATTAGTGTATAGCAAAGCAACAGATTTGGGTACATGAATTGTGCATCCTACAACTTTTTAAAATTCATTTGTCAGTTCTAATAGTTTCTTGGTGGCACGTTTAGAGTATCACAATCCCAGATTTTAAGATATACCTCAAAGCTATAGTGATCAAAACAAAATGGTACTGACACAAAAACAGGCACATATCAGTGGAACAGAAAAGAGAGCCTAGAAGTAAACCCATGATTATATGGTCAATTAATCTGTGACAAAGGAGGCAGAAACATACAGCGGGGAAAAGACAGTCCCTTCTAAAATGATGTTGGGAAAACTGGACAGCTGCATGCAAAAGAATGAAACTGGACCACTTTTTTACATCATAAGCAAAAATGAATTTAGAATGATTTAAAGACCCAAATGTGAAGCCCGAGACCATAAAGTTCTCAGAAGAAAACAGAGGTAGTAATTTCTTTAACATCAGCGATAGAAACATTTTTCTAGTTGTCTCCTGAGGCAAGGGAAACAAAGCAGAATTAAACTCTTGGTACTATACCAAAATAAAAGCTTTTGCACAACAAGGGACATGATCAACAAAACAAAAATGTTATCTACTGAATGGGAGGACATATTTGCAAATGATATATCCAATAAGGACTTAATATCCAAAATATATAATTAACTTATACAATTCTACATCAAAAAAATAATCCAATTAAAGGTGGGCAAAGGACCTGAATGGGCTTTTTTGTAAAAGATTTTATTTATGTATTCATGAGAGATGACACACACAGAGAGGCAGAGACACAGGCAGAGGGAGGAGCAGGCTCCCTGCAAAGAGCCTGATGTGGGACTTGATCCCAGGACCCTAGGATCATTACCTGAGCCAAAGGCAGATGTTCAACTGCTGAGCCACCCAGGCATCCCTTGAATGGACATTTTTCAAAGACATACAGATGGTCAACAGAGACATGAAAAGATGCTCAACATCACTCATCATCAGAGAAATGCAAATCAAAACCACAATGAAATATCACCTTATAGCTATTGGAATAGCTAAAATTTAAAAAAGAAGATAAGACATAACAAGTATTGACAAGAATGTAGATAAAAGGAACACTTGCTGGTAGGAATGTAAATTGGTGTAGCCATTGTGGAAAACAGTAGGGAGGTTCCTCAAAGATTAACATGTAACTACCATATGATCCAGTAATTGCACTATTGCGTATTTACCCAAGGAAAACAAAATGCTAATTCAAAAAGATACATGTACTCCTATGTTTATTGCAGCATTATTTTCAAAAGTCAAGATATGGAAGCAACCTGAGTGTCCATCAGTAGATGAGTGGATAAAGAAGAGGTATATATAAAGAACTCGTAAAACTCAATGTGCAAAGACACCTGGGTGGCTCAGTGCCTGCCTTCGGCCCAGGGCGTGATCCTGGAGTCCCAGGATTGAGTCCCACGTCGAGCTCCCTGCATGGAGACTGCTTCTCCCTCTGCCTGTGTTTCTGCCTCTCTCTCTCTCCCTCTGTGTGCCTCATGAATAAATAAATAAAATCTTAAAAAACTCAATGTGCAAAAAAAAAAAAAAAAAAAAAAAACACAAATAATCCAATTAAAGAATGGGCAGAGGAAATGAATTAACATTTTTTCCAAAGAAGACATCCAGATGGCCAACAGATACATGGAAATGGAAAGATGATCACCATCACTCATCATCAGGGAAACACAGATCAAAACTGCAATGAAATATCACTTTATACCTGTCAGAATGGCTGAGATCAACAATACAAGGAACAACAAATGTTGGTGAGGATGTGGAGAAGGGGGAACCCTCTTGCACTGTTGGTGGGAATGCAAAGTGGTGCAGCCACTGTGGAGATCCATATGGAGTTTCCTCAAAACTTTAAAAATAGAATTACCCTACCCCCAATTGCACTAGTAGGTATTTCCTCAAAGGACTCAAAAATACTGATTCGAAGGGATTCACACACCCTGATGTTTACAGCAGCATTATCTACAATATCCAGATTATGGAAAGATCACAAATGTCTGTCGATTGATGAATGGATAAAGAAGATGTATAGATATGTACACACACACACACCCCACATCATATATATATATATATATATATATATATATATATATATATATATATAATGGAATATTAGCCACTAAAAGAATGAAATGTTGCCATTTGCAACAACGTGGATAGAGCAAGAGAGTATAATACTAAGTGCAATAAGTCAGTGAGAGAAAGACAAATACCATAGGATCTCACTCAAATGTGGAACTTAAGAAACAAAACAAATGAGCAAACAAAGAAAGGAAAGAACAACAACAACAAAAATCAGACTTAAATACAGAGGACAGACTGGTGGTTGCCAGGAGGGAGGTGGGTGGGGGGATGGATGAAATAACTAAAGGGGATGGGCTCCAATAATGAAACAAAATGCAAGTGAAAAAAATTAAAAAGGATTATTTCTCAGTGGGATGATAGTTAGTGTATTACAAAGACTGGATATACCTAGTCATTACACAATGGGAGGAATTGTTCTTATATTAATTTTCAGTGTTTTTTTTATAACTATTCCTTATTCCATCCTTCAGATAAGAAGAAAAGTAAGTATGCTATACTGATACTAAGGTGAGCTCTAGAAAGATAGGCCCACTATTATTTAGTTTCAAGGGCAGTGACGAAATATTCGGGTTTTCCATGGAATTGTGTTTGATAACTTCACATGCACAATGCATGCTTAGCAGACAATATTGTGATTATTATTATCTTACAGGTCGAAAGAACCTACTCAGATAAAATAATTCACAGTTACAATGGATGTTTATGGAGAGATCTGTGTGAGCCAGGCACCATACCCAGTGCTTTGTATGCATTTCTTATTTATATTCATGAGAAATTTGTTATATAGTCTTATAACTTGCAGCCCAGTAGTGGGTAAAAGATGGCAGTGCAGGGGCCCCTGGGGGGGTTCAGTCTGTCAAGCATCTGCCTTCAGCTCAGGTCATGGTCTCAGGGTCCTGGGATTGAGTCCCACGTCATGCTCCACGCTCACTGGGGAGTCTGCTTCTCCCTTTCCTCTGTCCCTACCCTCTGCCTGTGTTCTCTTTCTCAAATAAATGCATTTTTAAAATTCTTAAAAAAAAAAAAAAGGTAACAGTCCAAGTGTGTCTTCATCATGATGCTTTTGGAAAAGAGAGATTTAAACATAAAAACGTTGAAAACAATAAATAATAAAACTTTACCTTTATGGCCTTTATGTTTGGTATTCATTTACCTTATTTTTCATGCTCTTGGATTTAGCATATTCATAACATTGGATTAAATGTTAATCAATAGTGACAACGTGAAACTTTCCTAGTTCCCTTAGGGATTCTTGTCACCCAGAGGGAGCAGGGGCCAGCATTCATTTCCTGCCCACAGATGTGTCTGGGTTTTTTATTTGTGTGGTTTTATTTTTCTTCTTTTCTGAACCTTTCATCTCAGTTCCATCCCACAGTCTAATTTTGCTCTAACCCAAATCCACAAAGAACCTGTCCCTCAAAAATGGCTGCTTCTGTACCACCTGGTCAGGGCTCCTCGATGTTCTGAGCACATCACCAGGGCTTTCTAGGTCTGAAGTCACCCTGTTCTTTTCCTGGGATGCCTGTTCTTACTGAGCGCCTAAATCTGTCTCCCGTGACTTCAATCTCTTCCCTCTAGTTGATTCTTCCTACCTAGCTTGGATTCTTCATTTATGCCCAATATCATAGAACAGCAGCCAGGTCTTAGCCTGTGCCCGTGTGCTTTGTGGGAACAGAGATTGGTCAATCCGTTTCCTATCTGTGGGCATGATCATATAATTTTCAGGTCCAAATCTCATCTCTTTGCCTTATGATCCTGGATTCTGGAACCTAGAACCAGATAGAACCATGTGCTTGTTCGGTTGCGTTGTCCCCATCAACCCCATCCTCCACATCTAACCAACTCTATGTCACCATTAGCATTTCTCTGCCACCACCACAGATTACATAGCCAGTCTTCCAAAATAGGCTTCCTTACTAGAAAATGTAAGAAAACTATATAGCATTGTTTCACCAAGCAATAAAAATAATTTTTTTAAAAAATATTTTATTTACTTATTTGAGAGAGACAGAAAGAAAACAAACAGAGGCAGAGGGACAGGGAGAAGCAGACTCCCTGCTGAGCAGGGACCCTGATGCAGGACTCGATCCCAGGGCCCTGAGATCATGACCTGAGCTGAAGGCAGATGCTTGACTGACTGAACCACCCAGGTGCCCCCCCAAAATAGAAAAAAATTAATTATTAACAGAGAAGTAACAAGAAAAATATAACCCCCCTTCTGTAAGAATTATTTTATGTTGCAAGAAGAATCGCTTAAAATGATCAGAAATCTAAGTAAATATCTTCCCTTTGTTTTTGCATTTTTAAATTTTAGTAACATTTTAAAGAACTTTATTTTTTCGAATTATATCTCTAGAGGTAGCCATCGTCCAGATCAAGAAATGGAGCATTATCAGTCTCCTCCCCGCAAAAAAACCTATTCTGATTTGATTAGTTCTTCCTGTTTTTTGAATTTTTTATAAATCGGCTTAGGAAATTTGCATTTTTGTCTAACTTCCTTTGCTCACATTATGTTTCTGAGACTCACTGGTGTTGCATGGGGCCATAGTTTATTCTTTTTCCCAGGTCTATAGGATTCCATTGTAGAAATATACTACAGTTGACGCATGTGGTGTTGCTAGACATCAGTGTTGTTTTCAACTTTTTCAGCTTTTAGATGTTACAATAAGGAATGTATCTCTTATGAGCCTATGTATGCATTTCTGCCGTGTAGAAATTCTGAGTTGGGTTATGCATACGTTCACACTGAATAGAAAATGTCAAACTCTTTTTCATAATGTTGTACGTCCCATCAGCAATATCTGTGAACTCTGGTTGCTGCAAAATTGGGCTTTATCTGTCTCTTCTTTAGCCATTTTGATGAACAGAGGGTGGTCTCTTCTGGTTTATTTTGTAATTCTCTATGAGTTAATAAAATTGAATCCCTCTTTATGTGTTTTCTGCCAATTTTTATATCCTCTTTATGCAGGGCCTATTCCAATCTTATTCCTATCTTTTTATCTTGGGCATTTTGTTTTGTTTTGAATCATCATTTTGTTAGAGTTCTTTATATACTCTGGATTGGAGATCTTTGATATTAGTTTGTAACATATCTTGGGGGCTTTTGGCTTCAGGTGGTAATAAAGTCTTTCAAATTACTATGAACCCCATTGACTTTGTGTTTTTATAGAATACTCAGATCATAAGAGGCCATGACTGCCTAGGGAAAAAAAAAAACCTGGGAACACATAAAATAAAGCAGTGTGAAAAATAAATATGTTTACAAAAACTATCATGGTTACCTCATAAAGTTTCAGGATCTGCTTGGTGGGAATCTCTAGTTTACAGTTTTATTATTCCTATTCATTACAATGTTGCACTGTTGGTGGGGATGCAAGCTGGGGCAGCCACTCTGGAAAACAGTAGGGAGGGTCCTTGGGAAGTTGAAAATAGAGCTACCCTATGACTCAGCAATTGCACTGCTGGGGATTTACCCCAAAGATACAGATGCAGGGAAACACCGGGACACCTACACCCCAATGTAGGATGTCCTACAGCAGAAATGTCCACAATAGCCAAACTATGGAAGGAGCCTTGGTGTCCATTGAAAGGTGAATGGATAAAGAAGATGTGGTCTATGTATACAATGGAATATTCCTCAGCCATTAGAAATGACAAATACCCACCATTTGCTTCAATGTGGATGGAACTGGAGGGTATGATGCTGAGTGAAGTAAGTCACTTGGAGAAGGATGATCATCATATGGTTTCACTCATATGGGGAATATAAGAAATAGTGAAAGGGTTTATAGGGAAAGGAGGGGAACTGAGAGGGAAATATCAGAGAGGGTGACAGCACATGAGAGACACCTGATTCTGGGAAATGAACAAGGGGTGGTGGAAGGGGCGGCAGACGGGGGGTTGGGGTGACTGGGTGATGGGCACTGAGGGGGGCACTTGATGGGATGAGCACTGGGTGTTATACTATATGTTGGCATATTGAATTTAAATAAAAAATATTGTTTTGTGAACTCAGAAATTTCTGCGCCTGTTTTTGTTTTTTTTTTTAATTAAAGTCTTTTGGCACTTCTCAGATGTATAATGACTTATGAACTAACAAAAGTAAATTATGTTCTCTTCATGTACATAATGTTGCTTCAGGCTTGCTGGTTTTCATTAAGGAAAATTCATTAAAACTACTAGGAAGAGTCATTCATTTTTTATGACTTATTTGGACTTAAGTTTTCTTCATAATACATACTAAAGGAATCTAGTATTTTACTCTTCTTACTGTCAATATTAATAGGCAATTCAAAATTAAAATATATTTAAAAACGTATGAATAAAACTTTTTAAAAAGATGATTTATCATTTCTGCTTTGATTGGCATTATAGGTCTTCCGTGTTGGGTCAGTATGACATAAAGTCAAATAGAGATTTAAGGACTTACAGGACATTTTCAGACAAAAGTCATTCTTAATTGTCTGAATTATCTGTGGAATTGTATTTGGAAATGCAGTCCTCACTTTTACAAGGACTCTGAGATTTTTTTTTTTTTGAGGGGGGGGTTCTGAGATTTTTAAGCTGAGTGTCAACATTCTTACCAATGATGGAAGACATGTCCTTGGAACATAATATAGGAGCACACACACAGTCATTGCTGCCCTACGACATATAAAATCTCCTACAAGAAAATGCAAGCTTGACTCAAAAGATGATATTCCACATCCACACCTTGGATTGTTATGCATTTAATCATCCGAAAGACACACAGGCATTAAATAAACTTCTAATCCCAGTAGAGTGTGATCCAACTTTGAAATATATGAGCCACCAATGAACTTGGGAAAGGCAAAAATGATTTGGCCATTCATTGAATAAAGAATTTTCTTTCCATGTATCATGTCCAATGGCTTAAGACCCCATACAAATTCTTCAGGCTCTCCACTTTTAGGGAAATTTCCAGTTATGAGAGCCACTTTTCTTTTTAAGATCTTATTTATTTGTCAGAGAGAGAGAGAGAAAGAGAGCACAAACAAGGGAAGCAGCAGAAGGAGAGGGAGAAGTAGATGCCCCACTGAGCAGGGAGCCTGATGTGGGGCTCAATCCCACGACCCTGAGATCATGACCTGAACAGAAGGCAGACATTACACCGACTGAGCCCCCCAGATGCCCCGAGCACCACTTTTCATCTAGTTTTAAGGACCCAAAGCCTTCCTCATTCTTCAGACACTTATCGCATGGAGAAAAATAGCTCCCTTTTACTTGAAGGGAGAAATCAAGACACTTTTTAATTAAGTCACATTCAAACCAAGAAGTGTAAATGTAGTTACTACCATGTGGATGGGAAGAGTTTTAGATGTCCCTTCTGCGATAATAGGCTGATTTGTATAGAGAAAGAGAAGAGAAAGAGAGTAAAAGTCATAAAAGCAAAATTATTTTATCTGGACATTCCATTTGCAGGAAAAAAAGACATGATCTTGTCCATTTATGCTAATAGTAATGGGACTATGATTTTATATTTGTTCATACGAATAAGCACACATGCTAGGTATCAGAAACTGGCAATGACACTTCACATATCTCAACTTGTACAAGGGAAAAACGCAGGCTTAGACTCCCAGAAACAGAATATTTAGTGATCGTTTGTTTGCGTATACTGCACAGATTTCCAAAATAGGTATGAGGTCGTTTCTGAAACTCCATAAGGTATAACAGTTAAAGGGAAAGATGACAGAGAATAAATAAGCAGAGCATCTCAAAGAAACCAGAGAGAATGTTAGCATGCCACACGTGCATTATATTCATCTTCTAAAATTACTAAAAATGAATCAAATATTTTACTTTCGGCTCCATCCAGCAGACAAACCAAAAAGAAGACATCATTCACTACTACATAATCCAAGATCACACTTGAGCTTAGCCAAAAGGCCTAGAAGCGATAATAATCCAAGATCACAGAAGAGAAGTGTACCAGTTGTTACGAAAAAACAATTTTCTTGACAATTGGAGCCTCCATTGGGGTTAAATAAATGGAAAAGTATGATGGATGCCTGAAATTAAAAAAAAAAAAAAAGTAAACCTAAGCTCCTAATTTTGGCAAGAAGGGAGATTCCCAGGGAAATGAGAGGTCCTGTTATTCTGGGTGTTGTAATCAGGCTCAAGAAAGTTTCATTGAAAGAGTATTTCTACTTATCTGAAAATTGATAATTCATCCACACAGTTCATGGGACGTCTTGACTGAAAAGGCTAAAAGACATGGCTATACGTAAAAATGCACAAATGAAATTTTAAAGAAACACCTATTACATCTCTATTAGATAGAGCGCCGACTTGGGAGAAAACGGTCATAAAATCATCCACCAGCTTCAAGAGGCACAAACCACAGAAACGGTGAGACATACACAGTGCTCTGGATTTCGGAATCAAGTCATCCACACTATGGAGCTTTAATTGGAGCTCTCAAATATGACAGCTCTTTCAGGGCACTTGGCATCTTTTCCCGCCATGCCATCATCCCTTTTTTTTTTTTAACAAATATTTTATTTATTCATGAGAGACACAGACAGAGAGGCAGAGACACAGGCAGAAGGAGGAGAAGCAGGCTCCACGCAAGGAGCCCGGCGTGGGACTCGATCCCGGGAATCCGGGATCAGGCCCTGAGCCAAAGGCAGATGCTCAACAGCTGAGCCACCCAGGCCATCATCCTACTACCAGAAATGGTTAAAGGCTTTAAAAGGCATCTAGTTCAAAGCAACATTTGCATGAGACAAGACAGGAGTGGCCAGGAGAGCTGAAGTGTGATGCGCCACAGAGACTTCATTTCTGGGACCCAATCCAAGGGTTGTGGGCCCGGGGGTGCATCCTGGCTGCACACCTGACTCCCAGTATACCCTGGGAAGGTGACATAGGGCTTCTGTGCCTTTGTGGTCTCATCTTTAAGTCGAGGATAATACAGCAACCTCGTGGAGCTTCCAAGGAGTAGGAGTGAGAAGTGCTTAGAGTACCTAGCATAGTGTAAACATAAGGCACCGGTTGGCTATGGGTACACTGGTCTGGCCTAGCGTGAGGTGCCCCGCTGGGGAGACACGCTAACCCCTCACCAACGGGCTGGGATTGCTTTCCATCAGGCCTGCACGAGCAGACACAGGGCTGGCACCCAGGAGACTTGGAAGCACCGGCCTGACCACAGGCCAACATTACGGCCCCTTCACCCTTGACCTTGCCTCTCCCCTACTTCCACATGCTTGGCCCCCAAGGACATCTGCATCACAAGATGCACACTTTGCCCTTGGCTTTTTTTTTTTTTTTTCTCAACACCATCCTTCTGCTAACTCCTCTTGCCCTGTCTCTCATGCTTCCTGAGAAAATGCAATAAAGAATTAAGGATATGACAGGGAGAACCGTTTCTTTGCTGATGCTTTTTCGGAACTGTGTTTGCTTTTAGGCCATGGCTTTCTTAAATTTGGCTTCTCTAATGGGTCAAAGATGCCGCGTTCATATAGTCTTCTTGACATCCAGGAGGCATCAAGTCAACACTTTAATTCAATCTTTCTGACACTGAGTTTTTCCCATCTGCAACTGGGAGAGAGAGGAACTTATTGAACTAAATTCTGGAAAGTATCCTCATAACTCAGAGGGTTCTTGATCATATTTAGCCCCTCCCTGCATTTGCATTAAGTCAGGCTCTCAGTGGCCATTAAAGAAGACATGCAGTAAACTTGGAAAAATTAGTTACTAAATCAAGTGGTGCTTCTCAGGCCAGATCTGATTTGTTAGCATAATAGAGGGAATCACAATTCACAGAGGCCACGTCAATTTGAAAAGCAATTAGTCGTCTTGTTAATCGCCTCCTAATTTTTCATAGAAACTTAATACATTCTGTTATTTCTGCCACGATTTTACTCCTCACTTCCCAGGAGAAGCAGAGGATGTGGAAGTTATATACATATAATTCCTTGAAAAATGTAAACTGAACTGAATTCTGACTTCAGTGGTTATGGGCTGAGTGACACCTGGAAAGTCACTAAACCTTAGGAACTATTTCCCCCGACAACGCCATAGAGAATCATCGTGCCCACCGTAGACGTAGGTGTTTTATTTGATTACTTATTTGCTTGTATTTGTTTAAATACATCTCACAGGCTAAAATATGAAGAGTTTCTTACAGTTCTCAGAAAAACAATAAAGAAAAAAAATGGCAGGCTATTGTCACTAGTAAAGAGTTACTCATTGATCCACATCTTCCAAAAGACAACGAGGAACCAAAAAGTCCCTGTACACAAGCCCAGCTTAGTCTTACTTAGCTCACACAGAAACTTTTAAATAATATGACAAATACTCGAGAATTTTTCAACTTTGTTTTTATTGGCTATATTGTTGCTCCCAAATAGTTTTTTTTTTCCCCTGTATTCTGGACACTGCTTCTTTGACTTTAAAATATATATATATATATATATATATGTTGCAAAATATTTGCTTTCAGCATATTGCTTTTCTTCTCCTCCTTTATAGCATCTCTGTCGAGGAGGTGGGTTACATGGATGTAAATGAATTTATCGGTCATTTTTTGCCTTAGCACAGGGCATTTCAGGAAGTGGTATTCAACTAATGGCCTCACCCCAAAGTTAAGGGCAGATCTGAATTTCCCGGGGGGTTTTGCCAACACACAGGGTCTGGAGATTTCTGACAGGTACCCCCTGGCGGCCGAGAGCATTAGGGCCAGACCGACGGCTGCAGCCGGTAGCCTATAGCGATGACCCTGGTTCAACACCAGGGTTAACCTAATCCATAAAAATAATCGGACCAATGCAAATCTTTGCTTGGGAATCTGAAAGTCAGATCCCCAATCAACTCAACCTCAAGGGGACGAATGTCACCGAGGAATCTTAGTTTGGGAAGAAAGAGTGGTCATCATCTGCCAACAGTGGAGATGTCCTTCCTTTCCCTTTGTGATTTATCCTCTACTGAGTGGAAAAACCCATCAGATAAAATTTACCATTTTAACCACTTTTCAGTGTACAGATCAGTTGCCTTAAGTACATTTACAGTAGTATGTGACTGTTACCACCATTCCCTTCTACCATTTTTGTTTTTTGTCTTCCCAGCTTGAAGCTCTGCAACCATTAAGTGTGAACTCCCCATCCCACCCTCACCCCCCGACCCATGGGTCCAGGCAAACCAGCATTCTCTTTGCTGTCTCTGCAAATTTGACTCTTCTTGGAACCTCATACAAGTGGGATGATTTGTGTCTGGCTGGTTTCACTCAGCCTATTGCCTTTGGGGTTTATTCATGACCCAGCCCAGGTCAACAGTTCCTTCTTTTGGAAGACTGAGCCCTACTCCAGGGTAGCTACTGTGAGTGATGCTGCTGCTATGAACACCCCCGTGCCTGTTGGCGATCCCGCCCTGGGCTCTCTTGGGTCTATACCACAGGTGACCCTTTTGGCTGATGTTAATTTCTGTATCAAAGGCTGGAAAGACAAATTACTATTGATTTTCTTACTCCCTGCCCCTGCAATGAAAATAACTGATTGCTTGTGACCAGTGGAAATCAATTTTATGGAACCAGTTGCGACTGAGACATCAACACGAAACCATAGTAAATGTAGATATTCCCAATTAATACTCTGTTCTGTGTCCTTTGGACATGACCACAGACATCCTTTGACATGACACGAATGTTCAAATTTTTGAGCCAGAAACCTGATCTCTACATGGATGTATGAATAAAAGTCTTATTTATTTACTTTTTTTTGTTGGTTTGTTTGTTTAGTTACTAAAATGCCAACTCTGAAAGGGCAGAAGACAGTCTGTTTGGTTCGCCTCCGTATTTTCAGCTCATGCTAGGAACATATTACATATATATATTTTTAAAAAATGAAATTTGAAGCCATCTCTAAGCATATTAGATATGCTACTTCAGAGCCTATACTCATGATTTTCTTATACTATCACTTATATTGCATAATTCATTTCAAATAAATGCTCTCATCGTGTTATTTCTACCTTAACGTATTTTTAGTGACACTCTTAATCCACGCTTGGTGTTTTAAGCTAGTAAGTATGGTTTTACTCACTGGTATTTCAAAGTCTCCCCTTTCTTCATCAGGTCTATACATGTGTATCCTCTTCCCCTTCCCACATGTGACACAATTTTTTACATTTAAAATTCGTCCTTACGCATTTCACGGTGAATCACACGAAATTAACTTGCACGTATAGTAGGCAAAATGCTGCTGCATCCCACAGTCACAGTCAGTGGTACGAGAGCCCCCTTCCCAGTCAGGGGGCTGCTTCCCTGTCCTGCTAGTGGTCTTTCCATCCAGAACCCGTGCTGGGCTGGCCCCGAGTCACCACTCTTTCCAATAAGAGTGAATTGAAAAGAATCGCTAACTCACTTCCACTCTGATTAGATTTGGAAAAGAAGATTCCGGGCATCGAGGCTAAAAGCAGCTCCTGAGCGTGTCCACCAATTTAAGATTTATTACTCCCGTCACCCCGAGCTCCCTGCTTTCCATCTGTTCTGCAGACAGGCTGGGTGCTTTCTGCTCTGGGTTACGGCTCCCCATTTCCTCTGGGGCCACACTCAGGCTCTGCCTCCTTGAAGCTTCACTAGATAACATCCAACCACCCCTGAGCGCCATGCAGATCCTTCCTGTTCTTCATGTTCTTTCACCCTTGAAAGGTCTCCTTCCTCCTGAATCCACAAGGCAGTTTGTGCTTTGCTAACAGCATTGATTATTACAGCCCAGACTTGCATCCGTACATCGTTACAGTCCTTTCTCTCCCTCCCTTTCTCGCCCTCTCCTCCCCTCTTCCCCCCTTTCTCCCTCCTTTTCTCTCCCCCCTTTCTCTCCCCATCTTCCCCTCTCCCCCTCCCTTCTCTCTCTCTCTCCCCCCTCTTTCCCTCCATCTCTCTCCCCCTCCTTCTCTCTCTCCTTCACTCTCTCCTCCTCCCTCTCCCTTCCTCCTTCTCTCTCTCTCTCCCCCTCTCTCTCCCTCCCTTTCTCTCCCCATCCTCCCCTCTCCCCCTCCCTTCTCTCTTTCTCTCCATCTCTCTCCCCCTCTTTCCCTCTCCCCTCCCTCTTCTCTCTCTCTCACCCCCCCTCCATTCTTCTTCTCTCACTCATGTGGAATATCACACTGCATAAAGCCAGCTTCCTGGAAAGAACCCGTAACCCAGCAAGAGTGCCCCCTGATATATCAAAGGCAGGGGTGTCCCTCAGGGTTCTCAGGAGTCCTGAAGAGGCAACCAGACCCATCCTGTCCTCTTCATGGTTTAAGTCCATGTGTCCACCCGAAGCACCTGCCAGCACCCAGCTCCTTCTGCCCACGCAGGCCTTTGCCTACTAGGTTGACCCAGATTCCCATTGCACTTCCACCACGAGACCTTCCTAGGGATCCCCTGGAGCCCACTGTCCATCATCAGCAACATCCCCTAAATATCCAGGCTTCTCTCAGCCTATGTCACCTCTCCCTCCTTATTCCTCACCCCAGGAGGCATGGCTTTCTGCAGCTGTCTCAGGCAGCGGCCCCCACACTTTACCAGCACAGAGCCTGGGAGCAGATGGGTGGCAGGTCTCTCTCGGTCTGAACGGAGGCTTCTGGAATGTCACTGCACCTCCTCTGCCCCCCTCTCCCAATCCCTCTGAAGTACATGCCATCATCGGATTATATCGCTCACCAAACAATCTCACTACCGTCATCTATAGGCCTCTTGAAAAGCCCCCCGTGTTAATGGGATATTTTCAAATTTGGCTTCTCTCTCTCTCTCTCTCTCTCTCTCTCTCTCTCTCTGTCTCTCTTTTTAAATCCTTTCCACTACAAGTGCTCTCTTTATCCTAAATGGTCATGTGAAAGTCCTCAGGGCAGTCCATTCCCAGCAGCAACTGACTTTTGATCACTCCCTCTCTTTCCAGTCTTGCTCTTTCCAGGGGGTGCACAGAATGCATCCTCCTGGCATTCCTGTGGCCTCAGGGCGGTGACGCCTCAGTCTCCTTTGAAGGATCCTCTCTCTCCCTGACTCTAAGTGGTGAGTTTCAGGGCTTAGTCTGTGACATCTCTATCTACACCCGTAACCTCAGTGATTTTATCCCAGATCATCATTTCTTCCCTGCATCTCCATCAGCACCTGCAGCTGCCTTGCCATATTAAAGAAACCCCCACACATAAAGTCTCCAGAAGTGAACTCTTGATTTGTACTGCCACGGTACCTGGGGGAGGGGTGGGGACCTATTCGGAACAAAACATCGGGACCATTCTTGGTTTTCTCTAATGCCCCTCGTATGACCCATCGGTGTATCCTCTTGGCTGTCGTTGAGCCCCTCCTGACCATCTCCAGCCTACTCTCACACCTCTCCTGGAAAGTACTGCGTGGGGCACTGCGGCTGCTCTTGTCTGCGATCACTCTTAACCACCTCCACTCGAACCCTGCACAGCATCCCGAATGATCCTGTTATACCAGATTATGTAATGCCCCTGAACAAAACCATTCAAAGACTTCCTTTCCAACACATCTAGGATAAACCCCATATTCTAGTCCCAGGCTACATTTCCAATCTCCTCTCCCACCAGTCTTCCAGCCATGCTCACCTCCAAGCTCCCTCTGGCTTTGGGGACTTGAGAGTGGAAGGAGCAGAACCTCCTTACCTAGGAACCCACAAGTCTTGCTCTTGACCACATGACTTGGTGTTGAATACCTATGGATTTTACCCACCAGTTATTTGTTTCTTTCACTAGTTTGTATTACTTTGTTTTTGAACTGCTCCATGTCCAAGTTTAAGAATAATCCATCCGGTCAGTACTCCAAAAACATCTGCTGACTAAATGAACAAATGGAATCGATCAAGAGTTCCTAGGACTAAAACATAAAATAGGATACAAATCAGCTCCTTTGTAGTTGCTTTTCACTTGCGAATCCTAATGTGGCGTGGATATAATGTGATTGACAGATTTGTGGCTCTCAGGGGTGATTCAGATCAGGAGCCAGTATCTGGAGCTCTGAGCGAGCTGTTCTGCAAGCACACTCCACACGTACCTTTGCTTGGTTGACTGTCCTCTTCCATGCTCAGTGTGCATAAGATGATAAAGCTACATGTAAGAAGGGCTCTAATCACGGTTCTCCAGGTAACGAGAAAAGAAAGCCAACCAACCGCTCATGAGTGCAGGTAGAGGCAACCAACAGCCGGATTTGCTCAGGGTAATTCAGCTTTCATGTGTGTATGTTAATAGCTATTCAGGAAAATACTTTTAAAAAACTTTCAGAAAAAAATAACTGTAATGAAGAGTCTGAAAGGCTCTAGCCTCTAAACTTTCTCCCCAACTCAATCCAGTATTTATCAATTTCTCAGTAACAAACCTATCGCAACTTTACGTACCGCTAATCATTTACAAAATCTTTCAACATATTTGGTGATAACTAACTGGAGGCAAATGAAAAATGATCAACTTTGGTCCTGGATATTGTGCTTTTTAAAAATTCTAAGTAGGTTTGTGATTTTTTTTTTCTGACATATCTGAGGGTTTTTTTTTTAACGTTTAGTAAATTGCTAAAATTAGTAGTTTTATGTTTTACATTCATTCCAGATTTTGAATTTTAAAAAATATTGCAGAAAAAAATACTTATTACATTATTTCTTTTTTTTTACATTGTTTCTTCTATTAGAAAACAGCATTTTTTTTTTATTTTATAACAGCCACTAGATACTCTCACTTTCAAATCTTTGGAGTTATCCTGAATTAAACCTATGAGAGGCATAAAAATCTACTGACAGCCATATGTTTTGGTGACTTCATATCTTATTCTGTATAAATTACCATAAGTAATTTTTCCTATTTTCGTAGCAAAAATAAACCATAAAAGTTGCACAATGTTCTCCTCATAATTAATCTGTATTTAGTTTGCCTAATTAAACTCATGTATCTTGGAGTTCCAGACTTTTGTTTAAACAACATGAATAAGGACTCAGTCAATACAAACTACATGGTTACAGTTTATCTGCAGAGTCTGAGCTCTTTGTTTTAACTTTAACTCGGTATCTTAATAAATTTTCTCATACCTTAACTCTGAGCACAGAAGTAAACATTCTTGCATCTTCAGATACACCTCCAATGTAGAATTTTTTCTGAAACACTGGGGGATGATCATTTTCATCCTGAATCTCAATATACACTTTAGCCGTATTGCCTGGAGGATAAGAAATAATATATTTTTAATTGGCTATTCACTAGAAAAAAATGCACTGGAGTAAATACTAATTACACTTATTTTTTTTTCCCCTCTGAAACAATGGAAATGGCTTAAATCAGAAAATCATTCCTGAAAGGCATGTCTAATATCCCAAGGTCCACAGAGGACACGGATAATGATGCTTCTGGCGTGATAACGTAAAGTTGTTGTTATTTCTTTTAATTACAATGTCTTGGTAATTCATTTTACTTGATTTAATAGGCACTAAAGTATTGTGTTTCCCTAATTTTAATGAACCAATTTGACTGTTCATTCTCACAGTCATAAACACTACCAACTACGCCGAAGTGACACGCATATATAAACTCCTTATGAAATAAGCGAAACTGCCATCAACTCAAAACAATACTTTTTCTTAAGTGTAAAACTAGCAACAATATTCTCTTACTTTAAAAGTGGGCAATATATATATATATTTAATTTTAGGGTAAACAGTGGTTGGGGGAGGGACATACTTCCACGAAAAGAAACCAAGTTTAATCATATGTTACAGGCTATCATTCACCCACTGAACAGACGTAGCTGGAGAGATGACTGTGTTGTGACTCATCAACACCGGGTGTGTAATGTCTGCCAGCGAAATATGCCATAAAGACATTTCATCCCCAAATGTTAGAATCTCACATCATCATCCTTTTAACAAGAAATGTCAAGAAATTTAGCACCTGTCACTTGTCCACGAAAGACTCTTTACAAATAATCCAATATGTAAAAATAACTCAGGGCTGCCTAGGGGACCCAGTTGGTGAAGCATCTGCCCTCAGCTCAGGTCATGATCCTGGGGTCCTGAGGTCAGGCCCCACATCAGGCTCCCTGCTCAGTGGGGAGCCAGCTTCTCCTCTCCCTCTGCTTCTCCCTTTGCTAATGTGTTCTCTCTCTCTCTCTCTCTCTCTCTCTCTCTCTGTGACTCTTAAATAAATAAAATCTGAAAAAAAAGTTTAAAAATAACTTACAAACCAGAAAAAAAAATGAGGACTAAGTGGGTAAACATTTTTTTAAAAGGTAGATTCAAATTATTATCTATATCTATATATATATATTTGGATGTCTTACCCATGTGAACTTTCCTCTTATGTTTCAATTAGGACCAAATATAGGGCAATTGAGCTACAAATTATTTTTCAGGGATACTCTAGATTTGTTGCTTCTTCATATCCCCAACTACAACTAATTAACACCAGTCTACGAGCACAGTAGGTACGTTGTGCATGTACAATATATCTGCGTGGAATAAATACCTAAAGGACTAACCTGCATTGTCTTGGAGAGAAGTGGGCTTTTTGGGGCTTTGTACTTGCCCTGAGAAAGGTCAGAGAGGTGAGGGAGTTGCTGTATCTGTGAGGTTTTAACACTATACCCTGCTGCTACCCACTGAGTTACCCTCTTCTGGTCTCTTCCTCACCACCCCTGAACTGGGAGAGTCAGAATCAAGAGATGAGTGTTCTAGGGGGATGGAGAAGGTGCCAAAAGGGAAGCAGGGCTAATGGCAGAGTGCAGTGCGTTCCCCATCCCGCAGCGCGGGGACCCGGAGCTGTGCCCTCTCGGCCACCAGCGGAGCTCATCCAAAAGGAAAACCACTTTCATCTTAGTAGCTGACCATTTTATGTCCGGAATCAAAGGACCTAACTGCTCTAAATTTAATATTTTTCTTAACAAAAGGAATTCTAAATTACAATATCACCTTTAAACTTTTTTGTTGTTGTTGTTGTTCTTAATGACATTAGTCATGGTCCCTGTTGGCAATCCTTGAAAAAGTAAAGGTGGATTTTAAACTCACTGTAAAGGCATAGATTTATGCTCTGAAACTTACCTACTTTTCTCCTGACACTTTCTAAGATGATGACAGAAGGGTAAAGCCCAGGCACAGATGTATAATGCCGTCGGAAATAATCTGTGCTTTGGCAAACCTTTTAAAAAGCTAATATTTCCTTAGGTATTGGGGAAAATAATGTGAGAATCAGTGTTGTAACTTTAAGTGACAATTACATGCTAATAAAAGGATTACATGAGTACATTTTATAAATTCCAGAGACACTGCAGTAAAAGCATTCTTTAAAGTATCAGTTTAGTTACTAACCTGTTACTACAAATCTCTAAAATTAACATCCTCGGAAACATCTAGATACATATGTACTTACACTAATGATATTCAATTGAGTGCAAATTTTCTGTGAAATAATTTATCCAACTTTAACAACTGGACTAAAGTTTTTGAAGGTTTCCTTTTATAAAATACTCATCCCACAAATATCATTATTACCACGTAAGATACCATGCTTCCATATCAACTGTGCTTAAGTCCACATTTGTTGTGAGACTGGTACAGAGTTTAACCATCTTTCATTTGGTGCTTTAAATAAATCATAAAATAAATTGTGATAGTAATTCCATGCCATAAATTATATGAGGAGAGCAAGCACGATGATGGGAGAATAATAATCAGAGGACTGAAATACTGGTTTAAATTTTTCTTGTAATTTTCATCTGTCAGGTTTGGGCATCTTTGACTTAAATAATAATAATAATAATAATAACAACAACAACAATAATAATAAATATACGTCTATGTAACATACCTACTTCTCTAAATTGTGGGTTTTTTTTTTTTTTTTTTTGGTTGCTTTTCTTCTTACCTCTAACGTCTTTCCAAACATGATACAGGTTAGTTTCTCTTCTTGACTTTTGAAATATTTGCCTAACAACCCTGCAGTTTAATACAATTGTACTGGGATTGGATCATAAATCTACGCTACTGAACTGCATAATTTCTAATTCATCTGCCCAAAAAAAGAAATGGGAAGAATATACTACAGATATTTTATATATACTCAGTATATAATGCTATCGAGTTCCATGGAAGTCTGTCTCATCTTGGGCTATTTTTATGCCCAATAACTCTATCATCATCACTACCACCTTTCTGCATTTCACCCACTGGAGTTTTGTACAACCACAATTTAATTTTATTACTTTTATTTTTTTAAGGATTTTATTTTTCAGTAACCTCTACATCCAACATGGGACTCAACCCACAACCCCGAGATTGAGAGCAGATCTCCACCCACTGAGCCAGCCGGGTACCCCCCAAATTTCATTGAAATAGAAGAAACAAAAGCAGCACCAAAGAGTGGTGAATAGTATTAATAATTCCTTTTTACATGTATAGGAATCTATTTAAATATATTTTTTCATTCTAATCATGACTTTGTCCAAATTTAAAACCATCAACATAAACATTTTATTATTTTGACAGTTCCTTATTTCTCATTAGAAGTTGAACTTACACCCAGATTCATTGGTTCACATGGCCCTCCCATATTTAGCCAAAATTCAACACTGGGAGCTAATGGTTACTGGGCAGTTTGCAGCAGGCACTGTTCCCAGCTGCACAGGAAAATCCAATCGTATCAGATGGAACTATTATCACAACTACTGGTATTCTCATCTTCGGATAGAAAACCAAAATGAGGATGCTTGGGTGGCTCAGTCGGTGAAGCATCTGCCTTGAGCTCAGGTAATGATCTCAGGGTCCTGGGGTCGAGTCCTGCATCGGGCTCCCTGCTCAGCAGAGCATCTGCTCCTCACTCTATCCTTCCCCCCTAGTTGTGTGAAAAGAAGTTTCATATTTGTTTGCAGGCAACACTTATTTATTTATTTATTTATTTATTTATTTATTTATTGCAAATAACACTTTAAAGATTATAATCACAAACACCTTGCATTTCTTCATTTTCTTACAAGGAGCCTCTCCATCTAGCAGGTACCGGCCATGCCCAAGATGCCCTCACAGAGTCCCTGCCGGTCACTTCATCCCTCTTTTGTTTCAGATCCACACAGCCCTCAACACTGTCCCTTTAGTCCGGTATTTGTGATTTGATTCCCCCATCAGGATAGGAAGTATTGGATGGCCTGTTCTCTATCACATTTCTATTGAACAAGCAAACACATAAATACATGAACTGATTAATAAATTTTAGTATTTTGCCTTTGCTGGTGATGACTCCAGTCCAGTCATCCCCCTCAGGATGATAAGTTTTCTGAGTTCACAATCTGCTGTGTGAAACAGAGTCCTCTCGTGTGCCTGGATTTACCTAGACCCACTTTTTGAAATGTCCTCTAATGGTCAGTTGTCAAGTTGAGTTAGAAGTTAAAAGAATTACATAAAGGATACAGTTCCTAAGGTATAAAATGAAGTGGGGAGGCTTGAGGATGAATCGGCAGGCATTTTGCCAAATAAAGTAAGTCAGACAGACAGACAGACACTGTATGATCTCACTCACATATGCGATGGGGACAAGTAGAAATTATGGAAACAGAGACCAGACTGGCTGGAGAAGTGTGGAGGTGTTGTTGGTCAAAGGGACAAATGTCAGTCACCAGAAGACTCAGTTCTGAGGCTCTCGAGTACCCCACGGGGACCACAGTTTATCATCCTGCCTTGTATATCTGCTGAGAGTAAATCTTAAATGTTGATTATGTTCTTAAATGAAAACATTTAAGATTTTCACAACACACATGCACATATGCACACGTGCCAGTGAGTTAATGGATGGTAACTATGTAAGCTGGTGGATGTGAGAACTAACTTGATTGTGGTAAATCATTTCACTATATCTCTATCTCTATCTATCTATCTATCTATCTATCTATCTATCTATCTATCATCTATCTATAAAATCACTGTATTGTACACCTTAACAATTGTATTGCCAATTATACCTGATAAATCTGGAAAATAATTTGGATAGATCCAACCAAAGAATATAAAACAAATACTGGGCAATTACAAAATAAATAAAATACACCTGGATGGTTTAATCCCTAGAGTGATGTTCACTTAGATTTTCTGCTTCATGGACATACAGTGTGTATAACAGCATCGCTTCTTTGGCTTGCACGTTTTCACGACGTTTGTGTCTTGGTCTTCCACCAAATTTGGGTTTTGATTATTTCAGAAATCCAAGGCAGAAACTTGGAAACAACTCTGGGGCTAGTGCACTAACCAGATTTTTTGAGATGTATCGTCATGCCAGGCTTATATATTCTCCAATGATTCTACTTCAGAGAACTTTCAAAATGCTTGGATTACCAGGTCTACTTCATTATTTTGCTGGTGCCCAAAAAAAAAAAAAAAAAAAAAATTGATTTGTTCCTCATGAAATCACTTGCAGCCACACACCTTTCTAAGCTGCTTTTCCATTGATACTGTTTTTGTATGTGCTTTACTGACAAATTAATTCTTGAGAAGCACAGTGACTCCCACACAGTAGGTGTTCAATAAATGTTGATTTAGATTGGAATCACTACCACCCGCCTCACTCCCAGTAGCCAATTAAATAAAATGAATCATTTTATTTTATCCCCATAAATGAAATGGGATAATATATTGCAGGCCCTTAGAAATCATCGTACCAAACAAATGCCTGTTGCTGTTACAATTAAGGGTACCTCTCTTAAAGATAACAGATTTTTTTTAAGATAACAGATTTTAAAAAATATTGATATTAGGAAAATACTGACTCTGAAACTATCTCATAATTCTATGGGCTATTTGGAATGACTTTGAGGATTTATGGTATTTATACTCTTGTCAATTTTCTCTGTGTTCCTTTGCCCTAGTTTATATGCCAGATAAATGACTGGTTCTTTAGATAAAGTAGTGTTTAAGAACAAAAGGATCATCTGAGATAAGAACTTAATCTGATCTTACTAAGGGGTTTATGGATAGTTATTCATTTAAGAAAATAAGCTTTGATTTAAAAAAAAGCACAGAAGTATGTTTTGGTATGTACATTAGATGGAATTTGCAGCAATACAATATATTTACATGCTCTTCAGAAAAACAAATTATTAAGTATGTTAGAGTGAGCAAAACCGCTGTTTTTTTTTATTTCTCAGCTCTCTGCAAGAATTGTATTTAGTTGTATTTATACACACCATTTATTTTCAGTAGCTAGGCAGTGAGAGAGATTGAATCTTTTGAGGTTCATTTTAATAGTTCTGTAATTGAGCTTTGACGTTGATTTAATTAGCCTTTGCATGATTTTAATTGCTTGTATCTGAAACATACATTTTGTGTATGTGTTTGCCAAAAGGGGAAAATCCACAGTAAGGAAATAACCACCTGTAACCACCGACTTTAGAAATGGACACTCAGATTACTATAATATATCCTTGTTTTGGGGCTAAGTCTTTTAGCCAAGAAAATGATGACATTGACAATTCTACGATGACAGTGATGGGAGATAATCAGAAGAGTAATATTCTCAATATCAACCGGTTTGGCTTTGTATTCATATAACATATTTTCCCATTAGGAACATTTAATGAAGTTTCCCTGTAAACACCAACCAGAAAAACAGAAGCTAAGAATGCAATACTGTTTCTCTTCATTGGTTTCGCTAGCATTTTGCGTTAATCCTGTGAGACCGAATTGATGCATTTAGAGGCTTTGCCAGGCAATGATTATGACTTTTAGCTCAGTCTGTTTCCAACAAGAATAAACAGAATAAGCATTATTTTAATTCATTTGTGTCTATTAAACTCCAACTCTCTCCACAGATCAGCTTAATAATATAGGCCCTATAAGCAAAAACTGCTGTAGTTGTGAGCCAGCAATAAATAAGCATCAGCTGTAGATCAGCTGTAGAGCCAGAGTCTGGGTCAAATCCCAATAATAATCCACGTATGCTGTGTGACCCTACACAGGTTACTGAGCTTCTCTGAACTACGGTTTCTCACCAGTAACACGACAGCAATCATATGGAGCCAACTAGATTAAATGACCAAATACATGGTGGCCTCCTGATTCTCAGGGCGGAGAGGGGAAGTATTAGCAAATTGATATTATCATAGGAAGGAGGAAGAGTACCAATGCCATGGAATTTAAAAGTAAGATTTCCTAGCACTGAATTAAGAAAGAAAATTGTTTTAATGGGCAGCCCGGGTGGCTCAGTGGTTTAACGCCGCCTTCAGCCTAGGGAGTGATCCTGGAGACCTGGGGTCAAGTCCCATGTCAGGATCCCTGCATGGAGCCTGCTTCTCCCTCTGCCTGTGTCTCTGCCTCTCTCTCTCCCGTCTGTGTATTCTCATGAATAAATAAATAAAATCTTTAAAAAAAATAAAATTGTTTTCTTATGGGATATTATCGAGGGAATATCAAATAATGTATTAGGAATTACACTTTTTTTCCCCTGCAAATAGAAGAATTTAAGTAGTACTGAAATAATATTGGAAATATAGTAAAAGGGCCTCATTAAATATCCATACCTTCATTTACATGACAAGACTACAAACTTATGGAACTCATTTTGAAGGGCTCTCTTTGAGAAAAATACACAGTATTTGACATAAAAATGTTTTTGCTGACATTATGAGCTTAATATTAATCATTTTATCCCAAAATGTAGAACCATAGCTGAGAACAAATAGTTATGCTTGAGCAGACTATTAAATTAACTTTATATGCTTTTTTAATGTACAGTTAAAAAGTATACTTTAAGCCTAAAGCTGTTTTTTTTTTAAATTTTAACTTTTTTAAGGTTTATTTATGAGAGAGAGGAGGAGGAGAGAGAGAGTGCGTGAGTGAGCTGGGGGAGGGGCAGGGGGAGAGAGGGAGAGGGCAAATCTCAAGCCAACTCTCTGCAGAGTGCTGGGCCAACCCAGCGCCCCATCATCTCTCTGCTGCTCAACTGACTGAGCCCCCAGGCGCCCTAATTAAAGCTGTTTTATTTACATAGAAGCAATGGCTGATAATTTGGTAAAATATCTAACTAAAGAGACAAAAACCAAGCCAACAAACAACAAAAAATCGTGTCTTGGAAATGCAATTTCCTAAGCACTTGAAAAGTAAATTGACTGTAGTGAATAATGTCACATAGGCAGCCTTGAATACATAACCCCAAACACACACACACACACACACACACACATGCACAACCAGGAAGAAATATCAACTAGTCTTCCTGTGTCTAAACAGGTAAAGAAGAATCCACCAAGAAGAAATTAATAAGCCAACTCTGTCTTACCATATTTTAATGGGAGAGAGAGAGAGAGGCGCATTCCGCCCCGTGGAATAGTTTCTCTGCACTAGCTGATTTCTTTCCAATATCTCTTTTAAAATCTCCTAAATGATCCATGAAATAGATGCTGTCATTTCTGCCTTTCAGATTAAGAAACTGGGACTGAAAGAGATGAAGTCAACTTCTGTACGGGAGAGCCAGACGTTCCTTCCAAGCATGGCTGGAATTCATATCCATAACAAAAACAGAATTTCTAAAAAAACCAGGTAACTCTCCTTGAGAGACGACAGATAGCCTCCCCCCACCCCACCCCAGGTTCTAGAATACAGGCCAGCAAATAGTAGAAATGAAATGAAAGATTTCTGAATGAAAAGATAAGTCTGTTTTGGGGGCAGACCATTGCAGTCACCTCCTGTACAGTTGGTTAGAAGTCTAAGAATAATGGCCAATGATTTGAAGGATTTACAAACGTGGGGTGGGGGGGATTCTGAAAGAGGAGAAAGAGTGGTGTTAAAAATAATATGCTAAAGTATTTGATCGCAGCGCAGACATCGGCCTCTGCTCCCTGTGCAGTAATAGGTACATATTGCATTAGTTTCCTGCTGTTTCTGTAGTCAGTGCTCACACAACACAAGTGTATTAGATTATTATTATGGTTTTGTAGGTCGGGGTGGGTCCTCCTGGGTCAAAAGTAAGAGGTGGGCGGGTCTGCAATCCTCCCTGGGGGTTGTTTTCTTGCCCTTTCCTTCCCCAACTGCCTCCCTGCCTGCACTCCTTGGCTCCTGTCCCCTTTCATGTTCAAAGGCACCTACGGCCAAGCCAGGTGAGTCTTTCTCCACCTCCATTACCCTCACACTGATTTTACTTATAGGGACCCTTATAATCGCATGGAGCTCAGATAATCCCGCATAAGCAATCCATCTTGGATACTGAGCTGCTGAAACTTCTGGGGACCCCTTTGCCCCATAAGGCAGCTTATCCACCCCTCTGAGGCTCAAGACACGGGCATCTCTTGGTGGAGGAAACATTCTTCAGCCTACAAGAGGTATACTGGTGCTTTTATTTTAAAAAAATGTAAAATTCAGGCAAGACACTGTATTTATGAAACAGGAAGGTTTTAGGGTGCTGGCCAATGACAAATTCAAGAAAAGCAAAATTCTGGGATATTGCAAACACGGCGATAACTGTGGCTTTTTCCATTTACAAACAGCATTATTGGCTGCAGTCGTTAACAGAGGGACTGACCTGTGTCTCCCCTGCCTTCATATGACAAGGCCCCAACCCCAGATGTGACTGTATTTAGAGATATGGCCGTTGTGAAGGTAATTAAGGTCACATGAGGTCATAGGGTAGGACTCTGACCCATAAGGATCAGAGTCCTTGTAAAAGGAGACCAGAGAGCAGCACACTCTCCTTCCATCCCCCCCCCCCCCCACCCATCTCTCTGTCTCTGTCCCTGCCCGTCTCTCCTCACCATCCCCTGTGAGGACACAGCAAGAAGGTGGCCATGTGTGAGCCTGGGGGGGGGGGGAGGTGTCGCCAGAAACCAACGCTGGTGTCACCTTGATCTTGGACCTCTAGCCTCCAGAACTGTGAGAAAATGCATTTCTCTTCTGTAAAGCACCTGGTCTGTGGGATTTTGCTATGCGGGCCTGAGCACACTGGTATAAGGATGATGCTAACTCCTGAAAAGTTGCGACATTCCTGAGCTAAACGCTTTTCTGTGCATTACTTCAATGTATCCCCATACTAACTCCGGCATCGATTATCCACATTTTATCCATACAGATAATGGGCCTTGGAGGTTTTAGGATCACACGATCGGAAGACGCAGAAGATTCAGACCCGAACCCCTGATGACATATATTCCTAACCTCCCTTCAGTGGAGGCCTCCTTCAGTATGGCCTCCCTTCAGTGTGGGTGGTTTTAAAAACCTAATGTAATTCTTAAACCTCTCTTAGAGTTTGTGATTTATGGGGAGCTAGGACATTCTGGGTCAACTGGCATAAGTTTTTAATTTATATTTAGGCATATGTACATTTATGCCTAAAACCACAGAAAGAACTGGCAGTTTACTCAGCGATGTCTAAGGTTTTTCAAGTTTTTAGAACTGTCCCAGTGGCTGAGCATATAGTGATAGAATAGGGCAGGCAGGGAGAGCAAGGCCGCTTCTCAAATGCATCAGGAAAATGGTTGGAAGACTACAGAGATAATCCGGTTTAAAACTAAATCTGCCCGGTGGAAGTGTTTCTACACATCCTTTGCTGAAAATATCCTTCACTCCTGCTTCATGGGAACTTTGGGCAAAGTAGAAACACCATGACTTCAAAATAGGAAATCTGGAGGCACCTGGGTGGCTCAGTCAGCTAAGATCCTGACTCTTGGTTCCGGCTCAGATCATGAACTGACCTGCAGGATCGAGCCCCGAGTCAGGATCCATACTGGGTGTGGACTCTGCTTAAGATTCTCTCTCTCTCTCTCCCTTTGCCCCTCCACCCCTGCTCAGTCATTCTGTCTCAAAAAACAAAACAAAATTAAAAAAAAAAAAAAGAAAAGAGAGAGAGAGAAAGAGAGAGAGAAACCTCTTTTCCACATACTGCATACTGGAGTACTTTTGAATGAATTCGGACATGAAAAAAGCCCTGATTTTTGTTCATTTATAACATTGTTGAAAACCAACAGGATTACTTTGGTCATGAAATATTATAATAGACACGTGCTCATCATCACCATAAAAAGGTAAAGCAATAAAATTGTCCATAAAAACTGAAAAGTGTTCTGGCCATAAATGCTATTTTTTAAAACATGTACATAGCAGGTAAATTCTGTATATACAAGTACTTAGATATGCACCATATGCATATATCTGGATAGACATACGTGAAATAATAATAACCAATAAGTATGCATATTGGTTTCTGGCCCTGGCTCCTGACACAGAGCTCCTAAAACCCCGTGAAAACAGGGGCACTAGGCGAATCTTTTCATCTGACACTTATGCTTTGACCCCCTTTCCCGACACCAAGCTCCTAAGGGAGACCTGATTTCCTGAGTGATGGGAGCATCTGACACTGGCTTCTAAACTCCTGGGGATTCCTGGGTGAAGGGGAATGTCTTCTGCTCTAGGGAGGGTGACTCCTGGTGGGCTCCAGGGTGGTGCGGGTCACCTGGAAGGCTCAGCCATCATGAGAAGCTGGGAGGCCTCAGGCCCACCACCTGTTCTCTGGGGAGGGCAAAGGGGCTGGAGATGGGATTGATGACAATCGTGCCTTTTATGTGACCTGCTATTTTCAGTCAGCATCGGAAGTAGAGGCAGACTCCTGGGGCCCAGCCTGACATGTGGGGCCTGTTGTAACGCTGGCAGGTGTCAGAGTCGAACTGTGGGACATCCAGCTGGTGTGGAAGAGGATTGCATGAGTGGCAAACACACATATCTGGCATCAGGGGTGTTTAAAGTGTGGCAGGAGCATGAGAGCGAACGAGAAACACACACTCGGAGTGTGCTTTCCTCTGGTCTAGGGTGAGGATCCTGGCAAACTTACTTGATCAATATAATAAATCATTTAGAAAGAGGGAAAAAAAGGACTTTACATCTTTAGCATCTACATCAGTACCTGGATTTATCATTTTGGGGTAAATACAGCTTTGGAATTTTTTGTGAAAATTATGGATCACATCTCCATAAAAAGGACTAGTGGTTATCTGAGTAAAGATTTTGCATTTTTAGAGCAGTCCTCGACTCCAGGGATCTCAGATTAAGAGCAATGGCTGCTTCTAAATGCCACTTGGAAAACAAACTAGATTTTTCAGTAAAGTGGAAAGTGGTAAATAAATCATGATATGTGCACATGGTTGGATATTAAGCAACCAAACCACTAAAATGATGTTTTTTGAAGGGTATTTAATGCCATAAAACTATTTTTGATGTAACGCCAAGCAGAAATACAAAGTCCAAGATTCTAAACAGAAGACTGCATGATCAAAATGTGCATGTGTGCAGCCACAGAAAAAAGGACTGAAAAAAACATGGGCATTTTAAAAACACTCAGGAGTGTAGAATTATAGATTATTCTCTTCTATATATATTACATTTCATGTGGCAATCATACTTTTTATAATTAAGAGAAAGTTAATGTTAGGTATGTTGAAAGGAGAAAAGGAAAACAAATAATGAAAAACATAATGAAAACTCTTGAAAGAAACTTCATTGATTCCTTTATAGGCCTTTCCCAAAATATCACGTCTTGTATCTAAAGAGCCTGGGGAGACGCTGTGTGCATCTCTACTTTTTCTGCACGGACAGCTTTGGCAGATGCTAGTCAAGCATGTATTTTTCCCCTCAAATAAAATGAATTTGTTTACTTGTTTGCTTGTTTGTCTGTAAGATGATATTTCCCAGGCATAAGTGATTTACACGTGAACACTTAACCAAAAAGCAATGAATAAAGAGAAAGGTGACCTTGCCCAACACAATCTAATTACTCTTTATCTGTAGATCTTGGCTTCACTCATTAGTCATCTGCTGCACAACATATTTAATAATTAGGCTTTTGCAGAAATTTTAGAAGCAATTTAACAACCATTTAGTGCAACAAACAGACTAAATTTAGTCCTTAGAAAGTACTTAATGAATACTTGTCAGATAGGGGTTCTTGGTTCTTGCACCATGTCATTACATGCAAGCATTATCTTTAATCTCTTCCAAAACTTCTCAGAGGAAAAATAACTTTTTGAAGCAACATAAAAATGTAAACTTTCAGAGTTCAAGTAACCAGCTACTTAAACATTCAAGCATCGGTCACAGTATAAATGGAAGTTAAATTTTCATTATGATAGAACAGGAAACCAACCTAGCGCTGTAACTCAAGTAACATGTCTCTCTTCAGTCAACCACATTTGGGTCCTAAATTGATTTTTGAAAAAGTAGAGTAGAATTTTTCTTTTTTTTTCTTTTTTTTTTTTTTTTTTTTTGTCTGCCCGGCATCCCTTCCTCTTTTATTTTGGACATGAGACTCCATCGTTTCCACTTTGAGTTACTACGTTACTACTATACCTCCCTCTGTCTTATACAAAGGAACTGTCATCCACTGCTCTACACTCCACTCTTGTTCAAGGGAACATGTCTCAACCCAGGTTAATCAGTTCCCCCCTCGATCTCTGGACTTTTGGGCTGATTGCCAGTTGCTTGAAGGTGTGTGACCCCAGGTGTCTTGATGGCACCTTCTCAAAAAAAAAAGCAGTGTTTGAGTTTCTGGTGTTCTGTCCTTCCTCAGATCCTACTCAGCTTCTCCTTTGATTATGCAAGCCACCAAGTACTCTTCTGATAATTTAGTTTTAGTATAAGTCAGTCAGAGGAGATTTCTTGCTTCTGACCAGTTAGGAACAATCAATTTAGTCCACGTCAGAGAATGGTGACCATATCTTTCTACCTAAATGGAAAGGCTGGATTTTCTCTCTCTAGGTACCAAAAGACATTCTTAAACGCAAATCTTCCATTCAGTGTTGCAAAACTTAAGTATTAAATTTTAGCATATTTTCTCCTTTGTCATCATGGGCGATTACATTATTTCTACCACCCTTTTTGGGAAAACGTTGTCCAGTGTTTTGTATATACATTATCTGGTTGTCAATCAAGATAAGGATATTCAAATCTAAAAATGCCAAAAGATGGCCTGACGACATTTCTAACATATCACAACCAATAATCACTGCTTATATGAAGAAGTTTTAGAGAAATATGGAATTTGTCTATGTAATATAGTAGTAGGAGAATATAGAATAGTTACAGCACTTTTATGTGATTTCAGTGTCACTTAAACATATCACAGCTAGTAATAACAATAAAAACAATACTGATAATAATTACTATAAGTTTTTTCATTGGGTGTTGCCAATGTTTTAATAAGTATTTTTCAGATATCACTTTGCTTAAAATTCTCAAATAGACATATTTCTTTTCATATAGTGTTGAAGATTCCAGAACTTAAAGATGCAAGTCAAGATCAGAGATGTATGGAATCCAGGCCTGTCTGATACCAAAGTCAAGAATCTTTTTTTTTTTTTTTTAGGATTTTATTTATTTATTCATGAGAGACACACAGAGAGAGGCAGAGACACAGGCAGAGGGAGAAGTAGGCTCAATACGGGGGAGTCCGACGCGGGACTCGACTCTGGAGACCCCAGCATCACATCCTGAGCTCAACTGCTGAGCCACCCAGGCATCCCCAAAGTCAAGGATCTTAAATAATTCATCATATTAGACTTTTAGGTATCTGTCTTTACTCTGCTGTTCTGTTAAGGTAATTTTCATTTTGAATGGTTTTACCGGTAAATTACCCTGTTATAACATTTTCCTTCAAAAGTATTTTTTTACAGAATTTCTCTCTACCTCTGATCCTTTATCCTCACAAGTATCTCAGCATTTGTGGAATATCATATAATAGGAATCCTTCATAAATGAAATTGAGCTGCTGGACTAGTTAGAGTCTGTCTTGTGCATTTTAATAAAACATACATATCACAATCTCTATTAGGGAATCTTGATGCAAGCATATGCCATAAATTAATAAGTGGAAACAGACTTTCAAAATTGAAAGTGACAACATTTAAAAAAAATGATTTCCTTTGAATTGTTTGTCTGTAATTATTTTTAAGATACTGTGTAGGGAACTAATTAGGTACAAGATACCCAGACAGAGAAGGGACAAGATTGATGAATTGAACTCATAAAAGTTCCTGGGGATAAAGAATGAATTAGCCTTGGAAGAAGAATTGACTGCTAGACTTGCCTTTGAGTATGATTAAAAAGAATTTCAGGTTAAATTTATGTTTTTTATCTCTGGAACCTAGCATTTTCGGCATTGCCTTTTTAATGCACATAATACATAAATTAAACTGAAAGGCATGCCTCATAAATATATAAAACTAATAAAATCAGGGAAAGCTTTTGAAAATACTAATTGTGTCGGTTATATAGATAAAACCAAGAAATCCTTTACTTACTGTAATGTCCCTGTTTTCTTCCATAGACAAGTCTTCTCTTTTTATTCAACATTAACCATCATTACTGCATGGCCCAGCTAAGTGTCATCATCATAATTTCTTTAGCTGCCAATTTTCTTGAATATCCGTGATGCTTGACATTTTCATCATCTGCTACCTTTCTTGAAACCCCTGTCTCCGTTGGATAACAGGCCATGATTACATACATTTTACCCCTCTTGTCTATGGTCTCTTCAATTGGCTGTTCTTTTCTCTCATTCACTAAATGAAGGGATTCCCTTCAACTCAGTCTTTCTATCCCTCACAGAGACAAGGGCAGAGGGCCCTGGGAATCATTAATTCTCCTCTTTGGGCAGATTAACAAGTAACCAGGTCATTGGATCTGCGTTGGGTCAATGGATCCCAACTGCCTCTCCTTGGTACAGCTGCTTGGCTTCATCAGCCCCCATGCTTTAGGGCTTGTTTCCTTGACCAGGAGGTCCACTGTTATGAGGTCAGAGAATTTTTCCTTTTCTTCATTTCCAAATTATCTTTAAACATGCAGATTAGTACCATGACGAGTCCCTTGATTTTAGCTCCTCTTATGAGTTCCCTGATTTTAGCTCCTTTTACGGTGTGTTCAAGTATGTGCAGATGAAAGTTCTCTCTGTGGGTTACAGAAGGTAGAGAGGTGTTTTTTTTTCCCCTTTGATGCCTTTCTGCCTGATTTTCCTAATTAAACCTCATTTACACTTATACCATGTGATGCTAGTGAGCCTTTGCATAACAATCCCTTGGCTTAAGTAATCATTCCATATGACATCTTCCAAAATCTAGAAGCCAAATCTTGAACATCCTTCAAAAGCTCAGTTCTTTATTTCCAACTACTTTCTAGACTCAATTTATGTTACCCAGGATCAAAAATATAAAATTATCCTTGATTTGTTTCTTTCTCTTTATGGCCAGTCATCAAGTCCTATCAACTTCTCTCTTACATGTGTCCTACATTTTCCCCATCTCGCTGAGTGGTGGTGGCTACTTTTATATGCCAATTTCACTGAACAAAGAGAAGCCCAGAGAGAATGTAAAACAATTCTGAGTGTGTCTGTGAGGATATTTTGAGATTTGAATCAAAGACCGAGCAAAGAAGATCACCAGCACCAGTGAGGGTGGGCATCTTCCAATCTGTTGGGGGCCTGAACAGTAGAAAAAGATGGAGGAAGAGAGAATATGCTCTGGGCTTGTGTTTGGTCATCCACCTTCTTCAGACACTGGTTCTTGAGCTTCAGACTCAAGACTGGAGCTTACACCATTACCAGTAGCTCTGTTGGTTCTCAGGCCTTTGGTTTTGGACTGAGACTCCATCACCAACTCCCCTGGGCCTCCAACCTCTGGACAGTTGATCATTGGGCTGCATAGTCTCCATAACTATGTGAGCTCATCCTTTATAACGAATCCTTTCTCTATATTTATACATGTATCTTAATCAGTTCTATTTCTTTGGAGAACCCTGAGCGTGATACTGGTTCAGGCCTAGACTATTCTTTTAACATCCATTCTCTCTCTCTCCAAGCTATCCTACATGCTGAGTTAGCCTCTGTCACATTATTTCTCTGCCCCCCTCCCAAACAAACAAGCAAAGACTACAAACATTTATTCTCTTCATCAGTATTTTAAATAGTTGTGAAAATGCACACACATAGACAAGCACACATGGATGCACACACATGCAAGGAATATCCTGAATGTTCATATTCATATTTTGATTATTTCCAGATACCTGAATCCATTAGGTTTGAAGGGCGGAAAAGCACAAAAAATATATCTTCAGACAAGTATCTCAAGTGATTGTCATCAGTTCATTCAAAGACCATTTTTTTTTAAATAGCTTTATGATGTTTCTTTCATTTCTTCCTATTTCTGGTTTCATTAATTCTCTGTTAACCACTATGCTGCTCACTGTCCTCTGGACTCAGTTTGTAAATTCCTTCCCCCAAGCTTTACCTTCCAGTTTTCCTCTTCAATCCTCTGTTCTTCCCTCTTCTACCTGCCCTAACAGAAAGGATTAGGAGACAAAACCAGTTATTGCTTTAACTAAATCTTCATTTCCCAGCTCGGTAAATGACTTAATCACAGTGATTGATTCTCTTTAAGCTCAAACCATGCATATCTATGCTTCTCTTATAACAATTAGCCACATACTTTTTTTTGTGTGTGTGTCACTACTTATTTTTATACTTATGCATCATAGTTTCCTCACTAAAATACAAACCCTTTGAAGACCACGATCTCACCTTGTAGATATTTATCCCTTACAGCATGTAGAAAAAACAAATATGTCTTTCAAGTACGCAACATATTTTTTTAATTTATAGTTTTATCACGACCCCTGTAGCAATAAGATAATGTTTCAGGGGCCATGTGTCAGGAAACATAATCATATTAGCTTGTTTAAAAAAATATAATGAGTATAGTTATTGCAAGTAAAACAATGACTTAAAAATTATCAGTCTGTTTGAAATTATATATATGTCTATATCATAATATGTATATATTACTTTGAAAGTTTATATAATATACAGGTATATAAATATACCCCCCTCACATATATAATTGCTTGGCTTCCTTTCTTTATATATATATATATATATATATATATATATATATATATATGTGTGTGTGTGTGTCTATTAATACAATTTAAGATACTATTCTGAAAAATAAGGTATACATCTTTCCTACATAATAAGCATTCTAGTCCAGGTTCTCATGTCTTTTATATAAATTATCTTGGCTACATGCTCTAATTATGAACACCAGCATCAGTCAAAAAGCAATAATAATTACAACAGGAAGCACAAAGCCTTACCAGTCCATGTCATGTAATCGAAGATAAGTGATACCTGATTTCAGGATCAAAACAACACAGTGTTCTGTATTCCATGCTGTACATCTATTTACCATTTTCATTTTGGAATGCCCTAGGTTCTGTCATTTGGCCACATCTCTAGCATTTTATTATCACTTCATATGCTTAACTCATAAAGTGTCTTTGTGATATAAGTCATAATTGTTGAGAATAGTAATATTATGCTTCTATTAATAATTCCATCAACGTTGGCCAAAGTCAATCATGACAAGATCTAAGAACTAAGTACAATGTGATTTTGAATATAAATAATAGGTGTCCAAAAGGTAAAGTTGAGCAACAGAAAACACAATAGTGTTTCTTTGATAGACAGCATTACAGCATGGCATCAAATATAATTCACCAGGAAAATTCTCTGTCTCCCTGACAAAAAAGTATGCACTATTTTCCCATGAAATAGATTTCCTTCAGACTGTCATTCATACTACTCTTTCAGGATCCATCTCAAACTTCCTATTCTTTGCGTTTCTGTGGCAGAAGCTGAAGCACTACAGAATTGGATATCACCTCCTTACATTTGAGAACTCACAGACTTGCCATAGTTATTCCCCAGGTGACAGGGACACCAGGTGATTAAGGAACTGTGTGAAAAACAAGATGAGTTTTACAATGAGCCTCAAAAAAAGAATTAAGGATTGCTCTGGAGAACAATGGAGGGAATAGTGTAAACAAGAACAGCAAGCTGGACCAATTCCTTGAGATTAAGGGAAGATGCCTCCACCGATATGGAGACTGGGAAATGCAGTGACCTAGCAAATGCTGAGCAGGATGGAGAGACCCTTCCAGGTGAGCCAATGACAGTTACGGAAGGGTTATCCTACTCACATTCCTTCTGTGTGGCACTTTTCCCCATATGCTTTTTATTTTTTAAACATAATGCTGAAATCTATTTTTGTCTAGTTTTTTGTTGTTGTTGTTGTTTTTGTTTCTTCTAAAAAATAATCCGTCAGTACATTTGTCAGCTTGTTAAAGCTGGTTAAAGTAGAATATGTCACTAAAAGAATGTACACTTTCCAATTGTTACAAGAGACAAAAATAAAATAAAATAAAATAAAATAACAGCAACCTAAATCTTCAGCTAAATATCAAAAAGACCCGTGCTTCCTTACTCTATAGAGAATAGCTGACGTCAATCACGTAACAACAGGGTGTGGAAGGCCAATGGCCAAATTCGTCAACAATATGAAGAATCAGCATACTTAGCAGAAAAATTCTGATAATTTCTCCCATACTTTTAGTGGCTGAGATAAATTTTATGCTTATGTTATGCAGATAGTTGCTTCTGTTTTCTATTTCCAGAAACGATGTTTCTCTAATGTATATGACTTAAGAGATTTCACTTTTATGTGTAGTTTCACATGCATTTAACAGAGCTTAGTTGACCTCTGTTGCAATGGGAGTTTATCTGAAAAAAGAAAAAAGGTATATAGTTTCTATTGCATAGTTTTGGGACTCAATTATTAACCAAACGTATGTTGCTCTCAGAAACAGAATATAAGGTTGCAAACATATTTGTGAATCAGCGAATGGGTTCCATCTGAATCTCAGTTTAAATTCTGCCTGAGAAGGCAAAGAAAAAATTAGATTATTAACTATTAATTAAACAAGTTTTCAATAATAAGGAAATTATATCGCCTGTCTTTAGGCCCTGGGGCTTAATCTTATGTATAAGATAAAGAGAACAATTTTATGCATTCCTAGACTCTTAAATATTTTAGTTTTAATTGACCATGGAAATGATACAATATGTTTTCTTTATGGGGGTGCCCAGGTGGCTCAGTCAGTAAAGTGTCTGCCTTCAACTCAGGTCATGATCTCAGGGTCCTGGGATCGAGCCCCACATTGGGCTTCCTGTTCAGCAGAGAGTCTCCCTCTTCCTCTTCCTATGCTCCTGCTCTCTCTCTTTCTCAAAGAAATACATAAAATATTTAAAAAAATGTTTTCTTCATGGAATCTGATTTTTTTCTTCCTAATACATGTGAAGAAATATGTATCATAATCTGTGCTCTCGTTTAGAAGTATTGATCACCGATCTTTGTCATTGGTTCAACACATCACTTTTGGGGTCAATGGAAGAACACTGCCTTGACACACTTGGTTTCTGAAATGGATTAATAAAATTCCATAAACACTTTTAAATCACATTTCCAAGCAAAGCTATTTTGCACAATTCAATTGTTTTCTCGGACAGATAAATTTTTGTTTCATTAAAAATGTAATTGTTTCAACTATGTATTTATATAAGATGCCTAGAAGGTTAGAGACAAAAAGACAATAGGGGATATGATGGTATTAACTTTCAGAAAATAGTCTCCAAGTTTTAAAATAATAAAGTATGGATGTAGTTTCTAAAGCATGGTTATATTTTCATAGAACAAATATAAGACCTTGACCATATCTGGGATTTTAGGACTGAAAAAAACGAATGTGTGAGATGCTGCAATGTTGTCACCCACCTTATATGAGGAACGCCTTTAAGTCACTCAATCACGGATAAAGAGTCATTAGAGTTACTTGTCACAGACCTTCTGTTTGGAACCCGAAAAGCCAAGGAAATGAATTGTATTACAAGCTTGTACCCTACAGCAAACTATAAAATGAAATCAATAGCGTTTGAGTTGTTTTATCACTGGTTTAAGGTTTATCTTAATTGACCTGTCATTTATTCTTGATTGAAAGGCTAGTTATTAAATCAAATCACCATAATCTATTTATAAAAAGCTGTTTTTTTTCCTGCATTTAAAGATAATTATAATTTTACCATAAAAGAAAAATTGCATTGCACATTTTAAATGTGGAATTCCATAAAGCAAACCATACAGCTATGAGCTAGCTATAAAGGTACGTATTATTGCTTTTGCTCTATATCAAGATAAAAAAAATGGTGATGACTTTGTGGCAGAAATATTGATATATGTTTCTGTGCAAGTTCTCCTGGACTCAGGGCCCTTGCAGTCTCTCTGGGAACCATGCTTTTCCATGCTGAAAACCTAGGAGACACTGAAGTGGTCTGGGGAGAACAGAGAACAATGACAGGCACAAAACAGGACTCTTGATTTGGAAGTAACATGAAAGACATTAATGCCTTCACACTTGTCTTTCACTCACAAAATCAAGACACACTTATTTGATCAATGTGAGTGCCAAGCAGGAAAATACGGATACCCGACAGAAGAGGGTTGGAGAAGGGAATAAAACCTGGGAACCTGGAGGATCAGAGAGTTTGTCGTGTAGACTGAGAAATCACCCTCCAGAACTTTCCAGAAGCCCTACAACATGGGCCCCTAGGGGAGCTCCATGCCCACTCCCAGGATCGAAGCCTTGTGCTGGTCCCGTCTCATCTAACGCCTCCCTGAATCCTGGCAATGGAAAGGGAGCAGGTTTGTTACGATGTAGGGCCTCTGGGTGGCACATACGCTGCATGATGGGTGCTGTTCACCTCCTAGTGAGGTCCCTTCACCAACTGGCCTTCGTTTGCAGACGTGCTCATTTCCTGGATAAATCTCCACTGAGTACATGGTTGTGCTATGCCTTTTAGTTACTGGGAGACATCAATCCCCAAAACAGACAGAAATACCTACCCTCAAGTAGCTTAGATTCATCAAAAGTGTTTTAACTACATTCTGCTCTCCAGCTATGCTCACATGGTGCGCTTAATGTGGCCCTAGGAACACAAGGATAAAAGTCTACATTATCTTTTCTTTTTTTTTTAATTTTTAATTTTTTTACATTATCTTTTCTACTCTTCCTTTTATCCTGTTGATTTGAGGCTTTTTTTTCCTGCTGCTGAATAAATGCTCAAGTTACCATGATATTAAAAAAAATTGATTAACAGAAAGTACTATAATCATGGTTAAGTTAAAAATGTTCAATATATTAATCAGTATTTCCAATTTATTTTATTTTTATTTTTTTTAATTTTTTAGTACTTCCAATTTAATTTAAAAGTAAAAACTGCTCTTCCTTCCCATCTCAGGTGTATTCCTAAGAAGTCTGCTGCCTGGGGGGAGGAGGTTATAAAGAAGCTCCTTTTTTCTTGATCAATCAAGCTCCTCTCTGGATCCAGCAGCTGTTTTCCACACACAGGCTGCCATCCTCTGGCCCCTGAGGCTGAGGAGGAAAGGTAGGTAAGGGAGGCAGGGAAGTTCTGATGGACAGATCACTGTTGGGAAGTGGCCCGACACCCTTTGGACAGGACTATGCTCTGGGCCACAACTGCAGTTGGGGTGGCTGTTTCACCTGCTTTTATCTCATCCCCTTAGTAGAAAGTCCAGCCTCTCTCCAGCTTTAATTTTTGCTTTTCTCCCTCATGCAGGTGCTCCTACTGCACATCCACAAAGTCTGGCATTCACCTGTGTCCCAAACCTAGACCTTGGGTGGCATTCACTGGCCCTCTGATGCAGGCTGGGTCTGACATGGCCGTGGTTTCCCAGTGCTCCAGCCCCAGGAACCGCTTGTCAGCACCCCAGATCCCTCCAGCAGCTCCTGGACATGAATGCTCTGTGCTCCCCCACCCCCGAGACACAGCCACCCCAGTCTACTTGGTCCTAACATGACACCTGAGATAGAACAGTTTACGCTCTTTTCTGGGGGTGGATGTTGGTGGAACAGAACGCAAACACCATTTTGCAACCTTTTCCTCCCAAATGAATACCTCAGATAAGATCATTTCGAAACCTCCATTCACTTGATCTTTTTTTATTTATTTTATTTTTATTTTTTATTCTCCTTGGGAGTCAGAGTTCATTGAGTGGTGAACTGCCGACCTGTAGGTTTTACCTTAAATACCTTTAACAACCTCTGCTTATTTCTCACACATCTCTCTGTTATTTTAGGTCTATCATATCTTGGTGCTTTTTCTCAATTTCCAATTTAACTCTGGTTTTCTCATCCTTTCTAACTATCAGAAAGGGAGACAGAACATGGAAGACTCCTAACTCTGGGAAACGAACTAGGAGTGGTGGAAGGGGAGGAGGGCAGGGGGTGGGGGTGACTGGGTGGCCGGCACTGAGGGGGGGACTTGATGGGATGAGAACTGGGTGTTATTCTGTATGTTGGCAAACTGAACACCAATAAAAAATAAATTTATTATTAAAAAATAACATGTTCACTTGTAGTATTTGGAACTGTCCTTTCAAAGCTCTTCTGCTCATGCTTCTGGGTATGGCTTACAGGTCTATGCGTTTGAGAAGACTTCTCCAATCATTCAGATGTCAGCTGCTTGCTCTTTTGTGAACACGTCACTGTGTCACCAGCAGCAACTACACCCCGTGACAGAGGAGCGCTTCATTGTCACCAGCTGCGAACGTGTCTGTCTGGCATTGAACAAAGGGATCCCGAAAGTAGCAGCTTCATCTCATTATCTTTATATCCTAAAATCCTATTACGATACCTGGCATATTATAAATGTTAAGAATCAATGTCAAGACCGTGGAATGGCCTAGCACTCAAAGGAAAACAAATCTCTGCAAGTCCTGGACTAGTCAGTGATATGCTAAGTCTAGAGCTTATTGAATAGGAAGGAAGGGGAAAAAAAGAGAGAGAGAGAGAGAGAGAGGAATCTATCATTCCATCACATTTTTATCTTGTTGGGATACATTTTTTCCACCTACTTTTATTTTAGCAGTAAGCTCATGAACTAGGTAGGAGACCCATTCTCTTCACGTTTATTTTTCCATCCTCTGGAAAATTTACTCTTTAAAAATGCTTGCCATTAATTTGGATTATTTTATTCATCATTCGTTCATTCTTTTGGTCATATGTTTAGTATAATTGCCCAATATGATTAATGGAGTTTAAAGATAAAAACAGGGATCCTTGGGTGGCGCAGTGGTTTAGCGCCTGCCTTTGGCCCAGGGCGCGATCCTGGAGACCCGGGATCGAATCCTACGTCGGGCTCCCGGTGCATGGAGCCTGCTTCTCCCTCCTCCTGTGTCTCTGCCTCTCTCTCTCTGTGTGTGACTATCATAAATAAATAAAAATTAAAAAATAAAATAAAATAAAATAAAATAAATAAATAAAGATAAAAGCAGTTAAGAAAGGCAAAATATATTCAGAAGCCCTATATGAGAAACCTAAAGCACATGAATGAAAACTTAATCCTAAACTTGGTAAGAGCTAACACAGTATGAAAACCTGAGAGGGTTACAGAGCTCTTGTTCTCTAAATTTCATCAACTGTGAAACAATTCCACTGATTCAACAATTATTTCTAATATCCTTGGGTTAAAATGTGTATTTAGAGAATTGAAGATGATTAAGGTGAAATGTAATATTTGAATCTTCCTGAATTGTCCTACAGATAGTCAAGGATTTGAATGGCCAAGTATTGGGGGCAGTATACCATGAGTCTTGCACCCCCAAGTGTCTTGCTGAGTATGTCAAAATTGCACTGTGTGGGGCAGCCCCGGTGGCGCAGCGGTTTAGCGCCGCCTGCAGCCCAGGCGTGATCCTGGAGACCCTGGATCGAGTCCCATGTCAGGCTCTCTGTATGATGCCTGCTCCTCCCTCTGCCTGTGTCTCTGCCTCTCTCTCTCTCTCTGTCTCTATGAGTAAATAAATAAATAAAATCTTTAAAAAAATTGCACTGTGTGGACCTTTTTTTTTCTTACCAGGGACACAGAACTATTTATGCAGCAGCAGTTCTGAAAAGTGAGAAAATGTTTTGCAGAAATGCATCATGCAGTCCAGCATTTTCCCTGATCTCACTTTCTAGGAAGACGGCCAATGCTTGCTATAAATGTGGCGGAGTCTCTGAGCTCCGTGTCCCCTCCCCCCACTGTGGTGCAATCCATTCAGGGCACATCTCCCTGGCCCTACACCTGCTGTGAGGTGTGGAGCTCAGGGACCCTGTTGCATGCTGAGCGCCCACGCTGATACACCTGCTAATACTTTCCTTGTGAGTAAGGAGGCCCTTAGTCTCTGACCCAGGAGTCTCTCTTTAATCAGTGGCTATAGAACTAAATCGTTAACATGTACAGTTATTTCTGTGGGAGTCTCTTGCTTCTAGATCTCCTCACTATCACATTTATGTAATAGGGATAATATCCTAGCCATCAACCCAAAAATCCACAGATAATATCTCTAAGTAAATGTGGCAACAAGCTAACCTCCAAATCACAGAGTATGAGCACCTGGAGAAAACAACGGATGGAAACAAGATCTCTGTATTATTAGCAAGTATGAAAACAGTGACTGTTTTTAGGGATGTTGAGGAAAGGCTAAACATTACTGTTGCCCTGAGAGCCAGCAAGTCTCAAAGTTGCCAACTCACATTAAGTGGAAAAATGACTCAGATAATCTGAAAGTAATAGACAAAACTCACACTAAAGAGAGAGGAGCAACTCTAGCAGAATATAACCTGAGTAGGAAAGGCACAAGAGGAGAGAGAGAGAGAGAGAGAGAGAGAGAGGTTCTCCAATGAAAGTGGGAGTCCAGAAAAAAGCAAGCAGATTTCTAAAACTAGGATAATATTTCATTACTTTGTAAAAATAACTGAAAACATAGTCTAGAGCTAGAAATGCTGTCTTAGCCCACATTCCTTTTTTTAAGACTTTGGAAAAACTAATTTCACTGAAGCATGAAAAATAGAAAAGGTGGTCAAAGCCCACAAGGTAAACAAAAACAAAAACAAAACGGTGATCAAAGCAACAGCTCTTAAAAAATAAAGGTATTTGAAAAAGAAATATGCAAACCGTATCTTAGTATGTCGAAACAAACTAGTTTATAAAGAGAAGCTGTGAAAGAAAAACATATATCAGAATTTAGAAAAACTCATAAATTAAACATCTAAAAATCTAAATGTAATAAAGAATGATATAGATAATGAGATAGAAAGGGATACAATAGATGGGAAATGATTCATTACTTGTGTAAGTAGGAGTGTCCAATGATGAAAAGCAACTTAACAAAACAAAAAAATACAAAATTTAGAATTCAGGAAAATTTTTCTGAAATAAGGAGTTGAACACATATATTCTGTAAATGGGCAGAAAATGACTCACAATAGCCAAAATGGAGACACATTACAATACAACTACTGATAAAGAAAAAAAGAATAAATTCTGTGGAAATTCAGAAATAAAACCCACACCCATTGGAAAAGAAAACGAGTTTGTCATTTTCCTTCTAGACAGTGATACTTTATGGAAGAAGAAAAAAACCAGAGCAAGATATTTAAGATAAGTAAAGAGAAAATATGAGTCAAGGCTTTTTTTTTTTTTTTTGAAGATTTTATTTACGTATTTGAGAGTGAGGGGGAGAGAGAGAGAGAGAGATTGAGAGCACAAGTCAGGGGAAGGGGAAGAAGGAGAGGGAGAAGCAGGGTCCCTACTGGGCATAGACCCAGACTCTGGGCTCCATCCTATGACCCAGGGATCATGGCCTGAGCTGAAACCAAGAGTTGGACACTTAACCGACTGAGCCACCCAGAAATCCCAAAGCTTTTATATCTTGCCAAATTTATGTTCAAAGTTCAGGTACACAGATAAACTGTCATTAATGCACAAAAATGTAGGAAATGCTGTTCTTCTAAGGCTACTGTGTGGAGTCTACTAGAGGACAAACTGTAGACAACTAGATGACATTATCTTATTGATATTAACAGGAAGAGAATGGTATTTCTTCAAATGGGATGTGTGGGAAAAGGAAATAGATGAAACAGTAGTATTGCTCACAGTAGGAGATATACAAACAGTAGGGGAGGTGCCAAACGCACTGTGTAGAGTAAAAATTAGAGAATAAAGTCAAACTCTGGCCCACAGATTGTTGCGGTGAGTAGAATTTTGTTGGAGCACAGCCATACCCATTGCTTCGTTGTTGAACAACCTGCCATTTTGTTTACATATTGTCTCTCCCTTCTCAGCTACCACGGGACTGAGTAGTTCCACAGAGACCAAATGGCCCATAAAACCAAAATGAGTTGTGATCTCAGTGGTCACATTTGGAGGCTGATAGTGAATCAATGCTTTACTTTGAAAACCAGAAAATAAATGGGAAGAATCAAACTTTTCTTTTTTCCTGTCTTTCCTATAGGAGGAGAACCTCAGGGTAGTCACATATTTGATGTGGAAATGTTTCTCTTTATGAAAATATTTGGGTAAAGATACAGAAGAAATGGAAGGATGGAATCAATAGCTAGGACATGACTACCAGGGGTTGCGGCCAGCAGGAAGGGAGAGTCATAGGGACTGGTGTGCCTTGCTGAGAAAGCACTAAATATCACCTACAATTTATTTGTTTAAAAAACACACATACACACACACTAAATCTAACCAAGCCTCGGGCTCTAATTACTATTTTACAGAAAATAAAGGCGATAGAGAAATATATGACGTGACCTCTTGGAGGCATGCTCATTGAAACCCAGGCTTCAGAAATCTCGCTTCTCAAACAAACAAACATTAAAGGAAATTAAAAGGTGTGTTGAGAGAGAAGCCTATATTTTAAAAGAACACTTGAAATACTTTTCAACCAATTGCAATATATAGACTTTATCAGGATTCTGATGGGAATAAATTTTTAATGTAATATTGACTGGACACTCAATGATATTGAAGGATTTTTATTAACTTGTGGGGAGTAATAATGATATTGTGATGAAGTCTTGAGCCCTTATCTTTAATAAATACATATTGAGATATTTGCAGATGAAATATCGTGTTTCTGATGTGCTTCAAAATAATAAGGGAAGGAGCGGTTGAGAGCCCTTCCCAGGACTTGATAATAGTGAAGTTGGGTAGTTGACACTTGGAGGTTCATTATATTATTCTCTGGAATTTCACGTACATTTGAAACGTCCATACTAAAAGAGTAGAATGTTCTAAAGATCGCTGGTTTCAAAAATGAGTTCTGAAATTGTTCCGTTTTAATTATAAAATTGCTTTTAAATGTTAAATCCAGTTACAGCATGATTTAAAAACTCACTTTGAAAATGATTTCATTAACAAATTGTTGGCAAAGAGATTATAATAAAATACTTCTTCAATGAGTCTCCTCTTTTGTTTATTGCCTCTGTTCATGTGACATATGGCGGAGTCGAAGACCATGGTGTAGTTAATTCTAAAGCAGGGATAAACCTTTAGACAACTAATTAATTAACCTAATTTACATAATGGTTGTATTTTTGCATAGCTAATGAACGAGGGATTGAGTAAAGGTCATTAACAGTCATTTATAAATGAAACTATGTTTTAAATACATGAGTTTGTATTTCAGACTCAAGAAGCGGAGGTTAGTCATGAAAGGTGAATAACAATAGTAAAAGCATCAGGGATTAAACAAACTAACTTTAGCTTCTAGACCTCATGCATGTCTGAGAGACCACTTCACAAATCTGCTAGCTGGCCTCAGCTCCCCATGCACACTTAGGCACACGCAAGTATACATGGGTTTACCAGCTAACCTTGCATTAGCCTTAGATTAGATTTCCATTTAAATAATGAGAACTAGTTACCTCATATTCACCCAGGAGTCAGCACCATGTCTTTATTCCTAGAAATTGGAGCTACTTCCTGAAAAATGCTAAGTTCTATGACCTAAATATTGAGCAGATTTTTCTTTCTAAATCGAACTGTTCTCCTTTTTTTCCTTTAAAGAAAGATGACAAATACAGTTTTGAAATAGCTCCCACGTTTCCCTCAGTTGCAATACGGTAGTTTGCATTACACAATTTAGAACTACTCTCACCTTTTGACTCCTGTTTTTTTTTTTTTTTTTGACTCCTGGTTTAGTCAATTCAATTGACAAGCTCCCTCTATAGTTTGTTAAAATATAATTGCCCGTCGCTTAAAGATTTTAAGAACTCAAGAAACGGGCCTGCTAAGTTTTGAAACGATTTAATTGTGCAAGTGATGAATAATCATTGAAGACGACTGAATTCCCTTAATTCCAAAGACATACAGTGTATAATCTGATTTTTTTTTTTTTCCTAAATGACCTGGTGTGCCTTTCTAAGCAACTGTGTAGCCTTCTATGCCAGGTCAGTAGGTGATATAAATCAGTAAGTGAAATAAATATAAAGGAGTGATTACTTTTAGGATCATCAATTACTGCACTGGTAGAGAAAATTCTAGGGTACATCTTTTGCATATTCCATCCACCTTGCTTTCCTTTCCACCCCCACCTGGGATCTTTTGCTCTAGCTACACACCTGCACCCTCACCTGGGTTCTCACAAGCTCTTCATTTCCCCTCCTCCCCTTCTAAAATGCCAATGGATAGGGTGCTGGCATAGGATGTCCAGGAAGGGCCCGGGGGCTGAAGGAAACTGGGTCCCAGCCTGTTTCCCACCTCACGCTCTCTCTGGGGCTCCGTTCCACTAATAGTTAAATTAAATTTGGTCTTCTCGGGTCTTCTAGATTCTAAAAGAGTTGGTGTGATTATAAAAAGATGAACTGCCTGAAGTGCAGAGGAGTATTGCCTCAATGGATGGAAAAGAACTGCAGTTATCTCATTATCAGTAATATCTCCCAGGATCTCTGCTGGCTCCCTTCACAAATTGGCTTTTCTTGTTCTCGTGTGTCAGTAAACTATACAACACAGATGTTGGAGAAAGATTTTGGAATCAAAAGATGCCAGCTTAAATCTCTGGGTTTTCATTTACTCACAGTGTCATTTAAAAAAAAATCACTTAACCTTTTCTTATCTTGTCTTTGTAAAATGGGAATAATAATTTTCACCTCCTAGAAATGGATGCAAATTAAATAATGCCACATATAAATTACAGTAAATGCTAGTCGCTCTTTTAAGAGGCATTGTTCTCTGTGCTAAGAAAATCCCTAGGTACAAGAGGCCACACAATATCCATTCCAGAGAACTCACCAGAGCCTTCCGGTGGGATTAAGAATAGAGTTTGCTCTAACAATATTATAAACCAAGTTCGAAGACGCTGTGCTATTGCCTTGATATTTCAGGAGTATGAAATCGCTCCCTGCACGGCACTCTATCAGCTGCTAAAATAGACACACAGTCAGCTCCAAGGACTCATGATCTCTCTATGTTCTCTACTGATCACTTCTAGACATACGTACTGCATTAGAACATGAGCAGAAAGTTCCACAAACCTCTCACAAAATGCTTAAGTGACATAACTTACTTTTCGAAGGAACTCGAAGATTGGCGAGGACCACTTCTAGGGAATCAGCCTGGACGCGAAGTACATAGCTGGTCCTGGTCTCATAGTCCAGGGGGGCATTCACATAGATGACACCCGTGATGTTGTTAATTCCAAACATATCTGTAATAAAAATACAGTTTTTTGGTCATTTCCTTCATGCTATAAGAAATAATTCTCTTTAAAAGGCATTGTGATTTTTTAAAAGATTTTATTTATTTATTTATTCATGAGAGACATAGAGAGAGAGGCAGAGACACAGGCAGAGGAAGAAGCAGGCTCCCCTGTGGGGAGCTCGATGTGGGACTCGATCCCAGGACCCTAGGATCACGCGCTGAGTGAAAGACAGATGCTCAACCACTGGGCCACCCAGAGGCCCAGGCATTGTGATTCTAAAAACACTTCTTATAACAGGAGTAATTAATGCATGACTGTGACAGGATGCTGGCTTTTGGAAATGATGTTCCAACTCTTCAAATTATCTTCAGTGTATTCTCAGGTGAACGCCACCTTAATTTTCTAGTTATGTTGAGATACTCCTGGAAAACATCTGCCAATTAAGTTTGGGAAGCAGCACATACTATATCCACCACGGTAGATTCAGATGGTCCTTTACATACTGAAAGGCATTAAAAGCTTGTGAAACTCAGAAAAAAAAAAAAAAAAGACAGTACAAAAAGTAAGATGTCGAGGACTTGCTAGGGCAACAATTTCTAGGAATGGTTGGTCACTGGAATGCTTAAAAAGGGCCCTTATGATTTCCTTGCAAATTGCTTAATAGCATTTATTTTACACTCATTCCCTTCCTAAATATCAAATATTGAATATTCATGTATTAATTACACGTATATTGACTATTTCTTGACCACTTGTGATGCTCCAGGCCAACCAATTTATCAAAAGGGAAAAACAAAGGATCACCAATGTGGATAACGGTGAGAAAAAGAATGGGTGAGAAATGCAGCTTGAACTTGTTCCCAGAAGCCAGCAAACTACCCTCTTCTCAGTGAATAGTGGTTGGTGGGCAAAATTCAAATTATTTGTTTACTGACACCTGTTAATTGTGTATCTAAGTCGAGCACTTGAGGAACCATATTGTACAGTGTATGGTGGGTTTTATCATTCATGTGGCCCTTGGGCACTCAAAATTATTTATGATCCTAAAATCTCTGTAGCGTTAGTATAGGTAGGACGTGCCGTATGCCATGGATGGTCCGGAACGGTGGGAAGAGACCTCAGTAGGCAAGAATTATGACCACAAGCTGAAAGTATGATGCATTGATTTTGAAGAAATGTCATTAAAATATCCCTAAATGAGGGCAAGAGGAAAGCTTCCAGAATTGGATAGTTAGCATTTCCTTGGAGGTGGGGGGTGGGGTCGGATGGGGTAGGGATCTTGTTTGTTAGTATAACCACATTTTTAAATCAGACTGAGCACAAAGGTACCAATTGCTTTCAAGCTGGATAGGTTTTTATTGACAAAAATGAGGGAAATAAAAATTCAATGTGAAAGGAATCCCAGATCCAAGTGTGTTAGTTTACGGTGAAGACACCAGTGGAATATCCACTCACCCTCTTCATTTCCTGCAACAATGGAGTACACAATGCTCTGGTTGATGGCCGCTGCAGAAATCACGCCCACCATGGTCCCTCTGGTTGCAAGCTCACTCACCGGAGGGGGTCTGCAAGTTTAAAGAAGAGGATTCATTTTTTTCTAGTTCATTTGTCATGAGGTAGTTTGGAACTTAATAGGATATGCTAGTTCAGGTGTGCATGCATTTGTTTGCATAATACCTTTTCTGAAGTTTTTAAGGAAGTGCCACAAGAAGACTCCAGCCCTAACTAACTGTGCTCACAATTATGCAAATGCTCCTGGTTGCAAATGGCTTGTCACCTGCATTATTTTTAATCTGAGATATAATTTAATTTCAGATACTATTTTATTATCTGCCACACATCAGACAAACTCCTTCCCACCTGTTTCTCTAAATTACTTTCTGAACTGAAAGCAGTAGAATTAGGATACACTTTGCTTCCTCAACTTGCTGAAAGTGAAATGCTGCTCTTGTGTTGCTGCCATCAGTGTAGTTAACCAATAGTTTCCAGATGACTCCTTCTATTGTGTCTTTATTCTTGCTCTAGTGTGAAGCTCTAGCTGTACGAAGAGTACTTGAGCACATGGCATCACAACACTCACATTTTTCTTGAATTCACTGGTTTTGCTTACCTGTAGCCATGTTATGCCCTCAGTCCTATGATATTTACTTAATTTCCAAGTTATATTTTCAACAGCATGTCTCATTCTCAACATCTTCACTTATTTTACAGTATTGGTTACTATAACGAGGCTATCATGACTTTAATTGTAAGTTAAGGCCAATAATCTCTCTGTTATAATATATAGTTATTATATAACCCAGATCCAACAGATTTTAAAAAATTAGTAAATAGTCCAATCTGTCTAGTGCATCCAACTTCTGCAAATTTCCACCTCTTTCCTCAAGCTAATAAGACAAACTCTACCATCATTTCCTCCACATGGCTTTTTATTTTAATATTTACTCTTCTAATATTGCTCCTCATTTGTATTTCCAACCTCAGTTCTTCCAGTCTGGATTACACAGTGCAGTTGTATTGTGCCTTCACCGAAACTTTTTATAACAAATCCTGAACTACAAACATATAGTCTGGATAATTAATTACATAAAACTCTTTATTTTTTATTATTATTTCTTTATTTTTTTAGATATTTTATTTATTTATTCATGAGAGACATGGAGAGAGAGGCAGAGACATATAGAGAGAAGTAGTTTCCCTGCGGGGACCCTGACATGGGACTCGATCTCAGGACTCTAGCATCACAACCTGAGCCAAAGGCAGATGTTCAACCACTGAGCCACCCAGGTGCCCTAATACAACTCTTTATTAACATACCCAAATTGCTATGTTCTTTGCCATCATAGTCCATATGCTTGGCTAAGTTACTGAAATGTAAAGTGATCTATTGTACAGATGCTCTAGTGCCTAATGGTGGTCCATATATGCATTGCATGTTCAATACCTATTTTTTTGGCTAAAGAATAAGAACTAAAACATACAAATTTTAATGAAAATGATAAAGTAGTTATGTATGTATGCATGCATGTATTTTGTTTCCCTGCATCATTTCGGCCTTCTTTTGTTACCGTGGATAACCACACCTCCTCCCTCCCCAGTCTACATGGTTTGAGTAAGGCTGTTCCAGTCCCCAGAATGTGTGGATAGACATAGTACCCATCTCTGGCCACTGAGGGTACTTTACCTTCTTTGCTCACTGTTCATGTCTCATGGAAAACCAATGAAAGCCTCAGCCAGAAATTTTATTTTAAGTACTAGAAAAATATTTTTCCAAGAATTTTACTGTTGCTTGATGTTACCCTATGTGAATGTTCTTGTTGATCATGCTACCAACACAAATAAAAAAAAAAAAAAGCTAAAGTTTGGAAAAAGGTCTCTATACATTGATTAATATTCTCAATTCTCAATGCTGATGTATTTGAAGCTAGGTAAGTTCACCATTTCAGCTACTGAAACAAATTGTCTTTTCTTTCTCCTTTTTCTAGGATTGTTATCATTTCCCACCCAAAACATCCCCACTAATTGACAAGAACATGTTTAGATTAGAAAAGGATGGGTTTGCCTAGATAGACACTTCTAAAGTAAGATACTGGAGATGACAATTATATCCTATGACCAATTTATTTACACACTGTCATGGTGTCAGCTTAGTGGAATACAGGCTCCTTAGGTAAGCCTGAACAGAAAAGATAGTAGTCTATCACAAAGAGGAAGATGGTCACAAAAATGACTCTATGGTTGGTTTTGATGGATGGCTTTGATGATGAATAGATACATTTTTGTACAATATCTTAGATTATAGAGGAGACATTAAGACAATTTGCTGGGATCACTGGGTGGCGCAGTGGTTTGGCACCTGCCTTTGGCCCAGGGCGCGATCCTGGAGACCCGGGATCGAATCCCACGTCGGACTCCCGGTGCATGGAGCCTGCTTCTCCCTCTGCCTGTGTCTCTGCCTCTCTCTCTCTCTCTCTGTGACTATCATAAATAAATAATTAAAAAAAAAAGACAATTTGCTGTTTGTCGCATTTCTCAGTGATTGACCAATCCTGATACTCCGACTCCCGTGCACTGCTCTCCTCTTGCATGACAGCCAGACTGCAGCTTCCTTGTAAAGAACAGAATACAGCACAGAAACCTGGGATGTCACCTCAGTGATGCTGCTACATACAACTGTATTCCTGCACGTTCCTTCTTGCCAGCAGACTCTAACCCTCTCCTTGCTAGGTTGAATGAAGGGAACCTCTGGGATTGTCCATATGGCAAGAAACTGATGGTGATGTCTGACCACCAGGCAGCAAGGAACTGAGGCCCTCAGCCCAACATCCCACTCATAACTGGGTTCTACCCTCAACCACACGAGCTTGGAAGCAGACCCGTCTTCAGTCAAGCCTCAGATGAGACAGGAGCCCTGGCCAGCACCGTGATGCAAACCTGAGTGAAACAATGATGCAGAATGCAGGCAACTCATTTCTGACCTACAGAAACTTCAAGATGATATATGTGTTGCTTTCAGTCATTAAGTCTGTAAAAATATTACTTTGTGCAAGAGAGAACTGATACAAGGCTTGAATGTTAGGAGCAATGAATTGTTAGCTTATGACAGATCAATATACCATACAAGTTAATTCTGATATAGGAAAACATGTTAGCAATATTCTGGGATCACCTCCATAAACTGTATCTCTTTTTGTGAAAACAAACATTGCTTAAATTGTTTACTTCTTTATCTTGTTACTGCTCACAAGAACTAATTTTTATGCTTCCCATAATTGTCTCTTGATCCTTATAATGTACAGAAACAGAAGGTCTGCAGCCAATGTACCTTCAGCTTTAACATTAGAAAAATGCCACCATTTATCTCAAACTTTAAAAACTTCACTTTATGCATGTTTTTCTACAATTAGGATGGAAATGATCAATACTGAAAAAAAATAACTGGCACAGTTTTAAAAGGAATTTAAATCCAATGCATACCACTGAAAGCACTTTAAATTCTATTTGTTAGTAAATGTTTAAAACAGTTTCACTTTCTAGAAAAAAACATCTCCTCATTAACCTTTGTGTTAATTGTTCCAACACTCTCCTTTCTACCAGAATCAAAACATACTATAAAAATGCAATTTTCTCCTGGCTAGAACTAAATGAACCTCTATGATAATGAGCATTAGACTACAAAATTTCAATTCTTTTCTATTTATTGCAAGGCAGTACCCTTTTTATTTTTGTTTTATGCCCCGGAAAGTACCAGTTACATGATTGGGGCAAATTACTATTTCCTTAGGAGTCACATGTTACTTGAATACAAAACAAAAGAGTTAGTGTCAGTCAGGAAGTGTAGACCTAGCTGATGGAGAGGACAGAAAGGTAAGGAAATGGAATGACATGGGCTGGGCATCAGTGAAAAAGAAGGGTGGATAAGGACTCAGGTGGGCACTGTGTGCTTGATTGAATGAGGCCAGCTGCCAGCACAATGTGAGTTTAAAATGGGAAAAAAGGAAGTTCAAATTTTTATGTGAATTATATGAACTTTTATATTTTGGAAACCAGTGGAAATTTATTTTTTAAAGCATTATCTGACTTGGCTTGATCTATGGGCTGACACTTTATGATTTTTAGAATCCTGCCTGTAAGGTATTTTCTAGTCCTACCCCACTCTGAATCTGATGTCATGTGATTTATCATTATTTCCCCTTCTTTCCATGGAGTCCAGTCAAATCTACTGATTCATTTCAGAAGCAAAGAATTATGGACAAATAAAGGATTCCTCAGAACCTTTTTTTAAAAAAAATTTTTTCTTGTTTTTCATTCATATACTGGCAATTCATCCATTTTATAATAAACAATACATCAATAACCCTCTTCCAATTTAATTTTTTGAATTAATTTATATCTTTAACCCTCTTCCAATTTAAAATTTAACACCTCACTCAAAACAAATAGTTGTCTAGTGTCTGAAATTCAGGAATTCTGCTTTTTAAAGCTAGATTTACTGCCAATATAAATGGGAAAAAGCAGTCTTACAAAAAAAGAGGCAGTTGAATCAGATGGGGCTCAGGAGTGGAGCTTCGTGGCTTTCCTATGGACTTTCACGGTCAAGAGAGCAGCTGGATCCCACCCCCCACCCCCCCGCCACCCAGGAGGACTGCTAAGAGTATGGTAATGATGATGGTTATGTCTTTATTTTTTTTAAAGATTTTATTTATTTATTTATTTATAGAGACACAGAGAGAGAATGAGAGGCAGAGACACAGGCAGAGGGAGAAGCAGGCTCCATGCAGGGAACTAGACATGGGACTCGATCCAGCGTCTCCAGGATCATGCCCCGGGCTGCAGGCAGCGCTAAACCGCTGCACCACCAGGGCTGCCCATGGTTATGTCTTTAACAGATATGGACCTTGAAAACCAGGGAGACTCATGGTTTCATACTTATAAAATGCTGTCAGGAAGGGCCTTCATAGATTCTTTCACAAAGCTTGATCCAAACTGGGTTTGAGGCCCATGTTTACTGACACATGCCCAACATTTTGGGCTCTATTGGCCATTATATTTTTTATTTTTTTAAAGATTTTATTTATTTATTCATGAGAGACAGAGAGAGGCAGAGACATAGGCAGAGGAAGAAGCATGGTTCCTGTTGAAAGCCTGATGCGGACCTCGATCCCAGGACCCAGGGGTCATGACCTGAGACAAAGGCAGATGCTCAACCACTGAGCCACCCAGGTGTCCCTCTATTGACCATTTTATTTTTAAAAAAAATTTAAAAAGACTTTATTTATTTATTCATGAAAGACACACACACAGAGAAAGAGGCAGAGACATAGGCAGAGGGAGAAGCAGGCTCCATGCAGGGAGCCCGATGCGGGACTCCATCCCAGGACCCCGGGGTCACGCCCTGGGCTGAAGGCAGGCACTAAACCACTGAGTCACCCAGGGATCCCCTCTATTGACCATTTTAAACAAAATCCCCAGATTTTGACTAAAATTCCAAAAATCACTTAAGCTAATTCTTAAACAAAGCCTAAATAACATTTCAACTGAGAAAACTAAACTCAGTTATGATAGATATCACATTTACATTTTATTAAGTCATTAATCTTGCTATTTGCATTGGTTGTGCCTCTCCTAAATTGTACATGTAAAACAGCTGTATTATTATTATTTTTTTTGATGGCACATTTTGGTTTTTAGAGCACTGTTAGTTCACAGAAAAATCGCACAGAAAATATAAAGCTCGTATATGCACCACCCCAGGTTGCCCTATTATTGACATCTGGTATTAGTGTGGTGCATTCGTTAAAACTGACGAGCCAGTTGATGACACAAGGCCTCATTTTTGCTGTGTATGGTTCTATGGGTTTAGACCGATTTATAATATCATGTATCCACCATTATATTATCATGCAGAATAGTCTGGGTGACCTAAAATTCTCCTTTTCTTCAGTTATCCCTCCCTCCTTCCCCCTGAAACTCTGGCAACTACCCATCATTTTCCTGTCTGTATACTTTTGCCTTTTCCACACTGTCATGTGGTTGGAATCATACAGTATATAGTCTCTTTGGGACTGGCTTTTTAGCAATATGTACTTAAGCCTCCCCTATGTCTTTTGATGGCTTTATACATTTTATTGCTCAATCACATTAGACTGTATGAATGTATGATGAACAGCTGCATTTTAGTAAGAAAATTGATCAAAATTACCCCAAACATGTTGCTTAGAAATAAATCTTTGCAGATAAAATGCGACCCAGAAAAGTTAACTGCTACATAATTTATATGCAAAATGCTTTCAACATAATTTTTTATGGATTATAAATTAATTCATAGATATCTGTTTAACATTTCAAGTTTTTTTCTGAAAATACAGATTACAATAAATCTGTCTCAATTAAATATATTTTAACATATCTGAATCATCTGAATAATGACTATACTAAAATAACAAACTTTGCAGTTCTCAAATGGTAGACCCCATTTTTACAGTATAAATATGATGAAACAATTATTCTACAATTTAAAATCTACCTTTATTATTGGGTTCAAGAAGTAACAATAAAAGTAAATGTTGTATGTGTCGCATAAAGCTCCTAATTATTTTAAATGCTGTGCAGTTTAGGATATAAAAGGGTTTGTAAATAGAAGCTATAAAATTTCACTGGGATTCAATCTGGCTCTATTGCTTTCTTTCTACTGAGAGACAAATCTAATTTATTTTGACATGTTTGAATTCAATATATTTGCAAATCAGTGTCAATTAAGGAACTGTTTTTATATCTACTATGAGGGAATTTAATGAAAATGGGAAGGAAAAAAAAAGCATTCACCAGAACTCCTATTATTTGTAACCTTGGAGCAATTGCATCAGAGTGATCAGATTTTACTTATTTAACCAAGAAAAGCAGTTTTAAAAAGACATGAATCAGGAGAGAAATGCCAGCTTTCCCAGAATTCTTAGGATAGATTGTAAATAAAAAAAATAATAAAGGACCAAAGGGTTAGACACTGTACTTCTACAGCTTTTCCAAAGCATCCTTACTATTTTAAGTGTTTTGCTTCTTTTCAGATCCATGAATCGTCCTCATCTTGAAGACAAGAAACCTGATGCCCTGGGTAGTAAACAATTTCTCAGGTCCAGAAAAATATCTGAAGCTAGATCTGCAACCTAAGGTGTATGTTCATTCGTTTCATTTATTATTTGCATTAATAGAGTTTATCTATTCTCGCTTAGTCATCGGCTCTCAACTTTATTAGAAGTACCTGAAGAACTTATTAAATTTTCAGATTTTTCTGGATTATGCTTAAAGATTCTGATTTAGTAGGACTATCACTTATAAATCATTTATAATCACTTATAAATCACTTATAAAATTCTGGCTCTTATATTTACTACCTATGTGACCTTGCAAAAGTTCTTAGCTTCCCTGTTCTTATTTCTTTATCTATAAAATGGGGACATTATCTACTTTGGAAGATGGTGGAGTATACTAAGGGACATAATGTGGACAAAAAGCTTTCATTAAACAGCGTATACTAGTTGTTCCATAAATGATTGCTTTATCATATACTACTTTATGGGCTATGCTTCTGGAAGTTTAGCATAAATATTATATGATAGACAAGTTTGTCTCATAGACAAGAGGAACAAAAAATAAAGCTTGAATACTTTTTTTTTAATTTATGATAGTCACACATACACACACACAGAGAGAGAGAGGCAGAGACACAGGCAGAGGGAGAAGCAGGCTCCATGCACCGGGAGCCCGACGTGGGATTCGATCCCGGGTCTCCAGGATCGCCCTGGGCCAAAGGCAGGCGCCAAACCGCTGCACCACCCAGGGATCCCCAAAGCTTGAATACTTTTAAGTTGAGTACTTTTAAGCAAATAAAATAATCAACAACAAAAAAGGCAACCTACTGAATGGGTAAAAATACTTGCAAATGATACATGCTTAAGGGGTTAATATTCAAAATGCATAAATAATCTGTACAAGTCAACATAAAAAATAATTCATCTTAAAAATGAACGAAGAACAGACATTTTTCCAAAGAAGATATACAATGGCCAATAAGTACATGGAAAGATGCTCAACATCATTCATTATTGGGGAAATGCAAATCCAAACCACAATGAGGGATCACCTTATACAAGTTGGGCCACTTTATACAAGAAATAATAAGTGTTGGTGAGGATATGGGAAAAGAAAAGGAACCCTGGTGCACTGTTGGTGGGAACGCAAGCTGGTGCAGCCACTGTGGAAAAGAGTATGGAGGTTCCTCAAAATGTTAAAAGTAGAAATATCATATGGTCCAGTAACCCTGCTACTAGGTATTACAAAAGAAAATAAAAACACAAATTAAAAAAGACATGTGCATCCCTATGTTTATCACAATGTTATTTATAAACATGAAGATATGGAAGCTGTCTAAGTGTCCATCAATGATGAATGGATAAAAAAGATGTGGTCTATGTACACAACGGAATATTACCCATTCGTAAGAAAGAATGAAATCTTGCCATTTGCAACAATGTGGATGGAGCTAGAGCGTATTATGCTAACTGAAATGAGTCAGACGGAGAGAGACAAATACCAAGTGATTTCCCTATATGTGGAATCAAAACAAAACCAAGAAAAAACATAAATTTCAGACTCACAAACACAGAGAATAAAGTGGTGGTTGTCAGAGGAGAGGCATGCAGAGGTGGGCAAGATGGCCAGATGGGTTAAGAGGCCCCAACCTCCAGTCATAAAACAAATCACAGAGATGAGAGTATAGCACAGGGAATATAAGCAACAATACTGTAAAATGTTGTATGCTGACAGACGGTGACCACACTTATTATGGCGGCCACTGAGTGATGTCAGAATTGGTACGTCAATTGAGGCCATGGTCCATCAACTAGTCTTCCATAATGAGAAGAAGTAACTTTATCTAAAATGCTAACAAATACATACAAATGAAATATCTGTAGTTATACATATAACATATCCTTGTACTTTGGTGCAAGTCTATGCCGAAGTGACGCTTTAAAACTTGAGTATGTAATTATTTACTGATAATGATAAAAGCAAACATAGTAAGACTGTTACACATATTGATTATTGTAGGAGTCCCAAAAAACTTGGTAACTATTTATTTTTAGAGAGGGAGAAGCAGGAAGGGGCAGAGGGAGAGAGAGAATCTGAAGCAGACTCCCCTACTCAGCACAGAGCCAGATGTGAGGCTTAATCTCATGACCCGGAGATCATAACCTGAGCTGAAACAAAGAGTCAGACACCTCACTGACTGGGCCATCCAAGTGCTCCCAAACATGGTGACTTTAAAAAATTGTCTTCAGAATTCTCTTTGTACTTTTATGGGGGCTACACAGCTTTATTCAGTACTTCTGACTAGAGAGCTTATTTCTACTACGCCAGGCATTTTTACTTGCTATGTTGATTGGACCTCTGATGTTCTGGGTTTTCAGTTGATCTGGGAAGGAAAAAATAGGGACCAATGGTACCGAAGAGAAACCAAAACCTCAGGCTTCATGTAGCCCCTTCCGGGGTTAATTAGTAAATGCAGTTATTTTATTCACTTTATCAGAGCTTCTACTGGGAAAGGAGAAGAAAGGTAAGTGTACCTCGCCTAATAGTGAAACTGCTGTGCAAACATCTAGCCATTCTTTCTGAAGTCTTCTCAAAATTCCAACAGTTTAAAGTTATAAAATGATAGACATAGATATCCTCTTCTCGGCAGATTAAATGACCTCACTGAATTCTATTAATATTTATATAATATCTCAATAAACTTATCTGCTAATGAATATATGAGAAAAATAGGAATACTTTTAATAAGTAATATTGCTCTAAGCTAATATTGTAGATTATGTCTTAAGCACTCAGAGTCTCCCTTCCTGGTTCTTAATCACAGAACAATTTTACAACTGAAGTGACGATAATACTTTTCCTCTTAATGATTTTTATAGCTTTAAATCTATAGAATTTTTCCTGTCTTCATTCAAAAATAATGGAGTAGGATTGGTATAGTTAGAGGTGGGCTCTGACTTAAAAAAAAAAAATCACTAAGTGATTTAAAATACAATGAGTTTATAGAGGTTCACTCACTCATTCAATAAATACCTATTGAATCTATATCCTGTGCCTGGCATCCACTAGGCAGTAAAGATAGAAAGACAAGAGAGAAGAGGTGGATTCACTAAGCTTATAGCCTTGCAGGCAAGTGAGACAGTTGTGTGAATAATTATGGTAAAATGTGGTAAGTGCATTAATATCAGTTCCCTGATTATAAGTTCAGTGGTAGACATGGCGCTCACCATTGATATTTTATGTTCTTCCGATATCTATAAAGTAATTGATGGAATCAGGGGCTGTATGGTTTGATGGAATGTGCTAGACCAGGCACATTCATTTCTGGCTGATCAATCTACACAATAAAAATAGTCTCTCTCTCTCTCTCACACACACACACACACACTCTCTCTCTCTCTCTTAGTAATTACCTCTGAGAAAACAGTTTTATGTTTTGGCTCATTTGCTTACATAGAGGTAGCTCTTTCTCCTTTATAGATGGATTTATGCATTTGAACTTTTGAAAGCCATGACAGTAAATTTAAAACAGGACCTCTAAGGCTTCTATTTGTTATTTTCCATTGATTAGGTTCAATGGCTTTGGGATGAAATAGTCCTATAAAGGTGAGAAATCACCACAGAATCTTGAAATCTATTAGGACACTCAAACAAATAACATCAAAAAAAGAGAAAATAGTTCTTCTAGAGAGCATTTGATATTTCAATTTATTTCTACTTTGTTGGCTAAATGCACTACCTCAAATATATGACTAAATAATAAAATATAGACATAAAATAATGAAAATAGACATTCAAGGTCTTCTAGAATTTTTAGGACAGAAAGAAGTCATTTTTTTCCCATTAAGCGTTATTCATACCTTAGAAAAAGAGTACACTAATGCCACCTGGGAAGAAGGGTATATAGTCAGTATTCAATACCTTATTAGATAAATTCATCACTATTTAGGAAGTGGGGGTACTTTGGTTTCATTTAGATTTTTGCCAAAGAAGTTGTAATATATACATTACTTCTAGACTTACTTTTTATTGGGATCAGGGTAACTATAAGCAAAATTCTTCACCTAGCACAATCACTTGATTATTAAGCCAAAGACAATGAAGAAATAAAAAGGGAAAATAGTTTTCTGGTTTTCTTTAAATATTTTAAATGATGAAACTTTATATTTTAGTTTTTTTAAATATATATTTTATTTACTTGAGAGACAGTGAGTGAGAGAGAGCACGAGACGGTGCAGAGGGAGAGGGAGAAGCAGATTCCCTGGTGAGCACAGAGCCTGATGTGGGGCTCGACCCCAGGACCTTGAGATCATGACCTAAGCTGAAGGCAGACACTTCACTGACTGAGCCACCCAGGTGTCCCAAGGATGAAACATTGTATACATATTTAAAATAAAGCATTTACTCTAAAATATATATCTGATCCCAGACTTGCTTAATTTCTATTTTTTTTTTGTATTTGCTTTTTTTAAAAAAATTACAGACACCATCAACAAAATGAAAAGGCTATTATGGAAAGGTAGAAATATTTGCAAATCATATATCTAATAAGGGTTGATATCCAAAATATATTTTAAAAAACTCAAAAAAAAAAAAATCCCCCAACTGATTAAATAGGCAGAAGGACTTTTGGGCAGAGTAGATTTTTTTTTTTTATTTTCCAAAGAAGACATCCAGATGTTCAACAGACACTGAAAGGATTTTCAACACCAATCATCATCAGGGAAATGCAGATTAAAACCCCAATGAGATGTTACCTCTCACCTTCAAAATGACTATTATCAGAAGATAAGAAATAACAGTGTCAGTGAGGATGTGGAGAAAGAAGAACCCTCATGCACTGTCGGTGGGAACACAAGCTGGTGGAGTCATTGTGGGAAATATTATGGAGGGTCCTCAAAAAAATCAAAAGCAGAGTTACCATATGATCCACTAAGGCCTCATCTGGGATATATATATCCCATGGAAATCACTGTCTTGAAGAGTTATTTGTACCATATCCACTGCAGGACTGTTTATCATAGCCAAGATATGGAAATAGCCAAATGTCCACTGATGGATGAATGGATAAAGAAAAAGGTTATATAGATAAAATTCAGTCATAAAAAAGAAGGAAACCCTGCCATTTGCAACAACATGGATAGACCTAGAGGGTATTATGCTAAGTGAAATAAGTCATACAGGGAGGCACAAATACTGTATGATCTCTTATCTGTGGAGTCTTAAAAGAAAATCCTAACTCACAGATACAGAAAATAGATTGGTGTTAAAATGGGTGAAAGGGTCAAATGGTACAAGCATCTTTATAAGACAAGTTCTAGGGATGGGATACACAGTGTGGTGACTATAGTTGATAATATTGTATTTTATATTGGAAAGTTGCTAAGAGAATAGCACTTGAAAGTTCTCGTTACAAGAAAAAAATTGTAACCATGTGAGGTGGTGGATGTTAATTAAACTTATTGTCATCATTTCCTAATATATACATAGACCAAATCATTATGTTGTGCACTTCAAATTAATACAGTGTTATATGTCAATCATATCTCAGTAAACCTGAAAAAAAGATGTCTAGATTCCCCCCTACCTACTTCTTTTACCCACCCCTAGTTATTAAACTTGGAACAAAGTTTAAAAAGGCTGAGACATTGTTTTGACAAACAAGACTTAGTGTCAGAATTTCTCCATAAATATAACAACTTATTATTTGGAATCCATTAGCGAAGGGTTGTAAACATCCATTTACCAAAAACAGATTCTCTAAGCTTATTATACCTGCTGGCAACTTGATTTCCCTTCTTTCTTGAATAATACTTACTTGACACATTGAGAACAAAATATATAAATATAAATATAGATATATATGATAATCATGCAATCCTGGACGTTATTCTGTAAAATTTGAGATGTAAATGTCATCCTTCGTAATGTGACATTTCGTCCCATGAAACATTTTACGGGAGGAAGATATTTTACTTTTCTAATCCATCTATTCTCCCACTTTTTTGCGGAAGAAGTCAAGAGACTCTTTGGTATGGTTAACAGATTAAAAACAGACAAAATGTCTGTACTTTTTCCTCCCACCCAGAGATGGAGTTTATGTTCCCTTCCATTGTCTCTGGTCCTTCCTGTCATTGCTTTGACCAACAGAAATTAAAGAAAAATTAATGTGATGTCGTAGCTCTGTTGAAGGTAGAGCCCTGTGGCTTCAGCCACTGCACAGGTGCAAAGAGGGCCTCTCTGAAGTGCCACGTGTCAAGTCCCAGTGTAACCCGTTTAAGTATGAAAACAGGCCATCCCAGCCACTCTGGCTGCAGGACAATGCCCAGGTGACACTGATCTGGACAAGTCACAGGATATTTGGAAAATATAAATTGTTTTTGTCTTTAGTCATGAGCCTTGAGGAGAGAGAATAGATAAAGAGATTCATCCTTAGAAGCAGGGCTGCCAGAGTAAAATCCTAAATGTGTGGCACTGGCTGGGGCCTGGGGGTCAGGTGGTGGCAGGAAAATGGGGTGGTCAAAAAGCTGGAGGATGGGTGAGCAAAGCATCCATGGGGGCTGTAGAGGGAATGATAGAAGGGTTACTCAAGGTTGGAAGGATGGCAACTTTTGTTGTATAGTTGCTAAACTCTCAGCAAAACTGCCGAGTGTAGATCCGTGGAAGAGTTGAGCTTGGGAGCTAGCGAAGTGGCCGGTTCGGCCCAGGAGATTTGCGCCTCTCCTGTCCCCACCCATCTCGGCACCAAGGGCGGGTGTCTTCTGTTCACAGGGGCTTGAATCAAGAAGAGGGATGCTGTCCACATTTGGACTTAGTTTAAATGATGTGACCCTGAACTGCAACCATGATGCCAGGGGCGGGATAAGAATTCTGTGGATCCTAAGAGCACCAGTGTTTGCTTGCTTCTTTGTGCGTGTGCAGGGGAATGCAAATAATCGTGGATGGAAGATAGGTTATGGCAAATTAAAAAACAGAAGCGGACTTTTTTCTGTTCTTTCAATTGGGAAGTGGAGTCTATTTTTCCCTCTGAAATTGGGTTGTCCCTGTGAATGGCTTTGATCAGTAGAAAGTGTGTGTGTGTGTGTGTGTGTGTGTGTGTGTGTCTATGGGAGTATATGTATACATGTGCAAGTGAGGGCCTTTGTGAGTGTATGTTTGTGGGTGTGTGTTTGTGCATATGTGAGTGTATGTGCATATTAGGGATGGGCAGTGGTGCTTTATGTGACTTTGAGCCTCAAGCTCAAGAAGCCCTGAGGCTTCCGCTCTGTCCTGAGGCTGCAGGGGAGCCACCTGGACGAGCCTCCAAAAGGGTGGAAGAGTCCATGAGGAGAGAGGCAGGGCTGTCTCCACCAGAATTTCAGCCACCACCCAACTCCCCAGCCAAATGCGTGTTGGCCAAGACCGCCCTGAAATATCCCTCTGTCTGACTCTAGGTCCCTAACCTCTCTCTCCTTACTTTGGAGAACTCACACATGTCGTTGATTTCTCTGCCTCTATGAGTTATGAATTTCTTTAAAGGCCTCTTGCCAACTTCACAACCCTCAAGGAGCTGGGAGCCTCTGAAATGTAATCATCAGGGGCACCTGAGTGGCTCAGTCAGTTGAGCGGCCAACTCTTGGTTTCAGCTCAGGCCATGATCTCAGGGTCACGGGGTCAAGCCCCATGTCGGACTCTGTGCTCAGCCGGGAGTCTGTTTGAGATTCTCTTTCCCTCTCCCTCTGCCCCTCCCCCTGCTTGTGTGCTCTCAATCTCTCTCTCTCTCTCTCTCTCTCAAATAAATAAATAAATCTTTTTTTTTTAAATTTTTTATTTATTTATGATAGTCACAGAGAGAGAGAGAGAGAGAGAGAGAGAGGCAGAGACACAGGCAGAGGGAGAAGCAGGCTCCATGCACTGGGAGCCCGACGTGGGATTCGATCCCGGGTCTCCAGGATCGCGCCCTGGGCCAAAGGCAGGCGCCAAACCGCTGCGCCACCCAGGGATCCCTAAATAAATAAATCTTTAAAAAAAAAAAAAAAAGAAGAAGAGGAAAAAGAAAACGTGACCATCAGGGAAAACAGAGGCCCTATGGCCTTGAGGTTAGGGTCCAGACTTTGGTGGCAACTGCTCCAAGTTGTGAAGTCATGCAGATGGGAGAAAGATTTTGTTGTTGGTGGGGCTCATCAGCAAACACAAGTGGCCGGTCCTCAGCACCCCAGCTCATGACAGTTCTCCAGCCTTTGCTTCAGCAGAGGTGAGTTCAACACCGAATTCTGGCCTCGCTCCCTTCCTGCAATAGCCTCACACGAATTCTTCCTTGACTGTTTACATTCATTTGTCCTGTACATGTTGAGCTTTTACAGTCGCATAACTAACCGAGCCTAGGTGAGACCGGCCGACTCACAGAATCATGAGAAACAGCAAATTGCTCTTGTTTTAAGCTACTACATTTGGACAAGGAGTTATGCAGCAGTTGATGATTGATGTGCATAAGAAGAAGCCCGCATTGAATACAATTCTGGTCATAAATATCCATCCAGGAGTCGCCAAGCATTTGCAGGAGCAAAGCACTGCATTTATAGGTTCCAAGGATCCTGTGACTCATTTCCTTGTGACAGTCCCCATTCGTGCCCATTGCCCTAGCTTAACTATTATAGGGTGTCCCCTTTACTTTCATTAGTGCCCTGCTTTGGGTAATAAATCCCATGATCTTCACAACACTACACAGTCTGTGGATGTAGTTAAGGAGAACATGGAGCTCTCCCACTTAAGAAATCTACCTTCTATTTAGTGAGATGAAGTCTATACATACTCAAGTTTAGTTCTTTCTGCTTTGAATTGCACATTTTGGGCATTAATATGCTAATCCTTGCTTTCCCTTACTCGCAATCGCCTGGTATATCTTCCCCATCATAGTGTATGTATATATGTGTGGTTTAATTCTAAATATGTTGTTTGATGGCACAGAACACATGTGAAAAGTTTTCCAGAAAAAAAAACTGGTATGAGAAGAGGCTGAAGCAAATAGCACAGCTATTAAGTTCCAAAGCAGTCTGGAGATGAACGACTTTACCATTATAAATGTGTGATAAGAATGCTGTGATTGCAAATCAACATTTAAATAGTGCAAAAAATCTATTTTCCATGTAGAATGTGGAAGCAGAGCGATCTTCCATAAAACGCCTCTGGTCATATCTCTTGGTTAACACCATGTTCAGATGGTGTTCAGAGCAAAGTTGGTAACAGGGCCCATAGGAGCCTTCATAGTCTGACTCACCACTGACCAGTCTCCCCCAGAGTGCCCTGCGCTCTAGGCTAAGACTTTGATCTTAGGACATTCTGTAAGCACATGGTAAGCAATTTGACTCAGCATAAGGCTCTTTTTGTTTGTTTTCTTGCTCAGTAACGATGATCATTTGACTAATTTTTGCCTACCATGTAGATGATAAGATCTCTGAGGAGAGACCATGTACATTTTGTGCAGCATTATTATTTCTATGTGCTCAATACATATTCATGGACAGGATGAAGAGAATACATGCTGTTTTAATAGAACAGTCATTTTTATCTAATTTGTACGTATTTTTAATTTTTGTTTACTCCAAAAGATTGTAAATATTAAAGATTTGTGCTTCAATTAAAAAAAAAAGTTTGTTGAATAGAGGGATGCACAAAGATGCTGGATGTATTAGTAGAATTCCAGGAGAAAGAGCTTTAATTATTCTGCTGTACCTATTTCATCCTACTCTCTACTGAAATCACAGTGTGCAGAACATTCTGGAAACTTCTGCAGATAAGTCAACTATAGCATCAGTGAGATAGAAAGAGGCTTCACCAACAACTTTGTAAGGGGCCCTACTCTTGGCTAGGTTCATTGAACATTAGGAATTTCAATGTGTGGGATTGTATCTGCATGTGACAAGTTGAGGGAGTTATTTTGTTTAGGAAGATGGGGGCATGATGAGAACAAGAATGACAAAGCCATATCCGGTAATGAGATCTACGTAGCTTTAAACATCACGTATATATTTGAGGTATTATTTTTTAAACTAATGTTCAAACTGAGTAGAAATCCATTCTCCACAGTGTAACTAGAGTGATATTTCCCCAGGATTCTTTTTTTTTTTTTTTTTTTTTTTTTAGTCAAGAAATTGGAGATGACCTATTAACCAATAATGGTTGAGAAATGGGCTTGTGATATTTTGGTTTGCTTAACCAAAATCTTCTTTTCCTTCCACATATCAAAATTTGCTCTTTGGCAATTTCTCCTTTCCACTTCCGTTGTTTTGATACTATGGTAATTGTGGGTCTTTCTTCCAATCAGAAGAGAAGCTTCTGTACCTCATCAGTTGGGGGCAGGCACAAAAGGGCAATTTGTGTTGCCTCTTTTCTCATTGTGTATAAACTCCTGGAGAACAAGGCCTCCGTCTTAAAATCTTTGCACGGCCAACACCTGGGATAAGCCTATTAAATAATAATATCACGGCTATTTATTAAGCAGGTGCTCTGTACTAGGTTCTTTGTAAAGCTCTTTCCCTCACATATAAAGTAACTATGGTATCTCTAGGAAAGTTGGCCTCATGGAGCTTCAGCAACTTGCTCAAGTTCAACCAATGTCTGATATTCCACAGCCAGGATTCAAACCCTGGTATCTATAGTGTCGTTTTGCCTAAAGAAAGGTCTACATTAACAATTAATAAAATAAAAATAATATGTCCTATTATATGTTGGACTTGAACTAAAAACTTTCCAGAGATAAAATGCAACGAAAGAAGAATGGAATCTCTAATAATACTTTTGTACGGGAAAACTTGTTTCAAACTCTACACTGTTTACACTTGTGTCCTCTGTTGCTGGTAGACTGGTTTCACTCTGCTCTGCGAGCAGATGTCAGACTCTACCATAACCTTGAAGACGTGAAGGAGAATTATACTCCAGGTGGATGTAGGGGGAGCCTGGGAAAGCTGTAATGAAGGATTGCCAGTCACTCTTTCAATAGACACAAAATCTATTATCTTTGAGGCAAGATTTTAGTAGTGCCATAAAAAGATAGGAAATGTTATCTTCAGGTAAAGTCAACTCTCATATTGGACAATAAATCTAAATTAAACAGTAAACCACTATAGCAAACAAGTAAGGCTATCTGCATGTGGATTTATTTTATATTAAGTTTTTTTTTTCTTTTTCATTTTTTGAAACCACGATGAATAGTTCTCCCTAAACTATTGTACTTACTGATTTAAAAAAAGAATCTCTTCTCAAAATACCAAGTCCAAACTTGTGTGGTTTATGTAAGAATAATGACAATGTTCTTCAATATAGGTAATTTTAATTCTCTTGAATAATGTGATGCTAACTAGAACTGCTCACTCACCATTTCCTTGGCCATTTTGATAACATTGTTTTCATTTTTTATAGTATATAAAAATGGATTTTTGGATTTTAAAATACGCTTTCTCTCTGTTTTTGCATATCAGGAGATAGACTGTTAATCCTTTTCAGTTCTTTATAAAATCTACTCTTTTTTATTCTTCAATAAGAGCCTCCTCAAACTTACTTTAAATGTAAGTTGTATTTAAATTTTTTCATTGTCATTTGTCACAAGGTTAATTCAAGCTGATCAGCAGAGTATCAATTTTTTATTTTAATAAGGAAACTGAAAAGGTGATTTTTTTATTCAAGGTATTTGAATTTTTATAAGATGTCAAGATATTTATATGTGCAATATTCTTAGTTTGGATTTACTATATTAAATTTGAATAATACTGGAAATTAAATATGACTCAATATTTTTTCAAGAGTTAACAAATATCAACTTGTTCAAGAGGTTAATAAAAATACCTTAGCAACATTTGCCCCTTCTATTTGGTATACATAAAAATATAAATTTTAAGTTTCTGTTTTTATGAAAATTACATTAAAAATACACAAATCCCTAAAAATGAATATAAATGTGGCATTAAATCATGCAAAGTTTAATAATCAATGTTGATATACTTCCATTTAAATAAATACCCAAAGTATGTCTATATTGATAGCATATTTGTTTGGAAAATTTATAAATAATTGTCTTTGGTAAAATTTTTGATAAATTGTGTGAGGTATTGCATTTCCCACTCAAAATCAATATTCACATTTAGACTCCATGATCTATTCCAGACACGCTGACCTTTCTGTGATATTTACCTCTAGAACCAAGGACAAGTGAGTCCCTGTGTATTTAGTCCATCATCCTGGGATGAAGGTCAAATATTCTTCCAATGCTAACTCACTTGACCTACAGGAGTCAATCTATTCTTAAGTAATATGTGTTTGAACTACTATTAGGATTTTGATATTTCTGTCTGGATTAAATCAAAAATGTATAAAATGTATTTTCGGAATATGACACTATGACTGTTTTCCAGGAGATCCAAGTAGATAACTGACTCTTATCCAGATATGGCCATTCAGTGGCAATGGGAGTGTGCCCCACAGATGTCCAATTATAGGAAGCACATTGAACAAGGTTCTTTTGTGGTCTGAAGTCTACCACTGTGTTTCTATGCAAGTCATGCTTCCTACGGGCTGTTTGCAGATCATAACTGAGAAAAGCAGAGAGGTTAAGGTAGATCCCCTCCTGGGAGATTTTGAACTACCCTCACATCTGACTATGGTTTGAGGGTTCCTGGATCATCATGCAGAATTTACTTAAATGACACAGCAGTCTCTTCAATGGCACACTAATGTAGGATGTTCTACGCAAACCTCTCTCCCTCTTCTTTGCTTGGTGTAAGAATGAATGTGCTTTGAAGATTCTCTAGCCTTACTCTACTTTCTCCTCATTTCTCCCACCTCAGAATTTTCCCTAAAGAACTTGTTACATCTCATCATGATGTCTAATTGTCAGAGGAGAAACTAAAACAAACACAGAACAAGGGGACTAAATTTTAAAAAGGAGTATTTGCATTTTAAGAGATATGAATTAAATTTAAAATATCCATGAGCATTGAGAAAAACATTTCTGGGGAAAATAATGATATTTAAAAGATGTTAATATAGAATTTTAATATAGGATAAGGTAAGTATTAACATACAGATATATTAAAGATGAATGAATTGAATAGACTTAATATACATTAATTTACATAGAGACAATAAAGAAAATCTTAGGGGTTATAATTAGCCATTATCTAAATATTTTAACAAGATAGAGGAGTTTGTCACATGTTGTATTATATAATAAACTAGTATAAGAAACTGGATTTTTTTTTAAGAAACTGGATTTAATGTATCTTTCAGATCAGCAACTCGATGGTTAATATCACTCTTTTTTTTCTCCACCTTAATGGAAGATAAAGCCAAGTTCACAGAATTCTTTTTCCCAATAAGAACAATCTTTGTCAAAAAAGAAAAAGAACAATCTTTGTCAAGATACCTGCTAATAATTGATAGAAGGGCATTATCTGTCACCTGTCTTAAGTTAGAAGTTTAGCTCAGTTTCAATTAAAGGGCAGCAGAATATGCCACTTCAAAATATAACCTTAGGAGTCGAGGACACATCACCTAAAATATGCCATTTTGGTATATTGATTATTTTGAGCCATAGCACTCAAAAATACCAAGTGCAGGGAGATGCTTTCTCTGAGCTCCCCTCATCTGCCTAAAGACAGTCCCTCCAAAAGGAACTCAGTTGTTAACGATTCCATCCCCAGGAGTTTCACTGACCAGGGAAATTAAGTGACCACAGGAGAGGACATCTGAAGGAGACACCACGTCCAGACAAACCTTACCACAATCATATCTGAAATCTATTCTTCTAAGAACCCAACTCATCCTCCCTAAAAACCACCTACTCTCCCCTGAGAGACCTAAATTCCCCCCTTTGCTGCCCCTGTTAAGAGGATATTTAACCCTGAATGCTAAAGCCACCATTTTGAGTTACTCACTTTTCCTGGTGTCTTCCATGTATCCATGAAGTATACATGTTATTAAACTTATTTTTGTTTTCCTTTTGTTACTCTTTTATTACAGGGATCTCAGCTAAGAACTCATAAGGGTAGAAGGAAGTTAATTTTCTTCCCTGACACAGTTAGGCTACTCAAAAGAGGAAGTGAATGCCAAAATTTATGAAGGCAGGGAGAGAAATGCATAGAATATAATTTAAAAGAGGTAAAATTAATTAAAATAATAATATTAGCATCAGGAATAACTTTACAATATCCATAACTCCCTGAAGATTGAAGAGATGGGCTCCTTGCAACTGAAAAAGAGACTAGTCAACTTTGTGGCAAGGATATTAGAAAAAGCAAGTATTAAACTATTAGGCTGACTAAATGGTTCCTTTAGTCTCTTTTGTCTATTACATGATATGACTTTGAAAATAGAATTCTTATTAATATTAACCCTTTTATTCTGCTTCCAATGCCAATCTGGCTGTGGGAAGTGGTTTAAATTAAGATACAAGATTGTATATGGATATAGAGATACTTAATCACCTGAAAAGTAATAACTCAAAAATAATTACTTATGTGAGGGAGGTAGTAAGGGAGGGGCTAATAGTTGGACTTAATTCACTGAAAAAAAAATCCAGCTGAAGACATTTTTGAGAAGGGAGAGGTGTTTTAAAAACAAAGGATTAAGAGGTGCTATAGACTCTTTAAGAAATTTGTTTCAAGGATAAGGAGAAGAATAAGAATGAAGAATGATGATTTGAGGGATGTAAACTCTAAGAGACTGAAATTTCTAGTATTTCCTTGTCCATAACAAAGATGGACTGGAAGACTCACATAAACAGGAATGATAACATGAAAATGCAAATTTGTGACAACTGTGAAATTACGGGTTGTGTGTGTGCTTCTAAATAATACAAATGCTTGTTTATAGTTGTAGAAAGCAGTATTACACAGTCTGAGGAGCTACATACTTTTCTAAATTTTGAGAAGAACTCAGTGTTTTCTGGAAAATAGAAGTGTTCATCCAATGACAAGCAGATGAAGCAAATTGATGTCTTGATTCTCCATTTAACCTAATTAAATGACTCAAGGGGAACTTGAAGTGGGCATGAAATGAGCATAATAAGTGTTTCAAGTATTACAATCACCAAAGGTACCAGAGAGAAATAAGCACACAGTTACCTTAGGAAGTACTGTCAATCTGGCCATTGTAAAAGTACCCATATAACTGTATGGGGCAAATAACTTTCTCATTATGGGATTAATTACTTGAGGTCGGCCCATCAAGGAACAACTTCAGTTCACAGGATTTGAGGAAAACCAAAATTAAGTCTTCTTTCAACACACAGAAAGCATTCCAATATTGCAAATTATAAACAAGAAACGAATGTGAGAAATTTGTCTTCTAGTCTTGAAAGGCTACGTCTCCCCCCCCCCTTAATATGGGGTGGTCTTTTTGAAACCCTTGAGTAATTTTACAAATTTCGTTATTTCTTTTTCAAAGAACCTTTAGCAGAAAGTGAGGAAGTTTCTAGATAGGACTAGGAAACAAGAGACATAACCGAATATGTGAAAGGAGGGTTTTGCTTTTTGATAAACTGCACTTTCACATTGGTTAGCTAACCTGCTAGTTATCCTTTATCAAAAATGTCACTGGAAGTCAAGGAGGCTTCTCTGTCAGTAAATATTAAAGGATTTGCTATGATGTTTGTACTTCCCACTTGTACTTTTATAATTTCAGAAAAGGCAATAGACCTATTTTTGCACTCGAGCAACCTGGCAATTACCAGTAGCTTGATATTTAAACGTTTTTAATTCTGTGGAGAGAATAATGGATTTTGTTTCTCGGTGTAGAACTGGCACATTGGAAAATGTTTTAATAAATAGTAAATGCCTCCTCTCACATCTCTTTGATGGTCTCTATAAAGCGAATTGACAGCTCGTAACTCTCACGCTCTGCCACAATGTTTTCTTTCTCCTTTTCCTTTTTTCCCCCTTTCTTTTTCCTTGTAATTAAGACTATTACACTCCTTCAGAACATGGAGAGAATAATGAATTATAATCAGGTAACCAAACGTCAGCTTAAAGTCCAGAAAGGTTTGGTTTCAAATATGTAATATTAACATTTGATATGCTAAAATCACGAAAAATAATTTAAAACATCCAAAAACAGCCATCTGAGATTTTCTTTGAATTCAAACAAACAAAAAGAGGTACACATTCTCTTTTCTTGCTACTTAAAGAAGAATCCAATCTATTTCACCAGTACATATTTAAGAACAGAAATGTTTCTGAACTATTCCATCATTGTTTCACGTACCCAATCTTGTATATTCCTAACAAAAACAAAGTCATCTTAAAATGACTGCAGTAATGAAAATCTGTAACTTGTCTAAAACTACACATTTAATGTAGTAATTCTCTGCCAACACTATTTTCCCTTTTACCTCAGTAAGAGACGTGGAAGGGAGGTGCAGCTACGTAGCAAGGAAGCATCTGTCTGCCCTTTCAGAGCTAGCTCTGGACATTTGCCTGGACTTTTGAGAAAGAATATGAGCGGAGGTAAAATTTGCAGGCCTTCCTCACTTGACTCTGGAAATCTCTGGATGTGGATTTCTGCTCTTTTTGCCTTTCCGAGGACTAAAATGGCAATCACTGGGATAATTCTGAAACGCAATCTTGAGGATGGAAGACCCTAAATTGGCTTGGGTCCCTGATGGCAGCATGAAGAGCTACTACCAACCTGAAACACTCACTTTAGACTCCCATGTGAGCCAAAATGCATGGTTTCTTATTCATGAAACTATTATAATACAAGGCTGTTGTCTGTTTGTTTTAAAAGAAGCATGACCTACCCTAACGAATCCTATTAGCCAAAATTTAAAGATTTAATGATTCACCGTTCCAAACACAAGATAATTGGGTTACGGGAGGGGATCAGTTGAAGAATCCAGTTCGATATTCTACAATAAATGAATATTTTATCTTTAGAGTCTTTCTTCACACCTAGTCCTTTGTTGAAAATTAGTTTTTCATAAGGAACCCAAGAGTCAATATTGAAATGAAGACATTCCTGAGACGTAAACATGGTATGTACCTCGGCTTGCGGTGTCACTTACCTTGGATCATGGCTTTCCATCTGCAACCCATGAGCATCCTTTCCCTACCCTACCAGGGACAGAAATCTCACTTATCATTTGGTGTCTCCCCCCAGAACTGATCACCTGAGAAAGTTTTTCCACCAGGAGCAATTCTGTAATGGAAGCAAAATGTTACCTCCACCCTGCCAGGGATTTTAGGCCACGTCCAAGTATTAAACTGACATTAAGTCAGAAGAGTAGTAGAAAACATACACGTTTATATAAGTGTGCATGACATGAGAGCCCTCGTGAGGAAATGAGGACCCCTGCATGTGGCAAAACCCACATACTTCTGTACTAGGATGAGCAAAGACAGGCAATTGTGGAAAAGTAAACTATGGAAGGAGGCTAAAGAGAGCTGTGAATTGTTTTAACAAGGCCTGTCTATATCACTTCTCTTGGCTTTGACCGCTCTTTAAAGAATGTGTTTTTCTTCCTGGTACAGAGAGGGCATCCTTCACATGAGAGTTTATAGGTCCTGTTTTTGAGAAGGAAAGGGGACATTAGAATGTCCTCCTTACAGCTGCTATTTTTTAAGCACTTTCAGCTCAAAATATTCTCTATGTCTAAGTGGCACATTCTGCTGCCTTTTGACTCCAGCACAAGGGAATCCAGGTCTGATAGCATCATTTAGCATCTCTGGGAGTTATGGGCATCCAGCCGAGGAAATAAGTGATTTGGGAGAAAAAAAAATATATATATATTTAGGGCATTCCCTAGTTAGGTGGCACTCTTCCAGTGTATGATTCAGAGGCCCAGGCTCCTCTCGTATCATATTTGTACAGTTGTCAACATATGGGTCCCAAGGGTCTCCACTTCACCCATCCATATGGGACCATATGGGGAAAGGTTAAATCAGGCTGGGAAGCAGTGCAGGACAGACTGTTCCACATTTTATTGGCCAGAACTCAGCCCCAGGGCTCCACTGAGCAAGCGGGGCTGGGAAATGGAGTCTAGCTGGGTGTCCAGGAGAGCGAAGAAAGGACTAGGAGGCATGCAGGCTGTTGTATACGTCAAAAACCTTCGAGAGTATGGAGAGGTGATTGATTATGATTAGCCCTAGGCCTTTTATTTATTTTCAATAATTCATTCTGTACTTTAGGTTCAATGTAAGCTTCCTTAAACATTTAAATTCAATTATTGGGACTTACTCAAAATAGTGTCTTCTGCTAATGTTTGATATGACTTTTTTATTATTCAAGCTTCCTAAGAATCGGATAAAAAAGAAAACAATCTTGCTCAGTGCCCAAGTCCTGCTGCATTCATTATAGCAATTAAATCACTTCTTAGGACTTTCTTCATAAACCGTAGGATGCAACTAGATTACCTAATTGCCTTTATGTATCAGGGTAACAAATGGGCGGGGATCATCAAGGGCAGTATTTGTAAATGTTAGAAATGTTCTTCTGGAAGGTCAAAAATTCTTCCACATGTGTTCATGTGACTCCTCTTAATTTTAGCACCAAGTAATTGGCAGGGTTTTTTTTTTTTTTCTTCTCTAAGTTAACAACTTTATTAATATAATCTATTTGCAGCTAGTAGTTGGATGCAGAGAAGGTAAGAAACGGTAAATTATGCATTGAACAAAACATTTTTATTTTTAAAAGTGGCATAAATAAGGCAATTTAAAAAAGAAAGCTAAACGAGCAATGCCCCGATGAGATCTATGACTTTGGCTTTACTGCCACAATATTTTAGCTAAAAGAGTTAACAAGCAATGTGCTGCGGAAGTCTGGAGGCACACTGCTATTAGTAGGAAATGAGCTGCGGATGCAAGCTAGGAGAAAAGGGACACCATTTACTGAGCTTATTCAGAGGGACAGTGCTGGGCACCACCACCCCTTCCCTCTCTGGCGTCTCCAAGGAAGGCCTGGATGGGATGAGAACTCTGGAGGAACACATGCGGGCCTTTGGTTCAGAGGGATTTTTGGACCCACTCTGAATAGTAAGTACATCTTTTGTGAGCATCAAATCCAGCTAAGTTGGTGAGAAACACAGTGACTTTATGTGTCCACTTTGGTTCTTGAGAAGCCACGATGAACACATTCAGGGAAGGTCTCTAGAAGCAGAAGACTGCGCATCTCCATAGAACTGGAGTTCACAGTTGCCATGCCAACAAAAGAGGAAAGGATTGGTAACTATGGACAGAGGAAGAAAATGGTCTTTCAACAGACTGAATGAGGATTCTTACTGTTTTAAATATGGTTTACATCTCAGTGGTTTACATATGTGTGCTATGTACTGCTTGGATATTGCAAAGGCAGCTTTTCTTGAAAGGTTTTATTTATTGGTTTTAGAAAGACAGAGTGAGAGACAGAGAGAGAACACATGAGGTGGGAGAGGGGCAGAGGGAGAAAATCTCCAGCAGATCCCCTTTGAGCATAAAGCCCTACTTGGGCTTGATCCCACAACCCTGACTGAGATCACGATCTTGAGATCATGACCAGAGCCGAAACCAAGAGTGTGACACTTAACCAAGTGATCCACCCAGGTGCCCAAGGCAGCTTTTTATAAAAGGAAAACACTACATCGTTCAGTGTGGTAAATGTTTCCAGACATCACTTGCCTCCTCTCCCAGGATCTTAGCCCTGGCTCTAACTTACAATGCTTAGGTAGTTCTTAGAAATTATCAAAGCAAAAACAAAAAACAAAAAACAAAAAAATAATTATCAAAGCAATGAAAATCTAAATATTAGAATATGATCAAATATTTTATGAAATCTTCATTTTTCTTGAGCCTTAGATAGTATCATTATGTAATGCCTAATTTGTCCCTACACAGACTAAACTATGAAAATATCCCAGAAATCAATACATCCTCCCATATTGTTTACTTCTATATGTACTAATTCTTTGGCATGGAACGTGCCTTCCATATTTTTGCAGAGTGGCTAAACCGTATTTTCTTTTCAAGACACGGCTTAAAACAATGCTGTTCATGTTTAGATCCAGTGAAACATTTCTCTAGCACACTTCCCCTGCACAGTGAGGTTCTATTATTGTGTCTTCAAATAGTATTGTTATTTTTCATTTGTGTAGTTTCCATTCATGGCTGTGAGCCCCTGGAGCACCATGACTAGATGCTTTTTAATGCTATGTCCAAAATAAGTAAATAGTAAACATGTAATATGTAGTGAGTCTCCTTCAAATGTTTGTGGGAAAACTATCTCTTATGGGTTCTCACATTGTAATACAAGTATATTCATGTTTTAACTCAAAACAGTATCATGAAAGAAAGATCTACTATATTTTCAGGAAACCATTATAAATCTTTCACTCATATGCAATCATGACGCAAACATAAAATAAAGTAAATTTAATTATTTTTTAAATAAATTCTTCACTTCCTAAGAATATCTGACTGCTTATGCATCTATGTATCTGCGTGTCCCTCTATTTATTCATCTCTCTCTCTCTCTCTCTCTCTCTCTCTCTATCTCTCTATCTATCTACGTGCATGCTGTGGACTGAATTGTGTCCCCCTAAAAATCGATATTTTGAAGTCCTTAACCCTCAATGGCATGGTATTCAAAGATGAGGCCTTTGAGAGGTAATCAGGTTTAGATGAGGTCATGAGGGTGGGGCCCTAATCTTGGGATTGATGCCCTTTCAAGAAGAGGCAGCAGAGATCTTGCTTTCTCTCATTCTCCTCTGTGTGAGGACTCAACAAGGAGGCAGCCATCCACAAAGCCAGGAAGACGGCTCTCACCAGAACCCGACCATGCTGGCACCCTGACCTCAGACTTCCAGCCTCCAGAACTGTGAGAAAATAAACTTCTGTTTCAGCCATTCAGTCTGTGATATTTTGTTACGGAAACCTGACTTGAGACACTAGCTCTATAGCTATAATATATAATATTATATATAAATGTACACGTACATCCTTACTTTCTCTTTCACTGGTTATACAAAAAATATCATTTCAGATTCATGTCAAATTATGTATCTGGCAATAACAAGAAACTAAATATCTACTACTTCCTACTATTGGGATCATTAATAAGGTGCAGTTTAAACCCCAAAATATAATGTTGTATTTTTCAAAGATTGCATTAGTTATTTTTAAAGATTTTATTTATCTATTTTAGAGAGAGGAAAGAGAGTACAAGCAGGGTGAGGGAGAGGGACAAGCAGACTGTGTGCTGAGGATGAAGCCTGACAAGGGTCTAGATCTCATGACCCTGAGATCACAACCTGAGCTGAGATCGAGAGTCAAAAGCTGAACGGCCTGAGCTACCCAAGTGCCCCAACACGTTAATCATTTTTAAAGGATCCATTATTCACTAAGCATTATTAAGACTGGTATTTTTAGGCTAAATTACTTTAACCATACTAACTTTTTAAATAAATGTGATACTATGCTAATTAAAAAAAAAAAACTTAAAATTGGAAGGCCACTTCATTGATCAATTCATATCGAATTAGTTTTGAGAGCTCAAAACAAAGCAGCACAAAAAACCTTTACATATTACAAAAGCCAATAGGAATCAATACCTATATTCCTCTTGTGTGAAGCGTGGGATTTCTCCAGGATGTAAGACGAGAATTTTCACTGTGGCACTGCTGGACATCACAGGCTCACCATCGTCAAAAGCAACAACCACCAACTTAAAAAGTAATAAAAAATCATGTTAAAGAATATTAATAAGAAGAAAATAAAGCATCATTTTTTTAATATAAAGCATCGTTTTTAATTATTGGTCTGCCTGGTCCAGGAGGGGGAGTGATGATCATTTCCTCGCTGTCTTCCAGGCAGCAGTCATTGTCTTAGGGTACGTTACATATATTCTCACCTACTCTTCACAAGAATCCCACCAGGTGGAGGTTTTATTTTCATTTCTGAGACAAGAAAACTCAAAGAAGTGGAGTTACTAACCCCATGACAGAGCACCCAGTAAAACAGGTGTAGAATACTACATCTCTCCAATGATTAAACAGATTTTTCTTCCACAGTTCCACTGGTGCCTACAGTAAAAACATGTGCCATTTTGAGCACCGACACTTATTTAAAAAGTGTTAAATTCAGTCACATCAATAGCAAAAAGCTAATTAGCTTGCTTATAAAAAGAAATTAATTTTTCCAGCAAATTAATTGTCTGCAAGATTATAGGGCAGAAATACTTCACTCTGGAGGATAAAACTGTAAACCTTTATAGTTTAACACATTTAGATATACACTCTCTTAAAAGTATATAAAACCAAGTTCATACTGTATAGTAGAAGCTGTTCAAATGATGCTAACTGCAGAAAAAAGCTTTTGTCTGAAGACATCTCAAGTAATAATATTTATTACTATAATGTTGTTTACGGTTGATCTTTTTTGGATAAAGTATATTATGTCAAGAAGAATTCTTCTACTTAAGAAATGTTAAATATTTTCAATATTATGTGTTTCTCTGGAATGTGCATAATTTTGGATGCTACAGTCTACTAATTTAAACCAATTCAACCTAGACCATGAAACCATAACCAAGGATCATCCTTAGGCCCATGATTTATCCTTGGGTTAATACTTTACAAACAGAACAATTGCTCCCAACAGTGGTAAGCTTATGTGAGGCACAGTACTCACTGACACTTAACAATGAGGGCATTTCCTCAATGCAGGGTCGAAGGCTTTATTCACAATGAAAAAAATATTCTAAGTAATTACAGAAAATGGAAACTCTAAAACATTTAATAAAATAGATTATTTATGAAAATAGTGAAAGGTAGTAATATTTCAAATATTCCTGAGGTATAACTTATCATGAATCCAGAAATTTGACCCAACAATACTGCCTCTTACTACTTATCTTAAGGAAAAAAAAATCAGATAAGTGGCAAATGATATTTGCACAAGGAGTTTCACAAACAAATATTATTATAACAAAAAATTAGAAAAAAGCTAATTATCCAACAACAAAGTATTAGACAAAAAAAATAGTGCATTCATATAGCAGAACATCATTCAGACATGAAAATAATATCATCAACCATATTTATTGTCATGGGCAAAATATTATTAAGATAAAAAAGCAATATAATAATAAGATAATATTATTTTTAAACACACCTATATGTATAGTTGCATTTTCATGGAATGTCATCATAAGAATAGATATTAAACTGGTAAATTCTAGTTATCTCCAAGATGTGAAATATCAAGTGTGTTTTTTATTTCTTTGTGCTAACCTGTACTTTCTAAGTGTCTATGTGGTAAAAACATACATTATTATTATTATTATTATTATTTTTTAGTTTTTAAAGCCTTTTTATTTAACAGAGAGAGAGAGAGAGAAGCAAGGAAGGAAAGGAAGGACATACATTATTTTGTAATTTAAAAACCATTAAAAGGAGAAAAATGGAAATAAGTATGGTCATAGGTTAAAGTGTACGTTCAAAAGTTCAATATCAAATAGATCACAGTAAGGGAAACACTACACTGACCTTAAAAATTGTTGTAGGCTCTTCATTAAGATTGACTCGAGTTATTACTCTTCCAGAATCTTCTTCTACGTCAAAAATACTGGCAGGATAAGGAAACTGGACATCATCCACTCTGTACCTCACACGACTTGCAGGTAATCCCTAAAGTGAAATTATATATTATTTATTCACTTTCACAGAATTAAAAGGTATATGGTGCCACACAGGTCTATAAAATGCATGGCCTTTAGAAGTGAAAAATCATATTTAGCATTCACACCTCTAGGCTTCAAATGCAGCAGAATCTCTGTTTCTTTTGGATGACTCAATCTGAATCAACAAAGTATCTTCACTCCCTGTTATTGAAAATTATTTATGCGAAAGAATAAATTAATGGTTGTCTTGGGCATCTCCTCTTCCATTTTCCTTTAATTATAGGACTCTCACCTGACCTAAACACCATGTCTGCTGAACAGTGGACCCTCTGTGACAATTATAAATTATATTCTTTAATTGCGCTTATTTGAACTCTGACACTAAGAGAATGATGAAGCATGGAGGACTCTTGTAAAGTAGAGGGACGGGTATGGAAGTGGAGGAGACAGAAACTATTTACCATCTGCTCTTTGTTGTTAAACACGCTAGGTTTTTTTCATAAATAAATTAATCCTCACAACAATCCTTTAGGGTAACATTAGTAATGATGATGAGAGCAATAATAGTAAAATAATGAGAGCTAACATTTGTTGAATGCTTATTATGTCTAAGAACTATACTAAAGATGATACATGTATATGCTACTGCCCATTTTTTTTATTTTTAGTTAATGATCTTGAGGCTTATAGGGATTGAAAGGATGTTGCATTGCCCCAGATATAAACCAACATAAGTCAAGATATTTAAAAAATCATTTTCTTAAGAGAAATAAATATTTGATATAGTTTTTAAAGACTACAATAAAAACAGTCAAAACTGCTGGACATCCTCAATTACATTAGGGTTTACATTGGTTGTATTTTGAATTACATAAAGTGTCACCAGAATTGCCTAATGTTTTCAGTGCATAAGCCAGCCCTGGAATTCAAGTAAACAATTTAGGCACAGAGCTGGTATGTGGTAGATTTGACCACAAACTGGAACAGATACTACATGAACTACTAAATTCCTTGGAGGAAAACACTCCCAAGGCTCAATTCCAGGCACATCTACCTTTTCTACCTCTATTTTCAGCCTCTGCAACCTCGTCCAGTCTCATGCCTCTAAACCACTTCTATCTGTTCATAACTCCCAATTAATTCAGGCTGCATTCATCCTTTAAACACCACAGTAATATAGACAATGATCAACTTAGATATTTTATTTTTAACTCAATGCATCCCAAACCAGCATCCTGATTTTTCTCTCCTACATGCATACATTCTCCACTTTAGGTCACTGGCCCCATCTTTTACCAACCTGGTCTTTTTGAAAGCCTAGGGATAGCCATTGACCTTCTCTTTCTCTTGGAAACTGCAACTGGAATAACTCAATGAAAGCATGCCTAATGTGGATCATCCTCATCTCCTCTATCCACCTGTTTCCTCCAGTGGACTCTTTTTCCTACTAATTGACCTTCTACTTCTACTCTATTAAAATTATCTTTAAAAATGTAAACCTTCCCTGAAATGTAAAAATATAAACCATAACCTGAGGGGTTTCTCTCTAAGATCAGGAATGAGACAAGGGGGTCCATTCTCACCACTTCTATTCAGTACAGCACTAGAAATCCCAGCCACTGCAATCAGACTAGAAAAATAAATAAAAAGGCAACTAAATTTGTGGAAGAAGTAGAACTCCTACTATCTACAAATGGCATGATATTATATATAGAACCCTAAAGACTCCACCAAAACAATTTATCATCAACTGATAAATGAATTAAGTAAGGTCTCAGGACACAGAGTCAATATGCAGAAATCCTTTGCATTTCTATATATTAATAATGAAATAACAGAAACAGAAATTAAGAAAATAGCCCCATTTACATTTGCACCAAAAATAATAAAATACCAAGGAATAAACGTAACCAAAGAGGTGAGAGACTTGTACTCTGAAAACTATAAAACACTGATGAAAGCAACTGTAGGTGACACACACAAATGGAAAGTTATTCTATGCTCATGGATTGGAAGAATAAATATTGTCAAAATGGCCGTACTACCAACAATCAACAAATTTCATGCAATCCCTCTCAAAATACCAGCAGTATTTTCCATAGATCCGGAACAAACAATCATAAAGTGTGTATAGAACCAGAGAAGATCTAAATAGACAAAGCAATCTTGAAAAAGAAAAATAAAACCAGGGGCATTACAGCGCTAGATTTCAAAATATACTACGCAAAGCTCTAGGAATCAAAACAGTATGGTACTGCTACAAAAACAGACGCATACATCAGTAGAACAGAATAGAGCGCCCAGAAATAAACCAGTGATTATGTGGTCAATTAATCTTAAGGAGGCAAAAATATGCAATGGGAGGGTCACCTGAGTGGCTCAGCTGGTTAAGCGTCTGACTCTTGGTTTTAGCTCAAGTCATGATCTCAGAGTCCTGGAAACGAGCCCAAGTTGGGCCTCCATTCTCAGTGGGAGGTTGACTTGAGGATTTCTCTCCCTCTTCCTCTGCCCCTCCCTCTGCTTGTGCGGTTTTTTTCTCTCTCTCAAATAAATAAATCTTTATTTTTTAAAAAGAATATGCAATGGGAAAGAGTCTCTTCAACACCTGGTATTGGGAAAACTGGACAGCAACGTGAAAAAGAATGAAAGTGGACCACTTTCTTATACCGTATATAAAAATAAATTCAAAATGGACTTAAACATTTGTCCTCAAACCATAAAAATCCTAGAAGAGAGCACTGGAAGTAATTTCTCTGACATTGACTCTAGCAACATTTTTTCTACATATGTCTCCTGAAGCAAGGGAAATAAAAGCAAAAATAAACTATTGGGATGCCATCAGAATAAAAGCTTCTGCACAGCAACGGAAACGATAAACAAAACTAAAAGACAACTTACTGAATGGGAGAACATGAATTGCAAAAAAAAAATAATAAAGGGTTAGTTGGCATCCAAAATGTATCAATAAGTTAAAGAACACCAAAAGCCTCAAATAATACCATTAAAAATATGCAGAAGACATGAATACAGGTGACCAAGGCACACACAAAGATGCTCAACAACACTAAACATCAGGAAAGTGCAAATCAAAACCACAATGAGATATCTATCACCTGACACCTGTCAGAATGACACCCCCCACCCCCCACACACACACACAAACACAGGAAACAGCAAATGTTGGTAAGGATGAGGAGGAAAAGGAGCCCTCCTGCACTGTTGGTGGGAATGCAAACTTGTGCAGCCACTATGGAATACAGTGTGGAAGGTTCCTCAAAAATTAAAAATTCCACTACTGGAATTACCAAAAATATATAAAAATAGTAACTCAAAAAGATATATGCACCCCTATGTTTATAGCAGGATAATTTGCAATAGCCAAGATGCGGAAGCAGGTCAAGTGTCCACTGATTATTCCGCCACAAAAGGGCTGATGTATCCATAGGATATGATGGCATTTGTGACAACATGGATGAACCTAGAGGGTTTTCTGCTAAGTGAAATATGTCAGAATAAGAAATAGCAAGCACCATATGATGCAGTGGCCTGTGGAAACTGAAAAACAAAACAAATTAATAAACAAACGAAAAGCAGAATCAGACCCATAAATAGAGAGAACGAACAGATGACTGCCAGAGGGAAGGCAGTGGGGGGGGGCAAAAGGGGTGAAAGGGCGCAGGAGAAACAGGCTTCTGGTTATAGACTAAGTCATGGGGATGAAGGCACAGTGTAGGGAATGTCATCTTCTAAGAGTGTCACATACTGACAGATGCGAGCGACACTGGGGTGAACACAGCATAACCTATAAGGTGACTCACTTGTCATACACCTGAGCTCATCTGACATTGTGTGTCAGATATGATCAAATTAAAAATGTTTAAAGATGATGATAATGACAGGGGTTGTTGGTGGTCCATTCGCGTGCTCTAATACATGATCAAGTAATGTGCAATTCACACATTCTCAGGTTTGTGCTGACAAGAAATCCAAGAGGTGGTGTGAATAGTAACCATACCTTATAAAAAGGAAATCAAGGCTTTAAGAGTTGGCTCATTGCTGAATTTACTCAGCTGGTACATTCCAGTGTTCTCACTCAAATGAAACATGACACATAAAACATAAGTCATTACCCATGAACCCAACTTGACATTTACCCTTGGTATCCTCAAGGCAAGCGTCCTTTCCCATGAGATTGAACAGCCATAAGATTGAGCAAAGGTAACTTGGGAGACATGCTCTAGAATCGGAAGCCCTAGTAAATCCTGCCTTAGGGCCCTGCCCAGGAAGTTACCCCGGCACGTGTTCCATAAAGAGGAATGAAGGAAGAAAGGGCAAAATTACGCAACAAACTTTCAGGAACAGCATTCCCAAGTTTCTGTTAGATTCAGCACCCATCCCATCTATGGTATTACAAACTCTTCCATCAATCACAAATTAGTTATCCAGGAACTTAAAGCATGTTCCTTAGACTCAGCACACTCCCTTCACTCAAGCTGATGTATCCATAGTATATTTTTATTTACACCTTTAACTGATAAAAAGGAAAGAGAAAAAGTTTTAGTATTTCTGAAGGGTTATGTCTCACATGTGTAAAATACTTCCAAACTCTTTTTACCTAAATCCTACTTTATGCTTAAATAATTAAGCCACATATTAGGCAAAAGTAATTGCTTTGGGGAACGCTTCCATTAACATGCTTAGCATCGTCCCTAGGCCATGTACGAAGTGAATCAGGTCAAATACGTGGATCCAAGAAGTCTTAAGTATTAGAATTAATATGGTTAATCTGGAAAACAATGTCATTGTAAAAATTCATAAATTCAACCATACTTAAAGAAGCCAGACCATTGTAAACTTTATCACTTCATGTTATTCATCATTACTATTTGTTAAACACCTAATACTTGATTCCACTAAAAATTTGAGATATGATGAAATTTTTCTAATGGAGAAAATTCACTCAATTGTATTTTTAAAAATAAAATGAAATAGCTCACTGAGTTCATGAATTATGTAGTTCAATATCATATAAAATGATATATAGATATTCAAGCTATCAATTAGTAAATACCAATTTAAATGTTAATATTAATTTTGGATCCCAACTATTTGGTGATTTTTTTTCTATTTGGTGATTTTGATAAATATTAACTTACCAAATATTTTGTTTTTTCTTAAAATTTAAATTGTGCTAGAAATAGAGGGATCCCTGTTTATGCATACATTTTCCCAATAAGTTCCTGGTTTCCCAGTTGAATCCACTGATCATATTTATTTTTTACAGTAAACCAACCATAAAAACACACAGTTGAGATGAAAATATTTATTACTTTGCGTTTTAATTCACAATAAGATAGCAGTACATACATTATGCTGTATCTGTCTGTGTATGCATTTATATGCGTATTAAGAGATATTTTTGAACCATCAATACTGAAGGAAGAGCTATCTTTTTATAAAAACGTCAGTCTTTTAACATTTTATTACTTGGGCAATAGACTCTTTTTCTATGGCATTTCCAAATTATAATAAAGTCACTAACACTGCAAGCAGTTTACAAAAACGATCTTCAAGTTCATAGTAAATTAAAACTAGGCTATGGTTTGATTTATAAATGGTAAGCAGATGACTTCTTGATCCTGTACTCTGATCAAATGAATGTATTGGTCTTTATTTAGGACCAAAGAAGTCTTGCGAGGTTACCAGTTAGCCCCCTGTCTTTAGGCAATACCACCAAAGACATGGCATCCAGAGTTTGAAAAGGTTTTGGCAAAAGAAAGTTCATAAAAGTTGTTCAAACCAATGGTGGCATTTCAAGACTTGGATGATCTAAAAGGCTCTTCCTCATGGCCACCCTTGCTGAAAGCCAACCTGTTTGTCCCTGCAGTGAGGGAACAACCTCTCCTTCTCCTCAAGGAACTAGAATTCTTCAGAGTTGTGAAGGCCAACGTTTTACCCCTAGCCTCACTTTGTCAGGATAAATCTAATTTTTTTCATATCATCTGAAAGATTCTTCTCCTGCTTTTCTCTCTGTGTCCACACCTTTACTCATCATAGTTGTTTGGAAATGTATTCCAACTGTAGGCTCAAAAGAATAAAACAAATTGTCTATGTCAAGAAATACTTGAGATAGCCATAGTGGAATCCATTTAATTTCATTCTTTTTTTTATTTTAAAGATTTTATTTATTTATTTGAGAGAGAGAGAGAGAGAGAGAGAGAGCGAGAGAGCTAGCAGGAACGAGTAGGGGAAGATGGAGAGGGAAAGAGTGCGGCAAATTGCTCACTGAGCAGGGAACCTGATGTGAGGCTGGATCCCAGGACCCTGAGAGCATGACCTGAGCTGAAGGCAGATGCTTCACCCACCGAACCACCCAGGCACCTCATTTAATTTTATTCTTTAGTCAACTAACTAAGCTACAGTGTCTCTTGCTTAGTACAGATATTTTAATATCATGAGGTGAAATGTATTTTGACATTCCAGGCAATGTAAAATTTTGGAAAGGGACTATAACATAGACTATTTCTATAAATCATGTGGTCCAACATAAGTTATAGAAAATTAGTGGGCAATCTCATATATGTATGCAATATCCCATAGAAAAAGAAGACTAAACAGTTTTGGAATTTGGCTCTATTTACCTAGCCACCACGTAGACATGTTGTCAAAGGAAAAAAAAATTGCAAAAAAAAAAAAATACAGAACAAAACCAAAACAAGACATCAACATTAATTCAATAGGATAATGGCAAAATTCTCTGCAAATATTCTCTTCTCAGCAGGCAAGGATGGCAAAAATAAAGTATCATGTCATTACGACTCTTGGAGTCTTTTGAAGGGTCAATACAATGGGTTCCTTCTTAAAATTTTATGGAAAGTGAGGACATGTGAGAAGCGTAGCAGGACAGCTTTTTTGCAGTCTCCTCACTTACTGTGACAGTGCTTTCTATAAATCCAGCTGACCTTATCTATCTATTGGAGCAAGAATGACTTCAGATAACGATGATTTTGGAAGACTAATGAGATGCCGGTACAGCAATCCTTCTTAATGTCACTTCCGTTCACCACAAGAGCTTGAATTTTTTTTTTCCTTAATTTTCAAGTAAGTGACACATTCTCCTCTAGAGGGATATATTTCCCTAAACAAAATGTTCAAATAAAAAAAAAAAACATGATATGAGCAGAAACTTAATCATTCAATGGATGCAGGAAACTTTGACGTGGCATCACAGAAACTATGGAAATTAAAAATTATATACATATAAATTTAAAAATTATATAAAATATCAGCAACCGAAGATGTTATCAATTATCTCTTTGCTCATACTTAGCAACTTGTTTTTATGTTATGTAGCATAGGAATTAATTCATTAGATGAGGGATTCATTCCTTCATTCATTCATTCAACACATCTACTGACTAGACACAGCTGAGTTCTGAGGGTACCAGAAGAACACTGATTGGGAAGATAGAGTTCACCTCATATCCCTGCCTTCTTCATGATCATTGAAAGTAATTCAGCAAGAATGACCTCATTAAACACCAAGCTCACACATACCCCAACACTCCTCTGTCTGTTGTTCACTCTGCGGCATCACATGCTGTGGCTAGTTCCTCCCAACATCCAGGTCCAGATGACCCCTCCTCTGCCTCTACCCACTCACAAGCCATTTTAGTCAATCCTATTCTATTTTCTTTAGGCTAAGTATCCTTATCTGAATTTATGTTACATATTTACTCATTCATGGGTTTGCAATATATCTCTGTCGCTTGGTTATGAGCTCCGTTAGAGTAGATGATTTTTTTCTGCCTTGCCATTAAGAGATCAAAAAAAAAAAAAAAGACTTGTTAAGTGAGTGCTTAAAATATGATCAATACTTATGCACATGTGTATTCTGAACTGCCAGGATGCCCAAGCCTAGGTCCCTCACTTACATGGTGGCAGTTTTCAACTTAAAGCCCACTAATATATGTTCAGAGATTCTCATCTATAGTTAATAGTTATCTCTCAGGATGAAGGCAGTGATGAGAAAGACAGATGTGCCTCTCTACTAAGGGGCCTCACAACAGTGTGTGGGCAGAGGGGCTGAGGACAAAAGGCACACAGATAAACACAATTGCCTACTAACATTTCTGATAAAAGCTATAAAGGAGACGTATGGGTGCTATGAACTGAAGGTGCTAGAACTAGACCACACGTCTTCAGGTTTATAATCAAGTAGACTTCCTACCTCACTGTAGGCACTTACATATGAACAGGATATGCGCCTTCCACATGTATTCTGGTTTACAGCGATCATAGTGATCATGTCATAGTCCAATCTGCTATATCATTTGAGTATTATAGTGACAAGCTACGTGCCAAGATTTTGGATGTTTTATCTTAGACTCAAGGAAATGGAAATAGAGATGCATCATTATGAAGTGACATAAATTAGCCTATTTAAACAAAATATTTTGCTAATTATTGGTAAAATCTTTTTTCATTAAAGTGTGCACATGTTTATTGGGGGGGGGGTTGTAGAGACCCAATTAGCATGGTGTTTTCGTGAAAACTTTATTCTCAAATTGTACACTGCCGTAAATGACACTGGAATTACTTCATGAGTCCATGTATTGGTATCCTAAGGTTTATAAATGCAGAAGATATAAGCTCTGTACCAAACCAGAGGCAAAGTTTGGCAAGTTTGCCATCTCCCTGAAAGCAAGGAGGATGGGAGGAATTATCATTTACATCTCCATGCCTGACAATGGCCAACTGCTTCCATTCTTCACCAAATTCAAGTACCAATTTAGCAAAATGGTTTTATTACTCTTACATGGAAATGAGGTTTAAAGGAAGCAAAGTAACTGCAGTACAATATCATTTTTCCTGGTTAAACACAAATGCCAACCCTGCTGACATTAGTCAATAGCTTTGAAGGACTTGGGAGGTTTGCCAACCCTAATTGCCCTCAGGAAGGACATGATTTAATGACATCTATTAATAAATGAGTTAATTGATTTGTTTGTTCATGTATTAGGCTTCATTCCAAATATGATTTGAGGTAGTATGTGAACTTATTTAAATAGAGTGTGGTTTCCAAAATGTGAAAGGCATTTCAACATTGTGATGTCCTTTTATTTACTAAATTTGACTATGTAAGGCACAATAAATATTAGTATGAGATAATACTACTGGAATGGTGGTTTATTCAGCACATGGATAGCAGATAGCAATGTGGTGACACACTCTGAACCAGGCATGTTTTTTAGATGATGGGAACATGACAGACAAACAAAACAAAGCAAAACAAAACAAAAAACAAAAAACAAAAAACCTGGCATCATAATGCTGACACTAGATTTTTTACATCAAAAAGTAACACATTTATGTACAACGACAGGGTAGGTATAATTGATGTGAACAATCAATGTAAATTTATATCGAGAAAGTGGAACCTTAAGATTTCAATTATTTTATTAGTTCATTTTTACTTTTGACTTCTATTCTTATAGTGAGCATTAAGCACAATATGTTTTGACTTAATGATGGTGAGAATATAAATAATTACTACAGAAGGTAGTAATTGCAGGTCTGTATGAAAGATGTTCCAAACTTGCAAACATAGGGAATTTCAATGAGCCTATAATGGACCAAAATAATTAAGTTCTTAATATCAGGGGATATCTTGATTTAGTAATTTTTCTTATATACATAATTTACAAGAAATTACTCATTCAGACCCACGTAATTTTCTTTGTAATAATGGCAATCACATTATATCAGGGAATACTAAACCTATTATTACCGTTATACACAAACATTAAGTAATTTGTTTTCAAGTATACAAAGATTTTTCTCCCTGAAGTGGTTTCCAAAATTCTTTTTCCCAATGTCTTCAAAAGCAACTAATCTGATTTATTTTGTAACAGTGTAATTCACAAAACCTCCCAAGTATGATTTAGCATTAGGGATTACTATAAAGTGGTTAAGTATTGTTTTTTGCAATCATAATGACTTTTTTAGTGGATCTGACCGATGCTAAGGCATCTTTATTTTATTTTATTTTTTTGCCTTCTGGCTTTTTAAAAAAACAATTTTATTGGAGTTCAATTTGCCAACATATAGCATAACACCCGGTGCTCATCCCGCCAAGTGCCCCCCTCAGTGCCCATCACATAGTCATCCCAACCCCTCGCCCCCTCCCTTTCCACTACCCCTTGTTTATTTCCCAGAGTTAGGTGTCTCTTATATTTTGTCACCCTCACTGACATTTTCACTCATTTTCTCTCCTTTCCCTTTATTCCCTTTCGTTATTTTCTATGTTACCCAAATGAATGAGACCATATAATGTTTGTCCTTCTCCGATTGACTTATTTCACTCAGCATAATACCCTCCAGTTCCATCCACGTCTAAGCAAAAGGCAGGTATTTGTCGTTTCTAATGGCTGAGGAATATTCCATTGTATACATAGACCACATCTTCCTTATCCATTCATCTTCTAAGGCATCTTTTTTTTTTTTCCTAAGGCATCTTTAAATGACACTGGGAAAGTCAAACTCCCGTGTGGTCCCTGAGGAGATGTATGCTTTTCTTTCTTCCTCTCCCCTCCCCGCTGTCTCACACCTGCAGTGACTACCACGTGTTGACAACCTAGTGGGTCAACACTCTCCCAGCCATGTTCCTCGAGCAGATGTCACTGAGCTAATATAGAATGTGCATATAGTTCAGTTTCTACAGATGTGGTACCAACATACTTATTCAGGACCCTAAGAAGTATCTGCTTCAGGGTTACTTGACTAAATCTTTTGAGAAATCTGTTTCTTAAAAGGAAACATAACTCAATCTCCTCAAGATGTCAAATGACTACCTATTCCTTGTAAGATTTCTTCATTTAGATACATTTTAGAAATTTCTAAAAATAATGGTGGGCACACATTCAACTTTCCTCACAATAAACCAACTCACAAACCCAAAGGAAGTTAAAAATAGGGATGAACCCAAGTGAGAGCTAGAAATCAGTGATCCTGTCCACTCTGTCTTAAAATCTTCCCATTTTTCTTAGGGATGAAACAAGCAATATTGTCATGGTCCTCATGGCCTACCAGACTGCATAGATTCTGACTCAGGTTTACCTCCCCAGACTCCTGGCAATATTACCTCCTTTTGGTATTTGAAAATTATTTTTCTTCCTCCGACTATTTAGGGTCAAATATTGACATATTATGTTGCATTGGAAACACCTCTTTATCATTCAGATCTCAGCTTTCCAGAACATTCCTTGACCTTCCAGACAAAATCAGACTCCTAACCTTGGAGCACCCTAAACATTTATTTCTTACAGCTTTTTTATGGTTTGTCATTTCTACTTACTTGATATCCAACTCTTCAAGTTTGAAATTCTAAGGCAAGGAAACATGATAATTTAAATCCTTAATACTTAATGCAGCACCCCTAATTAATATTGGATGCACACACATGCAATAAATATTGAAGGATTCTTATTTAGTTTGGAACATAAGGACAGAGATTTAAGTCAAACATAATCCACAGTTTATGAAACATTGTCATCAGCGGATCAATAAGCATATTTACTTCTCATTTCCTTGTGTCCTTTTATCCTCACACTTCACTCCTACCTCCTTTTTCAAAGGCAACCATCTTAATGAATTTCTGGAATATTGTGTAACTAGACTATTGTGGTATATTGTACTATCGTTCAATAAATATCCATTCCTTCTTCCTCCACTCCTGGTCCCATAGCTTCTGTCCTTGGTCATGGGACTTGCTTTGGTTAATGGAATGTGGAAGACTGAGACTCAAAACCAGCGGCTTGACATGTGACCATGTGGTTAGGCAAGTTGTCTTGCAGTCTTGTCCTTCATCGTACACAGAGCAGGCTAGCTTATTCATGGATCCCTGAAGGAAGAGGCATGTGGACCCGACTTGAGGCCAACCTCAGCTTGAAAGCAAGGTCAGCCAACCCCTCACTGCCTCAAACCTCTACATATAAGAATATGTCTTTGGTATAATTAACAAGTGGTATTCTGGTATTGTTCATTGTCCAAGAATTTTGGGAGGAAAACCTAGTTGTTGCATATTGCATGCATTTTCTGCTTTTAATATATATATATATATAATATATATATATATATATATATAATATATATATATATAATGGTATATATAATGGTATTATTTTCTTTTTCTTACTATATTGCCTGAGTATTATGTCCTTATAATTTATTTTTGTTGCTATGTGCTCATAAAAATTCTGCTGTGCTGGAAGTTCTCCAGATCTTTCTTTCACTCTTAATAATGATCATGGCTGTATGGGAACCTGCCTGATGGATCAGTAGGGATGATAACATTCCTGTCACGGAGATTGCCCTGAATGTTCTGAGTCTTTGACTATGCAATAAGGACAGCTTGGGGCTGGGGGGGATAGACGTGAAGGGCCCTACATTATCATGCTGGGTGGAAGAGCCAGTTTGAAGCTACATGATCAGTTACATGCAGCTGTAATGTTAGTTGGTCTGATCCACCAGAATCCTGAGTACAGAACACTCAGCTCTAGTACATCCATTGCAAACACATCCTAAGGAGAGATCAATCTGGGAAAAAGTTGTCAGAGTGACAGGTCGGAGGCCCAGCTTCTTCTCCACTGCACCACACTTTACACATCCCCCAACCCATGCTCAACGTTTAAAGGCTCTCCTTTGCCGGCTGCCCCAGACCACAGATGAAAAGAAAAGAGAGAAAGTAACAGAATGCAAACAATCACTATAGAAGACAAATATCAGAGACTCAAAGCCTGAAAAAGACCAGAATAAATATAAAAATAGATAAAATTTGCTGACTATTTACTATATGGCAGGCACCAGTTGCTCCACATAAATGCTATCATATAACCTTCATACAGATCTGACAAAGTCAGTACTTTCTGAAAATTGTGTTAAGAGCGTGTAATGTGAGATCTGCTTTTTAAACATATTTTTAAGTATAATTCAGTGTTGTTAATGGCAGCTTCAAAGTTGTATAGCAGATCTCTAGAAGACCAACAACAAAAACAGAACAAATAATCTGGTTAAAAATTGGCAAAGAACTTGAATAGAGATTTCACCAAAGAAGACAGATGGCCAACAGGCACTTGAAAAGATGCTCAACATCACTCATGAGCAGGGAAATGCAAATCAAAAGCACAGGGAGATATCATCTCATACCAGTTAGGATGGCTATTATAAAAAAAAAAAAATCCAGAAGATAACGAATGTTAGCAGGGATGTGGAAAAATTGGAACCCTTGTACACTATTGGTAGGAATGCAAAATGGTGCAGCCACTACGGAAAACAGTATGGAAGTCTCTCAAAAAAATTAAAAATAGGACTATCCTACAATCCAGCAATCCTACTTCTAGGTATACATGAGGAATTTTTTAATTGAAATCAGGATCTGAAAGTGATATTTGACTTCCATGTTTACTGAAGCATCATTCCCAATGGCTAAGATGAGGAAAGAACTTAAAAGTCCATCAGCAGATGAGTGAATAAAAAAAAAAAATGTGGTGTGTTTATATAATGGAATATCACCCAGCCTTAAAACATAATAAAACCTTGTCATTTATGACAACATAGATGAACCTTGAGGATATTATGCTATGCGAAATAAACCAGTCACAGAAGCGCAAATACGGCATGGTTCTACTTATATGAGGAATCTAAAGGAGTCAAATTAATAGAAGTAAATAATATAATTGTGGTTGTTTGGGGAAGAGAAAATGGACAGCTGTTGGTCATGGGGTATAAAGTTCAATAATGTTGTTTTGTCTTCATTTTACAAATTCGAGGACACAGGGAGACAGTGACAGTGAATTACCCACGGGCACAGGCTGGTCAGTAAGGGCTTTAGTAGGTGAGACCAGCCCATCACTCTAGGGCCCTTACACTACTGAAAACTATCCTGGGTGATGAACTCTATAAGTTTGCAGGCCGAAAGAGGGCATCATGCACCCAACACAATTAATACAGACAAAAGAATTTCTCAACATATACTAGTGAAAACATTTACTTTTAAGAATAGAGAATCTTACAAGAAGAAACAAACAAACAAAAAAAAACCCTCAAAATTAAGAAAATTACTATGGCTTCATGCTTGTACAGTGTTAAAAACCAGAAAATAGGAGGCGTGGGTGGCTCAATATTTTGAGCAATGACTCTTGATTTGGGCTCAGGTCATGATCTCAGGGTCGTGAGATCGAGTTTTCCCAGCCCTTGTGAGGCTCCATTCCCACTGGGGAGTCTGCTTGAGATTCTCTTTCTCCCTTCCTTCCCCTCTGTCTCTCCTTCTTCCTAAATAAGTAAATACACAGAAAATAGTGGAAAGGCATATGTAAGTTTTTAAAAAGTAAATGTTTAAAATCAAGACAGTAATAGTCTGTCAAGTTGTATATGTATAAGCAAAAGACGCTTTCATACTTGGAACTCACAACATATGCATCCTTCTTAAAAAGTTGAAGACATAGAGGAGCGAACTACCAGAGGCAGCAAAGACGTTAAAAATGGATGCATGAGAACGTGGAAAGATTGGCATCAATCACACATAAGCTTAAATACCAAAATAAGCATAGGCAGTTGTTATGTCTAGGAAGTATCATTAAAATGCCATGCATTTTCATATAGAACACACGTATGTAATTCTTCAAAAAAGATGTAATAAAAATAAATGGGGTCAAAGACAAAAAAGTGCCCTATACATAAAAGTCATGGCCCCAAATAACTCAGACACATGACAAATAAAAGGGACAGGGCAGCCCAGGTGTTTTAGCGTTTAGCACTGCCTTCAGCCCAGGGCCTGATCCTGGAGACCCGGGATTGAGTTCCGTATGGAGCCTGCTTCTCCCTCTGCCTGTGTCTCTGCCTCTCTCTCTCTCTGTCTGTCTCTCATGAATAAATAAATAAAATCTTAAAAAAAAAAAAAAAGGGACAGCCAGCTATAGGCAAGCAGAGGCCAGGTTAGCATGGAGGTTCCCCATGAAGGTCTAATCCACAGTACTATGTAAGGTCCTCCACTCAGCTTCATTTCATTCACCTTGCTCTGTCTGTAAATAAAGTAAAATAAAGTAAAATAAAATAAAATAAAATAAAACAAAATACAATACAATACAATACAATAAAAATTCTTTACCTTTTAATTTCCTTCTCTGCATTGAAAACTTCTTTTCCTCTAAACCCCATCCCTCGCTGGTTTCTCTTCTCCACCAGTCTTTCTCTTTCTCTCTCCAGCCCCTGGCCCATCCCCAAAAGGGCATAACCTAAGGATTTATTTCCAAGGTTTTGTTTTATCTGATTATATTTTCCTTCTTGGAGAATGGGTTTATCACTCTGAGAGCCTCAACGGCAATCCAAGTGGCTCCCATTCTGCGTTGTTCCTTGCCACCCATCCCTGGCCCTCTCAACCCGGCCTGGCTTCACATGGAAGCAGCCTCTGCCCCTTCCTCCCCGTGGTGTTGCTGACCCTGAGCAGGAATCTCGGCCCCTTCCTGCCATCTGCCTCCAGCTCCTCTCACACTAGGTGTTGTGCACTCCCTTGTTTGGTGAGCCTATGATTCTGGGCAAGAGTCAAGCTTCCTGCCCATCCTGGCACTGGGCTCCTATGCAGATTGAGTGAGGATGGCGTAGCCCTCTGGGCTTCCACACCTGGGGAGGGAATCAGAGTTCTCTCATTCTGTAGGTGCGGGGGGCACGTACGTGTTCTGAAATCATTTCAAATGTACTCTCTGCTAGTTTGATCTCATTAGAGAGATTAGATGATCATTAAAATGATCTCATTTTCTCCTTAGAACAGCTTTGTTCTCTGTCTACCTTATTTCTACCAACTAATATCACCAATGTCTTCATTACTGAGCCAGAAGTCCATGATTCACCTTTGATTTTTCCTTTATTTCCTCTGTCATCCGCTTCCGGCCCCATCACTGTTAATTCTTCCATTTTAATGACTTTACACATTTCTGTTTGCTCCATTTCTTCTGTTCATCCTGTTTTTTTTTTCATGATCAAATGAAAGCAAAGCTGCTAACTAATCTTCTGTCTTTCATTATTTCATCCAATAAGGACCACATCTCAGAAGAAAGTCATTGTTCTAATATGCAGCTCTGATTTTGTACTGCTTTTTGTAAGTCTTGAGTAAACTTCCATTTTTCTATATGATAAAATGGGTTTCATAAAACCGTATTTGCCACATTTCTTGTCTACAAATGAGTCTCTAAGACAACCCTGATGTTTGGGGGGCTATTCCTTTAGGTAGCTAACATTTATTTAGTCAGAAATATTCAAGACATGGCACACAAATTCATGCACATAAGAGGGATATTTTTGACTCTGCAAGTGTTCAATACATTTCCTCTGGCTATTTCTTCTACCCTCACTGAAATGAATCCCCTATTTTTTTTTTTTTGAGTTGAATTCCTGTCTAGAGCAGATTCCAACTTCACTGGGACACAATTGGTCCCCCATTCTCAACAGAGCTGTAGCATTTCTTGGCATCTTTGACACACATGCTGCTCTGGCTTTATCTCTGTCTGTCTTGCCATGTTCTTCATTGTTAAGTCCACAATAAATGTGTTCTGATTGATTCAGGCATTCAGTAAATATTATGAGGTGTCTGTGTTGCACCAGGCACCTATTGAATTGTAGGTCTACTGTCGTTACATTGCCATTGTGTAGTGGGAGGTAAGGATCATGTAGTGGGGATGGTGAGACCACGAGTTCCCAGTGGCTTGGCTCTGAGGGTGTTAAAACCAAGAATCGCCATCATGAGAAGCAGGGACCCTATTTATTTATTTTATTTATTTATTTATTTATTTATTTATTTTTACTTGGTTTTATTTTATTTTTTTAAATAAAGTTATTTTTTATTGGTGTTCAATTTGCCAACGTATAGAATAACACCCAGTGCTCATCCCATCAAATGCTCTCAGAGGGTCTCTTCATTTTCTCTGGCAAGAAATTCACAATAAAGCACATGATCTAAGTCTGAAGGGAGACCTGTGGGTGAGTTCCCAAGAAGGCCTGCTATATTTCACTCAATTGCCTTGGAAACCTTCTGTTCATGTCTACTAGGATCCTAACCCCAGGAGGTTTATTGTCTTCAAAAAAGTCACTGATATACCATTTGGGTGACACTTTTGTGAAGGCTAAAAATAAATAAGTAAATAAAAACCCTAAATTTCACAGTTGTTACCATTTATAACAAAAGAAGTGTCCCTTTAGTCCTAGTAAAATGGTAGGTTTTTAATTAGAAGAGCAGTATTTGCTTCTGAAACAGTTAAGTCTAATATTGATCTCAAGTAATGCTAACAATGTAATTGTTCTTGAAAGGAATCAATAAGCCACAAAAAGAAAATGACACAGATTCTTAAAACATTAGATAAGCCTTTTCTAGACATTAATCATGTATAAACTTTCTCATAAAACCTTCCCTTTCCTACTCATTTACACTCTCAAATCTAATTATAGCTCATTGTCATTTTAAAGATCAAGTCCCCACTGTCTCAGTGTGTGCTTTCTTTCTAATTAAGTATTCGAGACCAGAGGGACCCAGGTTGGGGCTACATCAATTCAATTTGCACAAGCTGACATGCATCACAGAAACAGTTTTTGATAACTATTTCCCTGACAGCTTTGATGGGAGGGGAGAAGAAAAACAACCCCACTGAGCAGTGTGCACTCCCCCACCCCCGCAAGCTCCAGGGTCAGCCAACCTGGTTAGTAGGCACCGAGCAGCATCGACAGCAGAGTTTTGCTACCTTGCTAGCAGTAATCTAAATCAGTACAGCTTAAAGGCACAAGCCAGTATGTGGTGAGTGATGAAAATCAGATCATAGAGACGTCACTGGAAAATAAGGCAGGGCACCCATGTTATATGGAGGCAAAGATAGAGCCTCAAACTCCTGGCCTTGAAGAATTTTAACTCTTGCCTATGAAGCAAGCAAGCAAGCAAGCAAGCAAGCAGCAAATCAGGGATGCAGACAGTTCCTACTTTTGTTCTACCCTCTGCTAGTAGACTGCCACAGAGTGACCAACTGGAGGGTTCATTATTTTGAGAAGATCACCATAATTCCTTGGCATTATTTGGTGACATCATGTCACTTTAATAAAATGGAAGGTAAAAAAATAAAATAAAATAATAAAATAAATAAAATAAAATAATAAAATAAAATAAAATAAAATAAAATAAAATAAAATAAAATGGAAGGTATGCCAATAAAAATGAAAATCTGACCACCTGTTTGCTCTCTAGAGACCCATGAAACCTGAATGAGGGAGAAGGATGTTAAAGCCCCTCGTGAAAACACTTTTAAAATAATTCCTCAGGCAGCTTGTGTAAATTCTGAGTGGCTGGGAGTGCTCTGAAAATCTCAGCAGAGAGAGAGAAAAAAATATCTCACTGTCATGATGATGGGCCTTCTCTAAAAATTATTTCCAAAACAATATAGTGAGAATACTTAACTGATTTTTAAAGTCAATTACTCTTGAGACCTTCTTGCAAGATCTCTTTTATGGAGCACATGTGTTTCAAAAATGAGTATCAAAACCCGAAAAAAAGAAGTCTTCGAAGTCAACAGTGCACTAATATAAGCAAAACAAAAAGTTTGTCACAATCGCTAATATTGAACATGCTCCAATTACTTTATTTTATTTTATTTATTTGTTTTTTACTACTTTACTTTAAAAAGGAATCTTATCAATTCCTGAAATGCATCAAGTGGAAAGAATAATATAACCACGAGGGAAATGATCCTTCGTGGAAATGAGACAAATGTAGACTTCAATGATTTATGCCAACTTTTCTGCACCCACGTGCTCACCAGAGATACTATTTTGTCAGGCGTTTACCCTGCCTAGGGAGAGAACTCCCGTATCCTGGGGTTTGGCCTTACAGCTTCTGGAAGAATAAAATATGCAAATGGAATTACACTTGCAGTTTTGTTTTGTGAAAGTTTGGAGTGAGAGGTCTCTGGTGAGCAGAAGGAAAAGGTTAGCAATTTTTAATATCCAAAATGATCAGTCATTTCCTATTCACATCTCTGGTGAACTACATAATGCCAATGCTGTCACAAAAGCGAGGCAGAAAATAAAGTCTTAAAAGCTTTAATTCAGTGGGGAAAAAAAATCCCTGGAAGGTTTTTTTATTTTATTTTATTTTATTTTTATTTTTTTTATTTTCTCCTCCTCCCTCTAGAGCACTTTAGTTTTGCACAACACGCATTTTATAATTCTTAATTTATATTCAGCAACGGTGTTCTCTCTGGCTTTGAGACCTTACCCAGTTCCTCCATCTGATACTTCAAAGGATTTTGTTTTTGCTATTTTTTAGGCTAAACTGGGTGGTTCTTCCTGTATTCAGAAGAAACATGATGTCTTAAAAAAAGAGGTGGCCAGCCTCTCGAGGTGGAAATTACTACTGCTGAGTTATAGCAATGCCCACTCCAAGAGGGCACAGAAGCTGTGCTCCATGGGGCTCACACATGACCCTGCTTCATCCTCACAACCCTCAAATGGCCAAGCTAGGGCTTACAGAGATGCACAAGTTTTCCTGAGGTCACCAAGAACTAAATCTCTGAGTATCTGGCACACTTTGTCAATTCTGGAGAGCATAGAAATTGCTGTTAATTTATTCATTTATTCAATTATTTAAACAAATGTTTCCTAACAGACCATGGAATCTCAAGCATAGCATTGGATGTGGAAAGGCAAACCGGAGTTCAGTTGTGATTCCTGTCCTCAAGGACTTTCCCTTTCAATTTGAAAAAAAAAAAAAAAGACCATTATGTACACAAAGTGTTTCCATGGATACTTACGCACAGGAGCCCGGAATGGTATCTTCTAATTACTAAATGTTTATAATAGCGACAAAGGAAAAAATACTCAGCAAGCTCATTCAAAAAATACATATTCTGGATTTATGGCACTGACATTAAGTAATAAAAGTAAAAATCAATCACAATCTTTTTGAAATTTGAGTACTGTGAAATTCTTGTTCTGAAAATTGTCATGGAATTGAGCTTTTATTTCTCATCAGTGCCAGTGTAGCTTGATTGCAACTCTTAATTTAAGGGATCCAGCTTGCAGGGATAACTGGAAAGCTCAGTGGAGAAAACTAGTTATGCTGAAGACTGCTGGTATGTCAAGGATCAGCAACGGGCCTGATAAACCTGTCAGAATGGCTAAAATCAACAACATAGAAGCAACAGGTGTTGGAGAGGATATGGAGAAAGGGGAATCCTCATGCACTGTTGGTGGGAGTGCAATCAGGTGCAGCCATCTGGAAAACAGTATAGAGTTCCTCAAAAAGTTAAAAATAGAGCTACCCTACAATCTAGCAATCACACTAGTGGGTATTTACTCAAAGAATACAAAGACACTCATTCAGAAGGAAACATGCACCTTTATGTTTATAGAAGTTTTATTGATGATAGCCAAATTATGGAAGAGTCCCCAAATCCATCAACAGACGAATGGATTAAGAACAAGTGGTATGTATACACAATGGAATATTACTCAGCCAGGAAAAGAATGAGATCTTGCCATTGGCAACAACATGGATGGAGCTAGAGAATATAATCTTAAGTAAAATAAGCCCATCAGAGAAAGACAAATGCCATGTGATCTCACTCATCTGTGGGATTTAAGAAACAAGCAGAGGAAAGAGAGAGAGAAATCAGGAAATAGACTCTTAACTCTAGAGAACACACTGATGGTCAACAGAGGGGAGGTGGGGGGGATGGGGGAAACACGTGAAGGGATGAAGGAGAGCACTTGTGATGAGCACTAAACAATGTACAGAATTGGCGACTCACTATATGGTTCATCTGAATCTGATATAACACTGTATGTTAACTACACTGAAATTAAAAGACTTAATAAAAAATCCGAAAAAATACATATTCATTAACCAAAATAAATACACTCAGGTTTTCAGTGGAATGACCAGCATTTGCATTTCATCTCCTGAAAAGCCAGCATTAGATGTTAATTGTGTGAAACTACTACTGGGGATGCAAACCTAGGAACGTCTTAAAACAAATATGAAATTCGAACCTGGTAAATTTCCATGAAAGAACTTCAGGGTGTGAAAACAGGGTCTTTTCTCTAGATACTTAGATAAGGAACAGCATTTATTTATGGAATAGATAACAGACCAAGACAACTTCTCACATCTGTAGGGTGATCTGAATATCAAGCCAGATATCAAGGTGGCAGGTGCTGAAAGTAAAGTGAGGGTTTTGCCATCTGCCGTAAGACGTGGAGGCCTGTCCCACGTAGGTGATCAGTGTATGTCTGGACACTTAGTCTGTCATCATTGATACCGTTCATCTTAACACTACCTTCGATTCTGTGCTAATATAAATTTCTTAGAAACATGAATAGTTTGGGGTGTCTGGGTGTTTCAGTTGGTTAAGCATCTCACTCCTGATTTAGGCTCAGGTCGTGATCTCAGGGTTGTGATCGTGGGATCGGATTGAGCCCTGGGTTGGGTTCCCCACTCAGCAGGGGTGTCTGCTTCTCTCTCTCTGTCCCTACCCCCACTTGTGCTATTGAGGGCAATCTCTCTCTCTCTCTCTCTCTCTTTCTCTCTCTCTCTCTCTCTCACACACACACACTCAAATAAATAATCTTAAAAAAGAAAGAAACATGAGTATTTGAAGATACTGTACTTGTTTATACTCACTTAGTACAGTGAGTTATAATTTCTATGTGCAGTTCTATTTTTTCCTCTAAGACTTTCAGGTCTGGAGAGCAAAAACTGCTTAGCACAATAATCAGTATAGACTTGGTGTTCAAAACACATGCCATGAATAGAATTGAAAGTGTATTCTTAATTTCAAAGTATTTTCTACCTCTGACTGTTTACTTAAAAAGCAGATGAAACACCAATTTCATATTCACCACCTCTACTGGTATGTTCAAATGTATGAAATTTTGCCTATCACATTTCCCAAAATGCAATAAATCAGTTTCAAAGACATTTTAACACACTTGAGAAAAGGAGCTTCTAAGTGAAAGGTCATTGCTTTCATGTTAACATTATTATTTTTCAAGACCTTATAGTCACAAAAGACTTTATAGGGCCTGTCACAGTTGAAGGCAAAAAATGTTATGATTGCCATTCACCTTTTTATTAAATAAACAGCATTACACAAAAACTATTTATATTAGCAATATGAAACAGAACTCTTATATTACTTATAAAATTCAGGCCTTTTTTCTCTCTTCTTATTTTTCTAGAGTGGCTTGTTTAATATTTCTATTATTTTTGTAGAATATATCAGGCACTGACTAATGGTGGGAGTTCACTCAAAAGTAAGATATTTAAATCTTCATCATTCAGCTATTAAGAGAATAATTAATACCTATAAAGAACTCAAATTATTCATAGAAAGCATTTTTAGACAGGTACTGTTACTTCCATATGCTGCTTCTAATATATTAAAATAATCACATTAAGGAAAATGTATCTCATTTCTGCTATAATAGTGTTTTCATTGAAAACCCTCTATTTGGGAAGGCAATCTGGGGTATCTCAAAGGAGGCAAAATTCTAGACAACAAAGACTGCATTAAATATGCCCTAAAAGCAATGTTAATAGTTTAGTTCACCAAAATTAACCCATTCAACATGAGTATGATGTCATCCGTTGGTCTACAGTTGGCTAACAAAACCGTCATTTATGAATAAAGTGGAAAACGTGTAAGGATAAAACATAACCCAAGTAACCTAAGCCTACTCTATCCTAAGAATTCAAATGATACCGATTCTAAATGCAGATACTGATTTCCACGCCTATTTATAACTAGTATGAGATAAATTGGCAAATAGCACATTTTGAATTCCAGCAACACAAAAAAGCATATGCTTAACTGTGTGTGTGTTCAGTGATAATCATGCAAAGAGTGTGTGTCCCCGTGAGCATGAAGGGGGAGCACACGAGATGCCCGGGTGAGGACTGGGTGACCTCAGACTCTGAATATGCTGCCCATTGAACTGGGCCATTTGTGAGCGTGCACGGTTCTCTTCCCTACGGTTGAGAGTATTAATCATTGTCTTCCACTTACAGGGGGGTCTGCATCCTCGGCATAAACGGTTGTGATAGGTGTGCCCTTGACAGCATCCGGAGCCACCATCCCTTTGTAGATTCGTTTACTGAACACTGGAGGATAATCATTCATATCCTGTAAAACACAATTAAGAGTTTTAGAGCTTCCGGTGAGAGCAGGTGATGGACGCAGACGCTAGACTGGCTCCATCTCTTCTTATCACACAAGCTACTTGCCACTATCAACCTGCCAGCCTCTCAAGTGCATTATCCTCCCTGCACAGTGGGGCCCAAGGGACCTCGCCGAGCTCCTCTCCAATATCAAGTGCAGGGGGATCAACTGAAGGCCACTCTGCTCCAGCAAATGCACTGAAATGATGCCTTCTGGACACAGGAGCTGTGCTCGAAATTCTCCCCAGAAGATACTTCCAGGGGTAGGAGGTGGTTTTGAACTTTGGAAACAGGGATGCACAACTTTTATGAAATGTGCCCGTCCCTAAGACAGGTGTAAAAGATGGTGGTTTTTTTGGTTTGTTCTGCTCTTGTTCCTTTTCAAAAAAAAAAAAAAAAAAAAAAAAAAAAAGCCCTTTAATGTTTCTGTTGCAACTGAAAATTCTGGAGATACTTAGCAAAATGGGATGATTAGCACATTTCAAGTGCAAACTATGAAACAGCCTTTGATGCCATCATACATTTTCACAAATGTAAAGTGATTAAAGAATGTTTTCCCTATAGCACAACATCAAGAATGACACAGAGAATTAGATGTTCCCATAGCCAGAAAATAATGGTGATTTGCTGCAGGATTTTTTTCAAGTAACTCTAGAGGCATCTTTTGGGTTGTTGTTGTTACAAACCAGTGATGGAAGTGCATTGTTATTCCTGTAGTGTCACACTCTAAACAAATATTTATCAAGTCCCTCCCTCTTCTTCTGCTCAGTACTAGGCACTGGGGCCACTGAGTTCACTCCGGAAAATGGTGGCACTGACGTCACGGCACTGACCTGCCACCTGACAGGTAAAGATACGGATTCTGCAGATACATAGTGACTTTGCCTAAATTAATCTACTTACTTGGTGGAGCCAAACTAATAAATCTGGTCCCTGGAGAGCAAGACCAGTTTTTCCCCTGTCATTTTATCTTTTATGAAGAAATGTGTTATCTTTTTTTTTCCTCAAAAATAATGCTTGTTAACATGGCTGATTCATATTCTTAATTTTACTCATTTTAAAATAATTACTACATCCCCGCATTATTTTGGGTACTTTGGGTCTAAAGTTGAATGTGTTAATTATCTTACTCCCCAGGTCATCTCTTTCTCACTTGCCATCAAAAACAAAAGAAGAAAATTATTCTACGTACTCTTTAATATTTGCTCTGATACAAACATTTCCCCGTACGACGTAAATTGGAAACCCACTAATTAACTGATCATAAACACCTTCTTTGGCAAAGAGGTCAGGATAATTATCTGTTACAGTCAAATAGCACTTGCTTTTATGTTCACAATAGAGTTGACATCTGAGTTGTAAATATGAGAAAACTTGCAGACTTTAATAAAAAAATAAGAGACCTTTAACTGTAAGCAAAACTAAAAAATACAATTTCCTCTGTTTTGATGTATTGTATTCATCACCTTCTATGAACAACAACAAAAAAGCTTCCTTTATAAATCATGACCTTCAGAATCTGAACACGTACATGAACCGAAGGCTCTCGTTCTCCATAACGAGCGTGGTGTCGAGTATTGATCTTGAGGTTCCAGGCAGGGGGTAAATACGTAAAACATTTGCATGCACGCTTTCTCCTGCTCTTTTCAAGAGTGCCAATTAATGTAATGAGTGAGTCTTGTGACTAAAGGGGTGGAAATCCTTTTGCACTCTAGGTGGGAATTTCTGAAGGTCAGAAAAGAAAGAGCCCAGCAACTGATTTTTTTCTTACACAGGATCCAAGGTCACATAAACTCGATATGTTTAATGAATTTTCTTTTCTTCTTCTTCTTCCTTTTTTTTTTTTTCATCTCAAAGGACACTTAAAACCTTCAAGGTATCAAACAATTTTGGATAATTTGATTCTTCGGGAAAAAAAAAAAAGCCATGTGATTTTCTAGTTATCATATAGCTGCTAACAGCCCTGAGTACGGACGGGGTCCCCCTTTCTTTCCCTAGCAAAGTATTCACTAGATTCATCTTCCTTTTTTTTTTTTAATTATTTATTTGAGAGAGAGAAAGAGAGCATGAGTGGGGGAGAGGCAGAGGGAGAAGGAGATGCCCCACTGAGCAGGGAGCTTGATGCAGGACTCGATCCCAGGACCCTGAGATCATGACCTGAGCTGAAGGCAGATGCTTCACCAACTGAGCCCCCCCAGGCACCCCTAGATTCACCTTCTAACTGCGTGCATAGTGGATTTTTTTTTTTTAATAATCTAGCCTCACAAACTGATTAGCCACAAACGTAAGGCTGTAGTACCTGGAGGCCTCCAAGGCCTGCTACTTCTTTCCTCCGCTTCCCACTGGCAGGACCAACAGTAAGTCAATACTGCCAAGGTGGCAACATTCCCTTTATAGTACATTGTACTCATTTTGGGGTTACAATCTTTTATTGTACCTAAGAAGCTCTTGCACAGTGCATTATTTCAGATGAGAAAATTTATTGAAATGCGATGCCAACAAGCATAATCAATAGTTCATTATATTTATGCTCCAGGGATGTCTGAAGAAAAATGGACATAAATCTGCTTCTGTGCAAATGCTCTGTTATGCAGCAAACGAGGAAGTTCACCCTCCAAAAAGCAGCTCATTCTGTTGCCCATTTTCCACTAGAGGGTAGTATTGGCAAAAAAAGAAGCATATCCTCTTCTGTCCTCTTAAAAATTTTATCATAAAGACCCATAATAGTTTGCTTTCTGTGGTTGTAGTTTTTGTTGGTCTGAACAGAAATTGCCATTCATGTTTCCAAAGAGTGCTCTAGATGTTAGCACGGTTCTCATCTAGGACAACACTACGCCCTTCTTAGGGAAAAAAAAAATAATAATAATTGTACTAGTTGATGTATAAGTTGTTTCCATCTATTAAGCAAATGAAAATGCACCTGAAGGTACAGTTTGCTAGAAAGAAGAAAATAGGAATTCCATTTATTTATTTTCTAAATGAAAGCCTAAGTTAACCAGAGGAACCATTTCCACTTGCAAGACCACAGCACGCTTTGTAAATGAGCGTCTCAGGGGAACAGGCACTGGCTGGGGAGATTGCAAATTAATGACAGGTTTGCCACTAAATGTAGGGACAGAGGGGATAAAGATTCTGATTTTTCTGGAATCACGGGTAAGAACTGTTCTTGATAAGAGACTTTCTGCAGACAGAAGTGTACGAGATGTTTGTGCTCCGATCCTTTTTTTTTTTTTTAAGGATGAAAATATAGTGAATGCCAGCCCCCATGATCAGCTGTCATGCATGCCCTGCGAGGGACCCGGATGGGGCACCTGTGGCCGGGGTGGCTTCCACTGCTCAGCACTTGCACCTGGAGCTGTCTGCTGTCCATCCACCAAAATGCTTTGAGGCCTGGGGAGCTGATGCCCATCTTTCTCAGTGCCCCAAGCACCTGACTTCTTCTCTGCCTGTTCCCAGGTCATCTTTCCACTGCTAGACACTTTCTTTTTTTTTTTTTTCTTAATTTTTTTTAATTTATTTATGATAGTCACACAGAAAGAGAGAGAGAGAGAGAGAGAGAGAGAGAGAGAGAGAGAGGCAGAGACATAAGCAGAGGGAGAAGCAGGCTCCATGCACCGGGAGCCCGACGTGGGATTCGATCCTGGGTCTCCAGGATCGTGCCCTGGGCCAAAGGCAGGCGCCAAACCGCTGCGCCACCCAGGGATCCCTGCTAGACACTTTCTACGCGATGTCCCAGCTGCTGTTTCTCCTGTTAGCTGCCTTCTGCTATTTCTTCCCTCTTGCAGATTTTACTTCTCTTTTGGTCGTGTCTGACTTCTCTCCCCTCTCCTTCTGCAGAGGATCAAAAAGGCCCCGTCTCCAGCCAAACAAATCTTTTTTTTTTTTTCCCCCCAAACAAATCTTTTCTTCTGTTTTGCATGGGGTTCTCCTAAGTACAAACTATAAACTGACTGCAATGTTTTATTTTTTTTTTCTTCCTTTTTTTGGATCAAAACTTGCATGGGAGGCTTCTTTCTTAGACGTCCGAGTTTGGTTTCCTTTTGTTTTGGTTTTATACCCAAGTACTTAGTTATTCTGGATTTTTTAGGGGGGCTGCGTACCCCTGATGTAGAGGTCATCAAAGCTGTGCTTTGCCACAGTAGCAAAATGTACGCAGTGGTATTCAGGTTCACAAATACTGATGGAGCTCCCTCTGGGGATGTGCTTTACATGTTGGGGATCCTGTTACCACCAAGAGAGGCACGGTTTCTGCTGCTACTGAACGGACAGGTAGGAGCAGAAAGCGAAAATTAAATACATAATGTAGGGTGTGATGACTTTTTTGCAAGGAGTACGAGGATGCAATGAGAGTGCCGAGTAAGGAGTTGCACTGAACTTCACAGAGGATGCATCTGTCTCCATCACTCATACCCCCCGGCAGGTGGGACCGTCCTTCAAGGTCGATGGCTGCAGGAGGAGGAGGAGCACAGCACTGGGCGATCTTGATCAACCCACAGCGATAATACACAATGCCGTTCCCATCTGGCTTCCCAGGGTGGGAATGGCAATGCACGGAGAAGGGAGCTGAGGAGCTTAGGGGTGAGTCTCCAACCGGGAGGCAATGGGCAATTGAAAGCACACGTGCACATCCTGAGCTAGAGGCTTTGAGCCCATTCTGTGTAACTGTAACACCCACCTGGACTTTCCCCCGTGTTCACCATAATGACATTACGTGTGCTTTGTGTTTGCTGTGCATCAGGCATTACGCCAGGTGCATTCGATGTGTCATCTCGTTTAATGTGTCTGGAATATGTTAAGTCTTTTATTTCTATTTTGAATATAAAGAAATCGAAGCTTAGAGAGGTCAAGTTGCTCACGTGAGGCAGCTAGCAAAGGGCAGACCCATGACCACATGCTGGCATGTCAGACCCTGGAGGAGCCGTTCAGATATATGCACATGAAGAGAAAGTTATCAGAAGATCATATATGTGTATGATGATTGGAGTAGGACTTTCATTTAAAAAAAATCCACATATAACTTTTTAAAGGTCTCTGTTCAAGAAACTTTACAATTTAACATTTTTTAAAAATTTATTTATTCATGAGAGACAGAGAGAGAGAGGGAGAGACACAGGCAGAGTGAGAAGCAGGCTCCATGCAGGGAGTCCGACGTGGGATTCGATCCCTGGACTCCAGGATCACGCCCTGGGCCTAAGGCAGGTGCCAAACCACTGAGCCACCCAGGGATCCCCTAATTTAACAATTCTTTCAAGTGGCTATTATATTTTTATCTTGGCAACCGGGTAAGCTTCTAAATGTTACGTAACACAAATCTATTTCCCTGAAGATAATTTTCATAATTATTTATAAAGCTTTTTTTTTCTGGTTAAAAAAGAGAGACTTGTATCAGTTGAATCTGTACACTTAAAACAATAATTGACTCAGTATTTAATCCTACAGCTATTTTCACTAAAACCTAAGAAAGTTTTCCCCGGGGCACCTGGTGGCTCAGTGGTTGAGCATCTGCCTTCGGCTCAGGGCGTGATCCTGGGGTCCTGGGATTGAGTCCTGCATCGGGCTCCCTGCGTGGAGCCTGCTTCTCCCTCTGCCTGTGTCTCTGCCTCTCTCTCTTTCTCTCTGTGCATCTCTCATGAATAAATAAATAAAATCTTAAAAAAAAAAGTTTTCCCCAAATTTCATTCTTTAGAAAACTAATCCTACCAGAAGCTTTATAAGCAAAATAGGATCCCTTAATCAACTATGGAAAATGTGGGCAATCTTTTTTTATTTTCCTGAGATTCACAATGTGCATCAGCATATGAAGGGCTCCTGTATGAAGGCATTCAGTGGAGACATCTGTTCACCTCTGTGTGTCCCAGTATTTCCCAAATCCATTTGTCTTTGAAATTCTTTGTATATGAGACAACCATTACCATCTCAAGGAGCTCATGCTGTGAAATATATGCTGAGCGGCCCCGAAGACAGTGCAATATTGAAGGCACAGACTGTAACTCTTTGGAATATTGTATGACTTTGGTGAATTACAGATTTCACAGAATATATTGAGAATCCTGATGCATCAAGAGTGCCCCTCGTCTGTGGCAGCCAACTCATCAGGGATGCCCGGGGACAGGTGGCAGTGGGGGCGGTATCTGCCATTGACAGGGCTTTATCAGCATCTGCTGCCCCTACTGGGAGGCAGTTCTGTTTTGGAGACTTCTGGCAAATGGGAGAATGTGACAGTCGCCGATGAGTAAATGAATGTAATTGTGAACACAAAGTAAGGCACCTTCCTGGGACTCCCGGGAACCAGTGAGAGATGTTCCAGGAGCCATGACGGAGACCCGCAGAAATGTGAATTATGCTGCTATGAGATACTACTGTTAACTTTGGGCAGGTACATTTTCATCTGTTTCCTCTAGTTTGGTTGTTGAGAGAAAAATATGCTCCATCTGAGCCATAAAACTCTAGAACAGCAGAGTACGAAGACACTTTATGAAATGATCTGATTCGGCCCTGTGGCACGGTCTTCCTGACACATTCACATTCTTGACGCTTGGCAGTGAATATATGAGAGAGAACATGCCAATATTCTTATCGATAATGCAGAAAGTGATAATGCAGGAGAGAATAAAGGGTAATATTTGAAGGCCATAGTCCAAAACTAGTATTTTCTCCAGCTCAACCAACTCTCAGGGAAAAGTCAGCGAATGGTAAAAAATAATGATCACTTGATTAGCCCATACTCTCCCTAGCTGGCCCCTTCAAATCCTTTATTTATTTATTTATTTATTTATTTATTTATTTATTTATTTATTTATTTTCAATTTTTCTCCCTCCAGAGGAGGTGAAGGAGGATGCCATAAATCTTGAACAGTCCAGAGTTTCCTCTGACCAAATGAAGCCCAGGACTCTACCAGTATGCTCACCATGGAGCATCCGTGGCACATCACCACCTGTCAGGTGTCCACGGTGTGACAAATGCTGCCTTGGTACCAGGCATTGAGTTTCTATCTAGAAAAGCTATCCTCATTCCTATATTCCATGAGGATAGGGACATTTATCTTCCTCCTGGGGAGGAAACACCTCTGAAAGATGAAAACTAGCTCCATCTTCCAAGGCTCACTGTATTTCTCAACAGCCTTGGCCCCTCCAGCTCTCCATGCCCACATCTTTAGGTTGTGGCTTATCCTACAAGACAGACCTTTCCTTTCTGTGTATTTTCTACATTATATCACAACTCAGTTTGTAAGGACAGATTTTTCTTTGGATTATATGTTTTAAACTATATGGAATTTTATCTATATGCTTCGGAGATTTACTCATATGATCTAATTTACTATTATATATTCAGTTATTGGTGTATTTAATAAATGTACAGAGGAGAAGGCTTTGTGCTCTGCAACAATTCTGCAACAAAAAACATATTATTTGTATGATCATCATAGGTTTTATTCTGAATCACTAGGAAAGCCCTCTGCAAGTGTCTGTGATAAAATTCTGCTTGCTTTCTACTGTAAAAATATCTTTCCTTCCGAATATCGCTTCAGTTCTCCCATTCTCACTCCAATTATAAATAAGTTTGATGGACTAGATATTAAGCATTTGATTTTTTTTCTTCTTCTTTTGAAAAGAAAATTATGTTTCTTCTCATTTTCAAAGAGAGATCTTCAAGACACTTTCCCTGTGGTGACTGTTTTGGGTAGAAATATCTCTCAGCAAATACTATGCAATTATGTTATCAGCAAAACAGCTTGTCATACTGCAAGTAAACAGAACAATAACAAAAAAAAATCTGCATGCTTGAGAAAGACCTACATTTGTGGAGAGATGGGAATTATACTCCATCCTTCCCTTCAAAACAGACAAGCATGATATTTTTATGGGGCCCAATATTATGTAACAGTTTTAAAGCTCTTCTCTGTGATAATCTCACCTTGAGTGATCCAAAGAAAGAAAAGCAAGTGCCACCCTGCATTTGGGGAAATGTTCTGCAAATCTTATTATGCTTATATCACCTTAAAAAAAAGAAAGTGGCCTTGAACATGTCTAGAATTGGGGCACCTGGGTGGTGCGGTTGGTTACATGGACGACTCTTGGTTTCAGCTCATGTCATGACCTCAGGGTCTCAAGATCAAGTCCCATGATGGACTCCACACTCAGCAGAGAGCCTGCTTGAGATCCTTTACCCCTCCCCTCTGTTCCTCCCCCCATGAACATTTGCATTCTCTTTCTCTCTCAAATAAATAAACTCTTTTTAAAAAAAAATCTATAATTTAAAGTTGATTAAATATAAATATATGATAAATCAGAAATAATTTAGTTTAGACCTGACCAATGAAAGTGTTTGACTTCTCTAAATAAGATAAAGCAACTGAGACAACAAAAATTAGATCAACACCACCCTCCTATTTCTGAAGAAGGAACAAATCCATCGATGTGCAAATCCTTTCCACATGTCGATGTGTTAGATGCTTAAATGACACCCACATATTAAAATAAAGGGGTGGTCAGGGAACGTGAAATGCATTTTAAGAAACTGCATTCCCAGATAGAGAACAAGAGTTATTTAGAGCACATCTTGCTTGATTAGGTGATATTTTTGGACCCAATCTGACTCCAATGACTTCTATAAAAAATATAAATAAATAAAATAAAAATAAATTTAAAAAAAAAACAAGCAAATCAATCTACACTGAACCCAGAGCAACCAACTCAGAGTCTGTGGTGGTTTATAACTCTCCATTATGAACCATATCCTTCCTGAGAGACAAGGTCATCTCATTTGAGTATACATCTATGACTCTGGGAAGAATGTGCGGAAGGTGATTAGTAACAAGTCTTTTCTTCCCTTACTGTCCAAAACAGTCAAAAAATGGCTATTTTTCTATTCTAGATTACTTTTGTTCAATTCCACCAAGCCATAGTACTAGGCAAGTGTAGACCAGGTAAGATGGCCTAAGATTTCCCACCTGGTCCTGAATCATTCAGATATATTGTTGGTTCACTCAGGTCAGTCTCATCATAGCCTTCATTATTGTGTTCCTAAAGTGCTTCTGTAAACAGATTTCTAAATTTCTAAATGTCATACTACAATAGTGTGGCAAAATAGTATTTTAAAATATGAATCAAAGCCCCTCAGGCCATTGGTGATTGTGTGCTATCCCTTGATCCTTCTCCAATCTACTAGAACATCATTGTATTGGGAAAGAGACACAGAAACTGAAATTCAGGTAACCCAAGGAAGGATTCTAATAGCTGGAATTTCTATCCCCAAAGAGGACTTAATGCTTAATAAAATTTTAACTCCCTGAAATATGTAATTTCTTAAGCTAGAGAGACACAATGAAAGAAGCAGGTAAAAAGCCATTATGGGGCAGCCTGGGTGGCTCAGTGGTTTAGCGTCGCCTTCAGCCCAGGGCATGATCCTGGAGACCCGGAATCGAGTCCCACGTTGGGTTCCCTGCATGGAGCCTGCTTCTCCCTCTGCCTGTGTCTCATGAATAAATAAATAAATACAATCTTTTTTTAAAAAAAAAGCCATTGTGGATGCCTGAGAAACAAGGAGGTCAAATTCTGATAAAACTCTCCACACAGCTTTTGGGAATCTGATAATGGAAGGGACTGTCCCAAGGTAGTTTAGGGGAAACAGCAAGACCCCAGGGAAGAAATATTATGTGTGTACTTTCAGATAAGCTAGGTCAAGGGTGAAAAGAGACAGTGTAGTAATTTCTGTGTCATTTTCTGATTGCAGGATTACCTATTAAACAACAAAACAGAATAAAAAACTAACACTCAGACCCAAAGATCTTATAGTTAGGGACATCAGAGCAATTACCTACATGATAAATAATGTCATGCTAATTGTATACTGGTGCAGTCTTTAACAGTCGTCTGTGTATTCATACCAGCATTGTATTGTTTAAGAAACCCAGTAGTATGTATTAGCTATTTATCAGTTGAACTATCAAACAAAAATTCAAAACAGTGATTCATATTCCACCTTGCCCACATTTCAGTAATCTACAAAAATGAACACAGTAAAAAAAATACCATAAAACAAAACATAATAATAATAATAAAAACTAACAAGGAGCACAGTATAAACGTTGTCTATGACCTTGGGTACCCAATGACCTTGTATATATCTACTCCTCTACTTACAGCACCTTTAAGAATTGCAGTCATCCCCAGCACCTGACTTCCTTTCATTCTAAGCAAAAATCCATCTGCAGAAAAGCATTTGTGATGCCTTCTCCATGGAAAAAGGGTTCCTTGGGGAAGGAGCAGAGGAATCTGACAGTTTAGGACACAGCTCAGGTGACCTTTACACTAAAGTTTGAGAACTGATAAGTCTCTCCTCGTATCTTCTTTTAAAAGTGTACCTTAAAAATAACTTAAATCCTTTCGAAGTTACCATGTTCTTCCAGGCCATCACCTGGCATAGGTTATGACAATGAATGAGATAAGAAATCTGGAGCCCTAACAAAGTCCTCTTGGTCACAGACCCTGAACACGGCTGAGCCAGAGCTTGACCCCAATTCCATCTGATTCCAAAGCTGATTTCATTCCAGAATCTCCGCTTACAAACTAAACTAATTAGCTCAGGGGCCTTAGGACTCTTACATTTTCAGTAATCTATTCTTTTTTAATTTTTTTTTTAAATGAAGTTTTATCCCTGTGCTTTGAGATTTGGACTAAACTGTAGTCTGGAGAAATCGTGACTAGATTAAAATCTCAGAGCTAAGGGAACATTGGGCAGCTACAGTGGTTAAATTCTTATTTAGAGTTTCATTCAGATTTATCCTTTGTACTTAATATGGTCATTTCTCAGGTCTTACACATTCTGAACTCCATGTTCTGGGTCTGGTATGACTGTGTTATTATGAATTGTTGCCCCCAGATATTTAGTATGGGACAAACTCAGAAGAGAGTACTGAGCAGTGAACCAGGAGTCGTCTGTGTTCCTTACCTTTACTATCACTGTGACAGTAGCAATGCCAGGTGGCATTGTTCCATAAATATCGAAGGCCTCCACGAGAAAAGTGATGCTTGCTTCCTGCTCTGGAAAGGACTCATAGTCCAAACTCCTTAAAAGGGAGAGTTCTCCTGTAAATGGGTGTAGTGCAAAAAAGTGCTTTACTTCTGGGCTTCGTATCCGATAAGACACATTTGCTCCAAGGTCGACATCTTTGGCCTGTAACGAGTTAAGCAGAAGGATGGTCGTATCAGAGGTGTTACCAAACCAGAGGAGCGCAAGGCTGATGGAAGTCACGAGTCAGTACCTAGGACAGTAGGACCTTAACGATGACCATAAGGCATGCTTCAGAGAAAAGCATGTTTGTTAAGTAATTGACCAAAGAGAGGAAGGAGAGAATCAGAGACAGAGGAGACAGAGACCCATGTCATTTTGTCATTTTTTAAAAATCTTATTACTATATTTATTTTCCCTGGAAAAACACCAATTAAAAGAATCATACTATAAAGAAATGAAGATTCATAAATTATTGTTTATTATTTCCTGCTAATTGTATAACCTTGAAAAATAATATTTTAAATAAAAATACATTTTATTGTGTTTTTCATAAACATGATAGATTGTTAAAGGAGTATAAGGAAACTGAGGGCATTTAAGTAATAATTTCTCCTTACAAGGATCCTATAATACATTTGTACTATAGTCCTTTCATTTAATTAACATTTATTGAGTAGTTATTATGCACAAGAAGCATAAGATGAATCAAGACACAAAGCCTGCCCTCCAGGTTAATGTCCCCCCAAAACAAGAAGACATAAATACCAAAATAGAAGGAAAACAGGGACATGGCAGCAGAGAGGCATTCAGAATTGGGGATGAAATGTTCTAGTTGTAGGTCTCATGGGACAGACCTGCAACGGTAGACCTGCAAAGTCAGCTCTGGTGGAAGAAATGGAATGGGGTGAGGGGAATGGGGAGATGAGCTGTGTTAGAACATTCATGCAGTAACACATGCACCTGCTACCTCAACTTTCGTCTTGGCTCCCTCCAGTCGCTACTGATGTCACAACCAGAAGATATTGGGAAAGCACAGATTTTATGATGTCATTTTCCTATCTAAAATCCTATTTGTTTTTCATTCCATAGTGCATTAACCCCAATATCTTGAATGTGGGGAGGAAACTCCATACAATTTCTAGCCTGTTAGCTCCTATCTCCTTTTCTCCAGGATTTCAAGCAGGTATGATCCAATGTCTTGAATAATATTTCTTCCTTTTTGCTATAATAACTCTTATTTGCTCCTCAATTCACAATGTACAAAGCAACTACCTAAATCACAAGACCAGATTTCCAAACTCTCAAGATTAGGGTTAGGGTTCCTCCTATTGTCTCTGAGGCTCCTTGCTCTGAAAACCTCTATTGCACTTAGGGATTTATTTACTTGTCTGTTTTCCACACTAGACTAAGAACCCTGTGAAGGCAGGAAACCTGTCTTGTCCCCGTTGGAATCTCCAACGTCTAGCAGAGGAGCTAGCCCACAATAAACACTGGAAATACATGTGTTGAATAAATGAATAGATGGACAGTAGAATAAATGGAGAAATATGGCCCTTTCCCTGTTGGCACCTGCCTTTCTTAGATAGCTCTTTTGGCCTAAATATTTATTGAGTTGAATTAAGAAAAAAACACAAGTTAAAGAAGTCCACGCTAATAAAGTTCAAGTTGTGGTTGGCAGGTCAAGGAGGGACTAGAATCTCCACCCCCCCCCCAAAAAAAAGCACCACCTGACTCAGAATTAAAAGGAATGGTTGCTTAAAATGCAGATTTCTGAGCCAAGCAAACCTACGGAATCAGAATATCCATAGTTTCTGATAGTATTGCTGTTGAGGACTGAAAAAAGAGGCTTGGATGTGGGGACACTGTTCAAAAGGGGAGTTGGACCTATTGAAGGATGCCAGTTGTCCATTGAAAGTGGAAAAAATAATGGGTTCAGCAATGTCCCGTTTCTGTGAAATACAGAGAAAATTTCTGTGTGTGTGTGTGTGTATATATAAATATTGCATTCCCAATGTACAATGGTTATTTACATATATGCAAATATGTATTTAATATATGCATAGACATATATGCACAACTCTCATAATGCGTATTTACATATATTAACTATGGAAACATTTATGTGAATATATAATGTATAAATATATATGTCAGTACCTGCATAATGAATATTTACATATGTGTAGATATGGGAATATTTGAGTATATACATATATATGTGCACACAGCTGCATACACACGTATTTACATATCTGTAAGTATGGAAATATTTTATTTGATATTTTGTGAACACAAAGATAAATGTCACAAAACACACATAACAATTTAATACTAAGTACTCTGAAGGTACAAAGTGGGAGATTATATTAACGATTTTCTTTCTTTACAGATTATGGGATTCACTTTTTGCAATAAGTATTTAGCATTAATTTTATAAATTAAAAAATATATGAAGATGTGTTATTTGATTTTTTGGAAATGTACCTCTTCTCCTCTTCATTACTGGGTTATCCCTAAAGCAGGTATATAATTAGCAAAAATATAATACACAATATTTGAAAGATACTTCTATTAAAAATTTACTCGTTTACGTGAAATCAGAACTTAACTGGATGAGCTGTGTTTTTATCTGCAGCCTCACCCTAATGGCAGATCTTATAATGCAGAATTCATGAAATTTATGCTTCTTGCACACACCTCTATCTGAAGGAAGGTGGTCCCAGCTGGCAGGTTCTCTTCCACGACGACAGTATACGTTGAATTGGTGAACACAGGACTGTTGTCATCAATATCCAGAACTTTGATTGCCAGTGTTAGAGTTGAGTGGCGAGGGTGTACCGCTCCATCGGTTGCCACAACGACAAGCTGGTAGGAGTCCCTGACTTCTCTGTTCAGCTTCACTGCTGTGTAAATACTCCCATTGGACGTGATGCGAAAGAGATTATTGAAGTTGCCCAAACTGTAGTGCACCTGCCCATTTATTCCAGCATCAGGGTCTGTTGCCTGAATAGAAATTAAACACAAAACAATTCACAGAGTATGTTTTGTCATCCTTTTTTCACACTATATTTTGTTATCTTGCCCTGCTAGCAGGGGATAGTTGACAAATTACAGCATCTTTTCAATTGAATATTATTTTTTCTCTAGGGAGAAAACTAAAAAAAATAATAATAATGATGACGATCTGGCAAAGATCTGGGACATGAAACATAATCCCGCAATCCTCTAGAGTTTAATTAATATTTCGTCATTCAAAATGACCATAACATAAATTGATAATATCACAGCAATAACAATTATGTCAGAAAACTCACATTACGAAAATTTTGGATTTCCCCTCTACTATCATTTCTTTTACATTTTTTAATTTGAAATCAGGAAAAAAACTTTTAGTTTTTAATTAATTTAATTTACTGCACTAGATGACAACATAAGATGCTATAGTATTTTTTGTTCGAATACTTTATATATTCATTTTCATATATATTTTTTCAGGCATTATATATCTCAATTAATCCTCACCATGTTCTTATGAATAAATATAATTGTCCCATTTTGCAAGTGTGAGAACTGTGTCTTATGGAATTTAAAGCTCTTGCTTGGAGTTACATAAGAAATAAATATGCAGTGCTCCAGTTCTTGGTATGTATAAAGCAATCTGATGCATTTTTGTGGAATTAATGAATGTTGGAATAAATAAACGCATGAAACTGGGATTTAAAACCAAATCTGCTCCCAAACCCAAATGGAAGTAAAAGTATCCTAACTGCAAAGCACCTGCAAGAGTCTCATCCTTAATTTTGGAATACAATCTCCAAATGATAACTGAGAATTAATGATATTATAAACAATTTTATTTTATTTTTTTATTTATTTATGATAGTAACACAGAAAGAGAGAGAGAGAGAGAGAGAGAGAGAGAGAGAGAGAGAGAGAGAGAGACAGGCAGAGGGAGAAGCAGGCTCCATGCACCGGGAGCCCGACGTGGGATTCGATCCTGGGTCTCCAGGATCGCGCCCTGGGCCAAAGACAGGCGCTAAACCGCTGCGCCACCCAGGGATCCCATGAATTAATGATATTATAATATATTAACTAAAAAATTTAAGTCACCTAAAAATCACTTTACATCAAATAAAATGTGTAAATTTTGAGTGAATAGTCAGTGTTATGAGAATTGATCTTATCCAAACCCAACAGTGATATAAATTACGACTCTCATTATCAACTTGTGCATTTTGCATTAAATAATGTCATTGTCTTTTTTTTTTTGTCATTGTCTTTCAAAGAAACTAGAGCAAATACTAGGAGCCATGAAGTCTTATATAATTCTGCCCCAAACTGTTACTAAGGAAAGGAAGGAAAATAAGACACTTGACTGCACTATGAGCTAGGGACACAATACAATCACCTACACTCCAGAAAGCCTGGAATGAAAGGAGGTGTATTTTAGCAGTCTTGATGCAGACGTGTATCTAGTTTTACAAACTCTGGCAAAGCACATCAGGGCACTGATGAATGTTTGAAATGGTAAAGTCCAAGATGTGAAAGTCATATTTGCAATTGTGCTCCTACTCTGTGTCATAATGCCAAACGTTCGTTCCAGCAGGTTTTGCTCCTTTGACTCATCAAAATACAAATGCCCAATATTTAAGCCTGAGAACAGATGGAGGACAGATTGCTGGAAGCCCAAAGAGGAAGAAACACAGTGACCAAGTTGAAGACTTTCCATAGACATACATTCTTCCACATTGACTTTGTGCCTAGCATTGGCCATACAAGTTATTGACAAATTGGTCTTCTCATTTAGAAGAAAACCCAAATGACAACACTAACCCCCTTGGTGGGGGTGGGGGGAAACCCTTACTTTTTGCCTGAAATCACTACATAAGTAAATAGAAAAAAACATAATCTGATAATATACTATAAATAGGTCTTATTTCTTAACACCCACATTCCTGGAATATCCAGTGACTTTTCTGTCTGTGGGATTTCTTGAGATCACAAAATCAATCATTTATATAACCCGTAATTTAAATGATTCCCGTTCAAATTTTGTTTTTATTCATCCATATAATGGAAGATGTATTACATATGGATTCAGTGTGACTAATGTGGCTATGTGTGTGCACAATTGTGTATGCAGGTGTTGTGTACGCATTGTTTTATATGCTGCTAGTTGCTTAGCTGATATCTCCAGTAGAATGCCTCATACTATCTGTGTTAGTTTTTTTATTGCTGCTGTAACAAATGACCACAAATTTAGCAGTTTACAGAACACAAGTTTTTATTGTATAGCTCTGTAAGTCAGAAGTTCAGCATGGGTCTCACAAGGTTAAAATCAAGGTACAGGTGAGGCTCTGTTTCTTTCTAGGGGCTGCAGGGGAAGCTCCCTTGCTGGAGTTCCTTGCTCTTTGGAATGTTGACTAAATTCCTTGAGTTGTAGGATTGAGAGCCTCACCTCCTTTTTTGATTGTCATATGAAGACTATTCCCAGCTTCTAGAGGCCAGCCATAGTCTTGGCCCATGGCCATCTCTTCCATCTTTAAAGCCAGCAATGATGGGTAGAGTCCTTCTCACACTGTGACCCTCTCCTTTTTCTTCTCCCATCTCTTCCCCTTGACCCACTCTCTTGCCATCCTCTTCCACTTTCAAGGGCTTGCATGATTGCATTGTGTTTCACGTAGACAATCCAGAATCATCTTCCTATCATAAGATCCTCAACTGTAGTCACATTTACAATGTTCCTTTTCTCATGTAAGGTAATATATTCATATATAGGGCATATTTGGGGGCCATTATTCTGTCTGGCTTGGAATCAGAAGCTTACATGCCCCTGATTATACTCTGGAATATTTACTTCTATTTCCAAATCTTGTTCATCTCCAACCCTCCACATTTTAGCTAATGGAGCTTCTGCCAACATAACAGGTTATATAAGAAATAAAGTAGAGGGCTTCCTGGGTGGAGAAGTTAGTTTTGCATCTGGCTCTTGATTTCAGCTCAGTCAGGTCATGATTTCAGGGCCATGAGACAACCCTGTGTTGGGCTTTGCACTCAGTGGGGAGTCTGCTTGAGATACTCCCTCTCCCTCTGCCCCACCCCCACTTGTGCCCACTCTCTCTCTCTCTCAGATAAATAAATAATTTTTTTAAAGAAGAGCTCTCCACTTAAAAAAATGAAAGTAGGGATCCCTGGGTGGCGCAGCGGTTTGGCGCCTGCCTTTGGCCCAGGGCGCGATCCTGGAGACCCGGGATCGAGTCCCACATCGGGCTCCCGGTGCATGGAGCCTGCTTCTCCCTCTGCCTGTGTCTCTGCCTCTCTCTCTCTCTCTCTCTCTCTCTCTCTCTCTCTCTGTGTGACTATCATAAATAAATAAAAATTAAAAAAAAAATGAAAGTAGATATTTCTGAAATCTCTTTTTATCTTCTCAATTATCCATTCACCCGATTATTTGAGAAAAGGTTCTTCTTTATTTTTTTAAAGATTTTATTTATTTATTCATAAAGACAGAGAGAGAGAGAGAGAGAGACAGAGACATAGGCAGAGAGAGAAGCAGACTCCATGCAGGGAGCCCGATGTGGGACTCAATCCCAGGACTTCAGGATCATGCCCTGGGCTGAACACAGATGTTCAACCACTGAGCCACCCAGGCTTCCTGGGAAAGGTTATTTAATACTATGTATGAAGCTCAGCTCCACACTGTAAGATACATGTATATATTAAGTCCCAAAGCCCAAGACATAATGTCATTTATAGAATAACCCCTATCTACCCATAATACGGTGCTTCCATCCGTATATATATATATATATCTCAGTCCTAAACACCTTGGTCTGAGCCACCACCAACCACAGATTAGATCACTAAATTACTTGTTAATTGTTATCTCTCAGTTATATCTCTTCAGAAAGACCTTTCATCAAAGAGAAAATGATCTGAACCTGAAATGAACATCAGACTCTCCTGTTGTATATACAAAAAGCTCCACATACCTATCACTTATTCCCCTTTTGATAATTTTAAATTATATATTTATCAGTGAGCTTATTTGTTTAAGAACTGGTTTCCCCTTTAGAACAAGGTAAGCCATATTGAGTACAGTCTGGGATTTTCTGTTTTCACTGAATGCTCAATGCCTACTATAGTGTCTGGTATATAGTAGGCATGCAATAAATACTCAAAATCATAAACAAATTTTATATATATACATATATATACATTAACAAATATAAATGAATGCAATATATACTAACAAATATGCTAAAAAATATAAATGAATATAAATGAATAGCATTCTATGTAGTAGCTGTTAGAATTATTAAATTTTATTCATTGTATAGTTATTGTTTGGTTTTTGAGTCTTGCTTTATTATCGTCTATGATTTTGGTTAAGAATTTGAAAACCGAACCTATGGACTTATTGGAATTGTATCTAGGGCTTTAATCACATTGATGGAAGTACTGATTCCATGTCTATGCTGAAAAACACCATTTTTTAGAAGAACACACTGGTATTTAATCATGACCCAAACAAACATATAACAAGTAAATATTTTTGTACTTTTAGCATTTTGTAGAAGGACAGAGGGATTATGCAGGTTAAGATGGCAGATGACTCTTCAATAAGAAGAAATTGCTATATTGTATATGTGCTGATGGGTCTCAGTGTTTCCAACATACTATTTTTTGGTGTCATTAAATTTGGTATATCACTTTTTCTCTCTGGGTCTCAGCTATCTCAACTCTAAAATAAAGTAGAGAGTAGCTTTGAATCCCTTTTCCTACCATTATACATGGCAGAGATGAGATTCACAAACATGGTACAGATTAACAATTATAACATGAACAAGATAAACTATAGCTACAGGAGGATTTCCTAGAGTTGCAATGCCACTTTTCCATTCCGTTGAAGAAAATATGTGCAAATTTAAGCAAACGGACATGAGTATAGATTTAACTTAATAATTGCTATTGGAACAATGCAAATGTAGTACCGACATTGGTAACAAGACTTCACAATTGATTGTAACAACTCATGCTTGCAAAGGGCTAGTCTACTAGACTGTGTGGACACTTGCTCTGACAAGGGACTGGGAGGTAAGAACAGACCTCCATTTCAGAAGGAACCACCTGCAGTGCTGGCATCATGCCGGCAGCAAACTGCCACATTAACCATCTTTTCCCTTGGGTACTCCCCAATGCACATGGGCTCAGAGAAGCGTTTTTATTAAAAAGTTATTTAGGATTGTTGAATAGGAACTTCTTCCCCCATTTTTCATCTTGCTAAGCAGAAGGACATTTTAGTAAGACAACTGCCCTGTCTCTTCCCTCTCCAAGTTAAGAGTGATGAATTGGGTAGGAATAATTTGAGTCACTCTTTTCTTTAAGATCTGTTTGTAGAGACATCCTGTGGTTTGCCCATTTAGCCATATGAGCTCCACCCCTATGGAGACCAACAATTCCAGCCTCACCCAGATAAGAGGAGATGGGTGGGTGAGTTTAGCTGTAGTGTGCAGCATTATTCAACCCACCTGGCCTCCACACTAAGCCCCTTTCCCTCCAAAATCAGTGAAATCCATCTGCCAGAGGAGAGGAACCTGAGAAAGCTACAGGATATTTGCTATTATTATCTTCAAATCCCACAGGTCTCTATAGCATAGTTTCCAAGTGAATTTCATAGCACACCTTTTTTCACTGCTGCTTGTTTAGCAGAACACTTACTAATATCTCAAATGGACATAAAATTTGCTAAATACTGCTACAACTCACTGAGCAATGGCAAGAACAAGACTTCCTTTTAATAATCTGTGCATGACAATTTTCACATAGTATTTCTCCTTTGCACTCTTTATTCCCTAGGACACACTTGAAAATGACTATGGTCATGGCATATATTCTCAGCCACGTTGGGATTCTGAAAATGGTCTATAGTGAAATAATAAATGGTAGAGAAAACCTAATCAAAAGAATATATGCTTTCAGCAGGACAGTGACAAGTTTTTTTCAAATGGTGGAAATTGATAGAAAAGGCCATGGGGAGAGAAAGAAATATTGGGTTTCAGTCATGGCTTTGATAAAATAACTCTGGGTGCGAGTTTTCTTTATGATACATTTTATGGAATGTTAGGTAATGTCCCTTAGAATGTGGGTGAGAGGAAGTAAAGAAAGACAGGAACATCTGGGTTCAAATAAACAAATTTGGGGGATCCCTGGGTGGCGCAGCGATTTAGCGCCTGCCTTTGGCTCAGGGCGCGATCCTGGAGACCCGGGATCGAATCCCACGTCGGGCTCCTAGTGCATGGAGCCTGCTTCTCCCTCTGCCTGTCTCTGCCTCTCTCTCTCTCTCTCTCTCTCTCTCTCTCTCTCTCTCTGTGTGTGTGACTATCATAAATAAATAAAAATAAAAAAATAAAAATAAAAAATAAACAAATTTGGGCAAATGAGATTAAAGAAAATTTGAAATGTTTTATTACTTCATAATTCCTGATGTATCATTACTATTTTAGTGAATGAGGTGATGTTCTCAAGGTGGACTCCTCAGACACCAGACTAAGAAATCTCAAGTGACAGAAAGTTCTCCTCCTTTCAACATATTGTCCAAACTACAGAAAGAAGCTGAGGGACCTCTGCCTGACATTTCCCCACCTCACATTTTCAGCTTCCCTTACTATGCACTCTCCTGTACGAGCTCTCTGCTCAAGGCAAATCAATTCTCTACATTTTGACATTTTCCTCAAGGCTTGCCACAACAGTTCCTTGTTCACCTCTGAAATTCCAATCATCCACCCATTCTTCAAATCCCAACCTCATGTCTTCCTCTTGTAGGAAAAGTCCCAGGATTTGGAGATCACATCACAAATCAAAATTATATCCTTGATAAAGGCCTCTTTGTATCACATTTAGTTTAAAACCTAGACCCACAACCACAGGCCCTTTCGGAAGGAACTTGTCTCATTACTCTTCACGTATTGGAACTTTTGAAAACACAATAGGATGATTTGTAGAAAGAAAAGATCCAAATACATATCCAACAGTTGACTGAAAATAAATGTTGTGGGGGGCGTCCTCATAACTCAAAGTCAGCTGAGGAAAATGTGGATAATAATGTTCAATAATAATCGGTGCCCGTCAGCCACCTCCCCCCACATACACGTTTTGACCCAATTCACCAACAATTTAATTCACTGTCTAGCTTCCACGAAGGAGGTACACTTGATGCTTATGGAGCAAAAGACTAAAATTTCTAGGAAAATCCCCTAAAGATTGTAAGGTCACTGAGACTCACATCTAATAGAGACAAGTGAACTAGAATGTTTATAAAATTTACTTCCTTCCTTTTCCGTCTCTTAATGCATGGAGGAGTATAAATAAGATCATGTAAGTTAAGTGACACGAGCTGCCTAAGCCAAGTAGTTGCATTTATTTACTATTATAGATGAGTATGTAGATGTTAGACAAGATAACCAAACATAAAGCCCCTTATTATCAGCAGTACTGCCAGGAAGTTTGCACCAAGGTTTAATATCTAGCCAAGGAGCTCAGTGTGTGATACTATAATGAAACCATTTATCTTCCCAGAAATCAATTAAAAGTTAATTAAAATTGTTAATAAGAAAAATCACACATCTCCTCTTCTCTTGTACTACCTCAAAGCGATGAACAGTAATAGCTGTGACTTTATAATCATCTGTCCACGGTTAACACATTTTGTGATATACCCCTTACCATGGGGCCTGATCTGCAGTTACTTTGTGAATGCCTATTGTTTGGGAAATTGGCTGATGATGCGAGGTCAAATAAAGACCTCACTGGATAAAACTTTGAATGTTTGCTAAAAAAACTTCTGGAAAGTCTTTAATCATCAAAATCAAAGTTAGAATAGAGTAACCAAGTACTGCCTTAAGAAAGAAATCAGATGATATATAAGAGCATCTATCAAATAGTTGTCAGGCACCATGGTATAGCATACCACTTGAAAGTAGAGCTGAAAAATGCATCTTTTACACATTATATTCATCTGTTCTTTTCCTCATTATCTTTTTAGAGTGGCCTGCTGTGCATTCTATCAGAACAATTGAAGAAGAAGCACTACACTGGGGGCTACTAACTCTATGGAGACCTAAAAGCTTGCCTATCACAGGGCCAGAAAATCCTGGGACAAAGCCTCACAGGACAGTCTGAGATCTATAACCTCTTCCATCGAGAAGTCTCTGGATAGACTACTTGTGCATATTTTCAGTGATTAATTCTGATTTAAAATATGTTTTGTAATCATGCTCGTTAGGATTAATGTTTAGATATAAAATAATTTGTTTATTCTCACAAAACTCAAGTCCATATGGAGAACATTGAGGACAAGAAGAAAACACAGCTATTAGAGAAGTGTGAACTCCCAATGTAGCACCTAATTAGCCCAGTGTGAAGCCGGGAGGGAGCTTATTTCTACTTTCTGCTTGTCCTTTACAGCAATGAGGAGAGGATATGAGCTCCTTTCTCACCTACAGGTGGGAAACACAGAAGCTGTTGAACAGGGGGTCAGAAATAGTGGAGCAAAGACTTGACTAATGGAAATGCATTTTTTAAATCGCCTAACAACTTCAAAAAGATATAAGATATTTGTCTTTAATTCTTTTAGGAAGCTAAGGTATATCAAGGGCTGTGATTATCAGTGTAAAAAGAGAGAAAAGTGAGTGAGTCAAGATGTTGGTGAAATATTCCTCTCTCCATGCAGATGCTTTATAGTCATTACCGAGCCATGGTGAAGAGACCAACTGTCTAGCAGGTAGCAAGTGTATGTGAGCTCAAATCACTAAAAACATAACCATAACGAATAATTTTTATAATCAAATATTGGAACTCTCAAGTACTGAATCCCTAAGAATCGGGAAAACCCATATATAAACTTGTGATTTCTTACAGGCCTCGGCTCTAGGTTAGAAGCCAAACTTTTCTCAAACCCTCAAACCCTGTCACTTTGGGGAGTCAGTCACTATAAGCTTCCAACGTTCATCTTTGAAATAATGATGATGACGATGACAAATATCTATCTCACTGTCTCTCATGAGAGTGGAAGATACTTGCAGCATGCTTGGGTCATACTAAGTAATCAATTAAAAATAGCAGGGATCCCTGGGTGGCGCAGCGGTTTGGCGCCTGCCTTTGGCCCAGAGCGCGATTCTGGAGACCCGGGATCGAGTCCCATGTCGGGCTCCCGGTGCATGGAGCCTGCTTCTCCCTGTGCCTGTGTCTCTGCCCCTCTCTCTCTCTCTCTCTCTCTCTGTGTGTGACTATCATAAATTAAAAAAAAAATTAAAAAAAATAGCATGGTGATGGCTACAGGTTTTTCAATATCTACTTAGAAACTATATTTAAAAAAAAAAAACTCCATTCTGTCCTAAGGTTCTATTTTTTAGATGTATTTATTTATTTATTTGAGGGAGAGAGAGCCTGAGTAGGAGGAACAGAGGAGGAGGGAGAGGGAATCTCAAGTAGACTCCACACGGCATGGAGCCCAAAACGGGGGCTCTATTTCATGACCCCAAGATAGTGATCTGAGCTGAAACCGAATCGATGCTTCGCTGATTGCACCATCCAGGTGCCCCATCCTACAGTTCTTAAATAATATTTTTTGGTAGGAAACATCAGTTTATTTTTATTTGGCTTATTTATACATTTTGTTTTCTTTGGAATCATATTTAATTTGGTATAGTGAGTATACTGGGTTATATTAACATTGCTGTTTTCAACATTTTTTTCTGACAATTTGTTGTCTGCAGTAATTAAAGAATTCATATGTGAAAGATCATGAAGCCTGTCCGTAAACTGTTTTTAGTGCAATAAATACAAATAGAAGGAAACCTTACGCTAACAGATGATAAATAGCGGAAAGGGATTTTAGTTAGTTATTATAGGGATTTTGTTTAGTTATTATAAACAAAAAATGATGAATATTTAAGGATTTTCATGCATAAATTAAGGTAGTATTCTCACATGATAGAGGGATTTCTATGAAAATGTGTGTCTGATGACTTTATGGACACTGCCACATTGAGAAATGTTAGCAATGTCTGGCTTGAGAAAGCTTAGTTGCATTTTTGTAAAAACCAAAACTACATTCCACGGGAAAGTAGAAGAGATGATAACTTTGAGTCGCATTTTAAAGTGATTTCACCATGGATTGGGAAACAAATGCATATGTCAATGGGTGACTCATCATAACCTGATCATAAGTTATGAGGATTTAAAATCGTTATAGTGAGAGTTGAAAGAGGCATGAGAGTTATTTCACACTAAACATTTTCTTACTTGTCATTACTGCAGGCCATCCTTCCAAATCTGAAAAGATAAATTCTACCCAGAGAAATCAGTAAATAGTATTTCCCTGCATAAAAGATTTGACAGCTGCCCATATTTTTCTCCAAACCTATGTCTTTTTTTAGTGTTTTTAAATTCTTTGCACTCTACCAAGGAGCAAACCTCAATTAAACTATCTTTAAGGGCCCTGGAATGCCATTCCCTGGCCCCCCAGGCAGGACAGCTACCCAACCACTAAGATTGCCCACTATTCTCTTTGTATTTAGCTCTGCAACATAATGCAGTTACCCGTTTTTCTCCTGCACTTCCCTGGCCACAACTTGAGGGCCTAAGAAATGATTGCTCATTGTGACTTTCTAATGCTTATTCTTCTTAAGTGGTCAACGGATATTTGCTGAATAAATGTTGAATTGAGGACTTCCTTTCATCCAGCAATATGTGCCTTTCTTGAAAGTTTTGTTGAATCTACCAAGAGCCAAAGCAACTACTACCAGTTACAGAATAAATCACATTTTCTCTGAACACTCCAGGGTCTCATGCTAACCTTTCTGTACTTATCTCCTGTAACTTATCCTTTGATACCAACTGCACACTTTAGCTGAAATAGTTTACTTATTGTATATCAGCTTTCACACACTTCTGACACTCAATGGTCTACTACCATTGATGCTTATTTCTTTTCTTTTTCCCCCTTTTTAAAAATTGAATTCAATTAATCAACATACAATGTATCATTGGTTTCAGCGGTGGAGCTGCGATTCATCAGTCATATATAATGCCCAGCGCTGATTGTATCACGGGCCCTCTTTAGTGCTCATCAACTAGTTACCCCATCTCTACCCCCACTGCAGTGACCCTCAGTTTGTTTCCTTTTCTTTTTTTTTAATTTTTTAAAAATTTTTTGTTATTTATTTATGATAGTCACAGAGAGAGAGAGAGAGAGAGAGAGAGAGAGAGAGAGAGGCAGAGACACAGGCAGAGGGAGAAGGAGGCTGCCTGCAGGGAGCCCGATGTAGGACTCTGGGATCATGCCCTGGGCTGAAGGCAGGCTCTAAACAGCTGAGCCCCCCAGGCATCCCCCTCAGGGGACGTTTCCTATGATAAGGGTCTCTTATGGTCTGTCTTCCTCTCTGATTTTTGTCTTATTTTTTTCTCTTTTCCCCTATTGTTTCCCCCTTTCCCCTCTGTTTTCTTAAATTCCACATATGAATGAGATCATATAATTGTCTCTCTCTGATTGACTTATTTTGCTTAGCATAATACCCTCTAGTTCTATATCATTGCAAAAAAGCAAGACAATTGAAAATAGAGCCTCCGCACAACCCAGCACTTGTACTACTAGGTATTTACCCCAAAACTACATATGTAGTGATCCGAAGGGTCACCTGCACCCCAGTGTTTATAGCAGCAAAGTCCACAACAGCCAAACTATGGCTAGAGCCCCAATGTTCATCGACAAATGAATGGAGACACATATATCTCAGCCATAATTGATTATTTCTCACATATGCAGCATCAGTCCTGAATTCCTTGCAGCTCTATTCTGATGGTCTCCACTCTGGGAAAGAGGCAGAAAGAGCAGCCTTTATGGGGACATGCCATTCATGTGACCAAGGGGGAAAAAAAAAGAGATGAGATAACCAAGCCTCATCTCTCTATGCTTCTGGTTGGAAGTGGAACATATCACCTACACTTCCTCTTGGCTGGTCAAGACAAGCTTCGTATGGCCAAGGCCGATGCCATGCTGGGGATGCACATGCTCTCACAGTGTGGCACAGAACAAACTGGGAAACAATAATATGGTTCACCATCCTCATTGTTCTTGAAACATACCAATCTCTCCTACTTTCCCTGATAGTTTTCTGTTTGTAAATCCTATATAATTCTTCAAAACCTGCCTCCAGGGTACTCATCCTCTTTTTGAGAAGCCTTTCCAACCAGGCTTCTGACCCCTCTTGCACTGAACACAAATCTACCTTTATCTTCTTTATCTCTTTCTTTTTCTTTCTTTCTTTTTTCTTTCTTTCTTTCTTTCTTTCTTTCTTTCTTTCTTTCTTTCTTTCTTTCTTTCTTCTTTCTTTCTTTCTTTTCTTTCTTTCTTTCTTTCTTTTTTTCTTTCTTTCTTTTTTCTTTTTTCTTCTCCTTCCTTCCTTCCTTCCTTCCTTCCTTCCTTCCTTCCTTCCTTCCTTCCAAATTTATTTATTTGAGAAAGAGGGAGCGAGCACATGGTGGGGACAGTGGGCAAAAGGAGAAGGAACAGCACAATTAGCAGACTCTGTGCTAATTGTGGAGCCATACTGGAGCTCCACCCATGACCAGGAGACCATCACCAGAGCCAAAATTCAGAGTCAGCTGTGTAACTGATGATGCCACCCAGGTGCCCCAGCATGAACCACTTTATGTTGTTATTGATGCCTGTCGTTCAGTCAAACATGAAGCATTGAAGTAATTTGCCCACCCATCGATAATGGGAGGCACTGTTAGGGAAAAGACTCTGTAAACTCTGGCAAGGGAAGAAATGACCAGTTGGAAGCTGGAGCTTGGACAGAAATAAAGGAAAAAACAAAAAAACAAAAACAAAACAAAACAAAAAAACAAGAAAGAAAGAAGAAAAGAAAAAAAGAGAGAGAGAGAAGAAAAGAAACAACAGAAAAACACTAGACAGGAAGCAAATGGAAATAAACTATCTTTCTAGAGTTGGGTGATATTTAATGCAAATGAACCGAATGTCAAATTAAGCCAGCCAGTTTAAGCAGTTACAACATAGCCCACAGCTCTCTTAATAATAGAATGTAAATTAACTCCAGGTGATTAAAAAGTAAGCATTAGGAAGAAGCATGTAGCCCTGTACTAAAAAATTTAAACATTCATTTTTCACAAAATGGTAAACACTCAGAGATTAGGACTTGGATGCTTCAGGAAAAGAGTTTCCTCACATTCATTTTCATACAACAAATATAAACAAAATAATGTTACATGTTCATTAGTGTCTTTATGTGGTTCTATAGTAATTGTAGGAGCCAAGGGCAGGTCACCCCGAGATGGGGCACTTGGGTAATATTGATTATTTTTTTATTTTTTTATTTTTTTTTTGGGGGGGATATTGATTATTTTAAATAAATTTCTTAAGGAACAACTGGCGAGGACACTCAGGTCCTCCTCTCCCTTTGAAAGCAGGGAACAAATCTTTCTTATGAAAAATATTCCCTGTACTAAGAAGTAGAAAGACATCTTTATCACTATCAAGAGGGACTGTAAAGCCAAGAAAGCTGTAAAAACAACTCTTGCTACATTTTTTACTACTCTACTATCTCTGCCTAAATTCTGCTTAGGATTCCCTCCTAATTAAAGCTCCCAAACACCTGTTTTCTTTATCCTACCCATTTTTCACAAATATATTGTTCCTTTGAAAAGCATAAAACCTATTTTGGTCATTTATTTAGGTCTCAATTTCATTACTGGGTCTATATACACATGTAATAAAACTTGCTTTTTTTCTTTCTCCTGTTAAAATGTCTTATGTAAATTTAATGGAAAGCCTTGAAGAGTGGAGGAAGAAATTTTCCTTCTGTACAAGCTTTCACCTTTCTCAAATATCCCTATAGTCCTGGAAGGGGACATGAAGACCTGGGGCTTTTCGTATTTTTCCCTATTTTTTGCATTGGGTAATTCTGCACTTTGGGTCTGTTGTGTATCACACCATTTTGTGCAATGGTGACAAGTTGTGTATCAGAATTAGATTTTGTTTTGTCATCCTCTAACTTCTACTCATCTAACATTTCAAGCTCATCTTTTCTCTGTGGGCAAACATATTCCAGGCCCTACACTGAGGATTTCACCTGACTAACCATGCTGTCTCTTGCCTGCTTAATTCTGGCTCCATATCCTCTCTCTACTTCCAGACCTGACCACCCTCAGCCCTTTCTCTGCCTCCCTCAGAAACACCTGAACATGCAGGCTCCTGAGCCCCACTGTATGCCCTTCACCACGGACCATGGACCTAACTGCTCCTCTACACAGTGTTACTACCAGAGACACACTGTATATCTGTTTATGTATGTAGGTTTATCATCTGTGATAAATAACAAGAGTACATTTTTTTTCCTCTCAATAACTTTTTTTTTTTTTTCCATTTTGGAGGTGATGTTGAGAATGAAGCTCCAGTCAACACAAAGGCCTCTGTAAATTCCTAAAATAGCATAAATAAGCATTTTAATATAAGTATTGGTCCTGAGCACTCATTACAATGACATTGCTTTCTACAACATATCCCTAAACTGTTCTTTTTTTTTAATTTTTTTTAATTTTTATTTATTTTATGATAGTCACCGAGAGAGAGAGAGAAAGAGAGGCAGAGACACAGGCAGAGGGAGAAGCAGGCTCCATGCACCGGGAGCCCGACGTGGGATTCGATCCGGGTCTCCAGAATCGCGCCCTGAGCCAAAGGCAGGCGTCAAACTGCTGCGCCACCCAGGGATCCCCCTAAACTGTTCTGTAAAGAAATCTTTCAAGGCATCTCTGGAGATGTGGGCAATAGACACTTCTTAAGGAAGGAGGGAAGACAAAAATGTCACCTTATGGATTGCATTTTATATAATCATCTGCTTGGCTCAGGCATTTCTGTTTTCATTAGTGCTCACCTAATCTGTCAAATTCTGACACAACACTCTACTTTCCTTTCTTTTATGCAAAGTCTTCTAAATTGCTTCTTCTATGCTTGTTGAGGATATAATATTTTCTTCTCAAATGTCTTTATGATCCTCTTTATGAATCCTACGTTTTAATTTTATTTTTGTCTGGCATTTTTTGGATTAAATATAAAGGTGTCCAAGGATTTCCCCAAAGAGGCAAGGAAAATCTAATTCCTAAATACTGCCCTTCTGTCTGCTAAATAGTTTTTTGTTATTATGGTATGTTCTCTCGAAATTATTTGCTTGTATTGGTGCTGGAAGAAAATCATAAATTGAAACTAGAGAAAATTGACAGTAAGTTTGGATTCTCTGTGAAATTCTCCATAATTTTATTTTCTGGAGAATAGTCAAATATTAGATTATCAGATGCAGATCTAAGGCAAAAGAAATAAAAATGTCTAATAAATATGATATCCACCTAATGAGAGAAAAATATCACCTAATTCCCAAGGACTCTGAATAATGCCTTTCACTAGATACAAGCACACATTATTTCCCAAATAACAGATATAAAATGAAAAGGCCTTTCTCCATTTTATATACATTGTCACAATCTTTTCCTATTCATCTACTCTGTGAGTGCCCAATATAGGCTCTGATCCCATGGTTTTATTTTATCATTTGTCATTCTTTGGGCTAGGCCCCGAATTTTGCCATCCGAATTATGTTCCATTCCCTGAATCTGGTATGTCACCAAATTGGTAGGTTTAGAAATGTATGTTTCCTATTCATTTCTCTGCCAAAAATGTATAGAAGTAACTGAAAATTGCATTGTCTACTGTCTTGTCTATCACATCCACTTAGAGTAAGGGACTAGAATGAGTTAGAAGGAATAACTCAGCTTTATTTACTCCCTTAGGGTTGCATTAACGTGCAGATGGACCAGAGAAGACCCACAAAATGTACAATTGTCTTTTGAAGGATAAATGTTTGAAATCAAATTCTGCTGTACCCTTCCTTCTCCAGCCACCTTCCTTCCATTGTGACTTTCAGAGCACAGCCCTGTGAGCTACTGATTGTATCAACCATCAGCAAGTGTTTTAGAATGAATACCCCACAGCAGGCATTGTGCAAGGTGCTAAGATAGTATTGGTGTTCACCTGGATATTAGAAATATTTATAGATTTTTAAAGGTTACCAATTTATAAGAGATCCATATTTTATCAACATCCTTGGGTTTTTGCTTAAATGAGAGAAAATAAGCCCAATTGGAGATTTTACAAAAATAAAGGAAAACTTCCAGACATATTTCTTTTGCTGTTAAGATTGTTTCAATATCTCAAGAATAGTTTAATAGTAATTGGTCCAGTGGAAGGTTTTTTTTGAGAATAATGGGATTTATCTTATGAAATTATGTTGATGGCTAACAACAGTCTAGTCACTATACTTAAGTGATATAAAAGAATCGGAAAAAATAGTTAAAAATTCAAAGTGAAAATAAAGTATATTACTCTGAAAGCTGAAACTCTATAATCTGTCAAGAACCTTTGCAGATAATAAAGAAGAAAGTTATTGACTCATTTCAAACTTAAAGTCTGAAGAATCTAAATGGAAACTGAAGGTATCGTCCAACATGACAAGTTGGAACCACTTTGATTTGGTTTGCTCAGAGGAAGCATTACTCTTACTACTTTCATGAAGACTGATCGCTTTTGACAGGAATCTGTCTGTGCGGACTTGGATGAGTATGATACTGAGGAGTCATAAAAACATTAGAGTAGACTGTAGGCTCAAAGGAGCTCCTCATAAAAATGTTCAGATAGAGGGAAAAAGACAGTGAAAAACAGACTGCATTTGCTATATATCCACATGGTGAATTATTATACCCACAGAGAATATTTCCAGTCCGGGTCTCAGAATCCCAATGAACTAATCCTTCTGAGATATCATAAACTAAATAGTGAGAAAACAAGCCAAAGAAATATTGCCTGTTTTTATTTATATATTTTGCAGTCTGCATCTAGATTAAAAAAAAAAAGACAAAAATATCCTCCCATCTTTGATTCTTATAGGACTTGAGGAAAACCACTTCTATGGAAGGGTCCTTGTTGACAAATTTTGTTTCCAGGAAGTAATGAGAGGCAAATTAGTTGCAAATGGTTTTACTGGGGTTACCTTTAGGATCAATGCATGTGGAAAGCAGTGGAAGAAAGCTGAATGGGACTGAAGAGAAATTCCACTACTATGTAACACCAGTGCCGGCTTAGTCCAGAGGAGCCTGGAGTTAGGACTACGTTTTGGAGTTACTCTGAATGGCCAAATCTCCAGGTCCTCACGTTCAGCCACCAGTCAGGATGTGGGCTTCACTGGGAAGGATGTGACCTTGGGCAAAGCAGCTCTTTGTAGTTGAGTGATCTTTGAAGCAGCTGCTGTTGAACCATGTCTGCCTACATCAGAAGCCAGAACATTCCATCCTCCCTGAAGGGGGATCTGAGTCACCAGAATGAGCCTATATCTGTATGGCCTTTTTATCACATTACAGACTCTTTGGGGCACCTGAGTGGCTCAGTGGTTGAGCGTCTCCCTTCAGCCCAGGGTGTGATCTTGGGGTCCTGAGATCGAGTCCCGCATCAGGCTCCCTGCATGGAGCCTGCTTCTCTCTCTGCCTGTGTCTCTGCCTCTCTTTCTGTGAGTCTCATGAATAAATAAAATCTTAAAAAAAGAAAAGATTAAGGACTCCTTTTTTTTATTTTTTATTTATTATTATTTATGATAGTCACAGAGAGAGAAAGAGAGAGAGGCAGAGACACAGGCAGAGGGAGAAGCAGGTTCCATGCACCGGGAGCCCGACGTGGGATTCAATCCCGGGTCTCCAGGATCGCGCCCTGGGCCAAAGGCAGGCGCCAAACCGCTGCACCACCCAGGGATCCCAAGGACTCCTTATTTAACAGAATGTAATGAATCACATACATGCACGTGTGCATACCTGGAATCATTATGATATCACTTATTCATTGCTTTCAAATTAAATAATCATATACAGAGCGATAGTATCTGTACAAAATCTGTAGTTTGATTGTTCTGACCTAAGCTAATGACAATCTACTCCTACCCCCTTGCCCAGAGATGTGACGCGTTTTTTTTTTTTCCTTTTGAATCTAATTTTCATGGTACAGTGAAACTCCTAGATGTGGTGAACTTTACATCTTTCTATATTTTAGTTCTTACAAACACTCAGTAAGACAATTATCATTGACCACATTTTACAGATAAGAATATTACAGAAAAACTAAGAAACATGTTTGGGGGTTCCTACAGCTAGTAAATAAGAGAACTTGAATTTGAATTTAGGACACTAATATGTGATCTGTTTGTGATCTTTCTTAAGGGGAGGGGGCTGCTATATTTGGTGTAGCGTTATGAATTGCCCTAGCTAAATGATAGATTGGAGTCCAGAGATAAGCGTTAAGATGACGTGCAAACAATTTAGAATTCACTGTGAAATCCTTTACTGATTTTAATTTTAATTTTTATTTTTATTTTTTTTTATTTTAATTTTTAAAATTAAGAGCCATATCACGGAAATCCTCCCCTTGGAAATTATTATTACACAGCATCTCAGAACTTACATGAATTCAGTGAGAAAAATAAAACCTTGGTTGCAGAAAACTCACATTCCTCCTTACCCTGCAGCTAGCTCATCTGAGATGATATTAGAGTGAAAAACAAAAACAAAAACAAAACAAAACTTTAGTAAAGTCAATGGAAGCCGTATCATAAAGTCCTGGGACAAACAGAATGCAGTGTGTCCAGCGCTATAAAATTTCATTGATTAGTTTTAGACATAGAAGTAATCATTTCAAAATAAATCTACAGCTTGTCCAAATCTGCCCCTGTCTTCTCCATTTTCCTGCTGCTGAGACATCAGGGCACACACTTCTCTCTGACATTCTCAGGGGCCATGTTCTCAGAACTATGTTGTGCCTCTTTCCAGAATCTTCCACATCCCTCTTTCTTGAATCTATCTGCATCATCCTTCAAACCCGATGGAGACTTTATCATTACAAAAGGAATAAAGAATAAAAAAAAAAATCATCAGTTCCTATAATGTCTTGTCTTGCTGCAATCCCTCCACATCTCAGACTTGTGGCGGAAATCAGAAGGTCAACATACATCATGTATCTGCACCACTTCACACATCCCTTCATGAGTTATTTACTGAGTTATTTATTGTCATGCCAAATTCTTTTTATTTATTTATTTATTTTTTAGTGTTTGCATTTTCTTCTATTTGGAGCTGTCTTCTCAGTAATCCACTGATCCTTCAGTTCAGAGCACACACAGCGTCCCCTCACGGGGTCTTCCATATGCAGGAGGGCCCTGATTATACGCATACAGAGTCCTCTCTCTGTTCCCCCACTGTGCTCAGAAGAATGTTGATATTTGTAGCTAATGGTGTGTTCATGTACGTAGTGTCTGACACACTGTGACCTGAGAGGTCCAGGGGAGCAGAGACCCTTCTATTTGTCCCTCCACACATAATAGACACTTCATACATATTCAACCAATGAACAGATAAATGAAAGCTAGAAACAACCACAGCCATCCAACTAAACTAGAAAATATATTGATGCAGTCTATATTAAGCAGAAAAACATACTGACAACGTGCTACCATTTCCTCCTTTATGATGTAAGACTCTCATTCTTCAAAAGGAGGTGGTGCAAAATATAAATTAACCTATGATCAGAAACATTTGTAAATGCGTTTGTATTGGGTGAGGAACAATATTCTGGTCATGACATTCTTGCACCTCCTGGATTATTATTTTAGCATCACGCCAAATTCTTTACAAAGAATGCCAAACTGTTGGCCTGAAAAATCCACTTTTTAAATTCCCAATTATTCTACTCTTCAGCTATTTTACAGTTCTCGCCCACTTACTTCTGTCAGAGATGCCATGACAGTAAAGTGGGAAAATAATTTAGGTTTTAAAGTGCTTTATAAATGCTCCCTGCCTCAAATCACTGTTTGCAGTTAATCTGTAAATTTTGAAAAGGTAACCCTTAACCCAACTGATGGGGGTTAAACCCAACTGATGGGGGTTGGAGTTGTTATACTACTCTGTATTCTTATTATCAGAGCTGTTACCTTAATCGTTCATTTTACCAACATGTATTAAATATATAGTATTTTCCAGGTACTTTGCTTCCTGCTAAATATACAGAAGCATAAGATACGTTCCCTACTACTAGTTACTTAATTGTCCTTAAAGATGTCACGATTACTTATTTAAAAATAAAACTAAAATACAAAGTATTTCCAATCTTTGCTATATTGTTACTAAATATGTTCTGTGAATAAAGTTGGATGTTAAATGCAAATATTAATGAAGTGCCACATGCCCATTAGACATGATTATGCAGATGTCTGTATATGTACATAGAAATTTAGGTACTTGATTAGTGCCTTCTAATTTAAAAGTTGCTTTTATGTTCATTATCTTTCTTCATCATCACATCAAAAAACTATAAAAAATTATTGTGATCACCTTCATGTCACAGAAAACTGATGTTATAAGAATTTAAATAAATTTTCAATTTGTAGAGCTAGTAAGTAGCAGAACTAAACCTCCCACTCAGACTTTTCCACTATAAAACTTGTGCCTTTCTTACTATATCAATTTTCCTCCCTGTCACTTTCTCTCTTGCTCTCTCTGTTCAGTTTAGTAGCCTGCTAATTCCTACAAAAAATTAATATACTAGCGATGTTATGATACCATATTATACATGCCCTACAACCTACACTTCAGGCCAATCTGCTCAGATTACCTAAAAGTAACTTCATTAAAAATGACAGAAGCATGAAAAAAAAAAACAATTATAAACTTTACTTAACTACTAAGGTAATGAACACTAGTCTTAGATATAAAGTGAAATTAATCTTCATCAGTGTCAAAAAGAAAACAATCGCATCTAAAATAACCCAAGACAATCCTATTCCTTGTCTGAGTTGATTTTACCTGAATAGACACTTGATAAAAGCATGGCCTGCCAGGATAAACTACAAGGTTCAGAAAGATAATGGAAAAACATGACCTTCAGACTAACAGTCACATTTCAAACCTGGATTTTGAGTTCTACATAAAATTGTCAGTGATCCACATACAGCTTATATGTCTACCCACGTATAATGGCAGTTTTCATAAAAGCTGAGTGTGTCAATATATGAAGATTTGAATGCAATTATTTGCTCTAAAACTTAAGCAATATTTTGTTGTTGCAGATCTCTTTTAACCAGACCTTTTGGGATTTCATAGAAATCGAAGCAGGCAAGAAATCTATGGGAAGAGGCCTTGAGGTAGAAGTATGCATTTTATACTAAACATTGTTTGAAAATAGAAAGTCTTTGCTGGAGTATATGGGAAGGAAGAATAAATACCGAGGAGATGGAGACACAGAAAACCCTTTCTGCCTTGCAAGAAAGCACTGTATAAACAGCGGACGTTTTCTCAGTGGAGCACTTTCCTAAAATATGTTTTTGTGCAGATACAGAACAAAATAATGTTATTTTAAACATAATGTTATTTTAATGTTACAAAATAATGTTACTTTTATCAAACAAAACTAAATGAAAAAAATAAACATATATTTACATAAGCATTTAAATGCTGAGAGTTGAATTAAATTAGTTTCCATTTTCTGTGACCCCATAGCACTTCATACACACTGGTCTCTGCACTTTTCACTGGGGGTTGTATATATAATTATTTGCATTCGTACCTCTGCATCTAAAATAAATTCTGAAAGAGTGGAGAATACACTTTGTTCACAGCTATGCTGTAGCCTACAACCGAGTTTCCACCCCAGGAAATATTAATTTAACTATTTTAAATAATGTTACATTTCCCCATTCCTATATCAGAAATAATATATCAATGCATTAAAAATAAAAAATAATTTTGGGTAGATTTAATTTGACTCCATCACACATGCTTCCATTCATTCATTTATTCTACATATTTATTGTCACATTTGTCCTGGACAGTGTCTTGGTGGTTAAGACAGAAAAAGTATGTTTCCTAGATGAAGGAATGGTGATTTAGATTTGGAGCTGATGGATGACTCATCCTCATGTTGAACATCAAACCAGACAAGACTCTGATGGTAAGCAACAAGCTTCGTAGGTCATTAGAGACTTCTGCAACATTGCCAGTCACTTTTACGAAGGCATAAAGGACATGCTTTTGAAATGTATGGATGATATGAAGCCCAGCAAAATGGTTCATACCATAGATGGCTGAATCAAGACTGAGATAAATCTCAATTTAGGTCTGAAAATCAAATGTGGAAGATATACTGCTGCCACTGTTACTACTACAATCACACTACCTCACAGAGTTATTACGGTTGGGGGATTATAGGTTCTCTCCTTTAAGCCTTAGAGGACTCTATAAACTGGAGCAACTCTCTCCCTTTTCTAGATGAGGAAACATGAGTTTCAGGTAGATTAGATAATTTGTCCCAAGTCCTAGAGTTGCTAAGTGATACCGATAGAATTTGAACCTCAGACTGTCTAATGACATGCTCAGTGCTCTTATTCAGAATTTTAGGCTGCCTCCAATTAAGATAAGTACAGGCTCTTTAGGTAGCTCACACCTTGATGCAACTGATCCTGCTACTTGCCAGTTACATGGTTGTGGTGAATGTTTCACTTCTTGGAGTCTGCAGGTCAACTGATAATATTGTTAGTACCTACTGCACCAGATTTTGTGAGTATTGACTAAGCTCATCCGCTAGAAGCACTTGGAACAGTATCTGGCATGTTGCAATCAGGACATATTAATAACAGTAGTATTATTTTTAAAATGTTTGCAATCAATGTTATATAATGAATGTAGCTGAACATCCACAGATGTCTGTGGAATCCAGACAATTTCTCAAAAATCCACTTAATACTTACTTATTGTCACTTGCTTATTCTCAAGAAATCCTAACAAGGTCCCAGATATTCTTTTCATTTCTCATTTCAAAAGCTGACAGTCAGCCAAATACAGGAAAAAATAAAATTGTGGAAAATATGATGCTATTGTTCTAGAATAGTTACTTTTTTGTTTTCCTTTTTAAAAATGTATTTATTAGCGACAGAGAGAAAACATGAGCAAGGAGAGAGACAGAAGGAGAAGGAGAAGCAGATTCCCCCCTGAGCAGGGAGTCTGACATGGGGCTCAATCCCAGGACTCTGAGTTCATGACCTTAGCTGAAGGTAGACTCTTCACCGACTGAGGCACCCAGGTGCCCCTAGGATAGTTTCCCTGAATATTTTTATCTACAACATTCTTTAAAAAATAAAAATTGAAAGTACCAAGTGTCCACATTAAATCTGTGGAAGGTTTTACGCACTTGCAAAATATCCCTGAGCTCATGGGATTTGCAATTTCCAACTGAGTGACAAAGAGAAAAAAACTTGCTTAGAAAAGTCAACTAAATTTATGTAACCAGTGCTACTTTGTTGAACTGTGTTAATTCATTAATTTATTCTTGTGAATGATGTCATTTCAATGCCTTAACACTGTTTTTTCAGCCTCTTTAGGACCAAGACTACCCGCCATTTTTAGTGAGATCAAAAATACGATGTCATGTTGTCTAGGTATGCACAGTGCCACCTGAAATACATGTCCCGTTACGTAGAGGACAGTAGGGTCAAATAAACTCAAGATTTCCTAGGGGAAGGTAGATATTCTTATCTTTTTTGGAATTTTTTAAAAACAATTTCTTGTTTGAAAGGACAAAGAAAGAACCTGCTCATTGTGATATTATTACATTTCTATCATTTGTGTTCTTTTCAAGTAATCTACTACATTATTACTAACTATAGTTATACATCAGTTGTACATCAGATCTGTGGAACTAACTCCTCTTCTAACTAAAAGTTTTCACCCTTTGGCCAACATCTCCCCATTTCCCCACCCTCCAGCCCCTGGAAAACACCATTCTACTCTCTACTTTCATGAGTTGATTTCTTTAGATTCTAGTTATGTGTGAGATCATACAATATTTGTCTTTCTCTGTGTGGCTTATTTCATGCACCATAATGCCCTCCAAATTCACCCCCACTGTCAAAAATGTCAGGATTTTGTCGTTTTTAAAGGCTGAATAATATACCACTGCACATATACACCACCCTTTCTTTATACATTCATTGGTCCATGAACACTCAGATTGTTTTTATATCTTGGCTATTGTGAATAATGCTGCAGTGAAAATGGCAGTGCAGATATCCTGTCAAGATGCTGGTTTCATTTCCTTTCCTTTTTTACAATTTATTTACTTATGAGAGAGAGGGAGAGGGAGGGAGAGAGAGAGAGAGAGAGAGAGAGAGAGAGAGAGAGAGAGAGAGAAGGCAGGTGGGGGCAGGGTCAGAGGGTGAGAGAGAGAGAATCTCCAGTAGACTACCTGTGGAGCAGGGAGCCTGATGTAGGGCTCCATCTCATGACCCTGAGATCATGATTTGAGCCAAAGTCAAGAGTCCCAGACTTAACGAATTGAGCCACCCAGGCACCCCCCCTTTCTATTTTAATTTCCTCTCTCTACCACTATGCTGCCAATTCTTCAGCCCATGCCTCCTCCTTTCCTCCTACCAACATTAACCACTATTCAAGAGAAATGTCCTGCAAAGCAGTACTTGTTTAGTTCCATTTGATAAAAAGCTCAATTAAATGAAAAGTGGTGAAGCCATTCATAAATAACCAATTTGGGGCAATTTAATTTCACTGTCCTATGGTTAATTTTTATCTGCAATGAAATGGCAAGAAGAATCTGGTGTTGATAAATTTCTCCAAATGTGCTATTAGTAATCTCATCATTCTGCCAGTATCCCTTAACTATATTATTTTTTCCTGTTTATTATGTTGCTTTTATGTCCCATGGACTCTTGACTGTATAACTAAGTGATAAAGGAAGTCAAAGAAAGAGAAATGGATGATTCCCTAATGCATAGTTTTAGCTATAAAAATAATGGCCAGGTGGTAAACATCACAGCCAATTCCCAGCTTCCAAAGAAAAACAGTAAATTGTGCTCTGAAGGGACATGCATTTGAAGCTTGTTGGGCTACATGGTATGGCATCTTGTCCTTAATGTGCTGGAGCTGACTAGAGGCTACTTTGAATTTCCTATAAAATTTAAATCGTTGTGTAATGAACCTAATGAGCTCAATAGCATTGACATCACATGCCATTTTAAACTATTTATTTTATAAGTAATAAACAAAAAGATTTCCCCCTTCATGCATCTTTACTAAATATCAAAAGTGAGTTATACATTACTTGGGGGAATCCTTTCAAAATGTATACATATTTTAAGTGGTCTTGTTGTATACTTCAAATATCATACAATTTTGTGACTAATACCTCAATAAAGGTGAAAAAAATATGTCATACAGAACCCTTCAGCTATGTGAAAGTACAAACATCTAAACTATTACCTTTTCAATGGTTTGGTCAAGATTTTCTCATTGTACATAACTTCTGGGTTTTAGAAACTCTCTTAGGTATTTTATGGTAATTTAAATTTTGAATTTTTTTTTTTTTGTAAAAATTCTTTGTATTACCCATGATGCCAATGTCAGGTTAGAGAGCTCCTGCAATCAATCAATCAATAAAAATTTTCTTAAAAAAATTAAATTAGTTGATATTAGTAGAAATAAAACATACAAGCAAAATCATACGTTCCTTTGTATATAAATTAATTTCATCATTACAATCACATATTATGGCTCAAGCATAAAAAATAAATAGAACCACCACAATGCAAGGTCATATAACTGGGTTAACAGAATCAGATATAATTTAGATATCAAACACACAGTATACTATGAAGATGTATGAGAAGATTTTTACTGCGCACCAGAATGTGGGTAGGGTCCTTCTTTGTGATCGTAGTCAAAAGTATACTGAACTTGGAAATGAAAGATTTTGGTGTGAGCCCTCCTTCTAACATGCTAACTATATTGTCTTTATTCTCCTTCTCTTAATTCTTAAAATTAAAAGGTTGTTCTAGAATAGTTATTTGAATGGTGCTTTCCACCTTTAAGATTTTATGCTTTTATAATTTATTTTAGTTGCTATACTTATGCCAAGCTCATGATGATATAACTCTGATAGAAGATTTGTTCAAGGAACCACTGCAACTTTGAATAGATAAAAATGAGAGATATTGGTTTCTACTGCATAAGCAACAGATATGAAAAATATGACCAATACATATAAATCCATAAGTTAAAAAAATAAAAAAAAATAAATCCATAAGTTCATTTAGGTAAACTATGCTTTAAAAAATGGTCTTTTTAATTAATGGATGTATTAATTTTAGAGAGAGAGAGAGAGCGCGCACAAGCAGGAGGGGAAGAGGGAGAGAAAGAATCTCAAGCACACTGTATGCTAAAGATGGAGCTGAATGCAGGACTCAATCTCAGGACCCTGAGATCATGACCTGACTGGAAAACAAGAGTAATATGCTTAACCGACTGAGCCACCCAGGTGCCCCTACAACTAGACTTTTCTTCCCTCTTTAGCTGCTAGGAAACATCATAAAAGTAAGCGGGGCTTTCTTCTCTGAAAGGATCAGATTGAAACATGATGAATATATATGTGCAATTGAAAATAAGTGTAAAAATACATTTAATGCAACCTTATACATATTTATTTGGCTTAAGATCAGACTTTTATTTTTAAAGAATTTTTTCACCTCCTTTCTCATAAATTTTTTTTTCTTTGCTTTGGAAGTGGATAGGATGAGATGTGAAGGTTTTCAACAAAGGCAGTGCAGTGTGGCAGAAAAATATAATTGGTTTTAGTAGCAGGAACATCCAAGTTCAAGTGGTAGTTGAATCAATAAATAAATGTGTGAAAATGGTCAAGCCATATAACTTCTAACCCCCTGTTAGCTTATCTATAAAGTTAGCTAATTTTTTTTAGAGTTAGCTAATATTTTGGTATAATTTCCCCTGTTGTACTGTAAGAAAAAAGTTACTAATTAATATTCATTTATTCATCCACATTCATATTTTAAATTTTTTTTTCAATAGTGGTTCACAGTGCAAATAGATGGTGAGGGTAGTAAAAATAACAAGACAATTTAAAGTAACATCATTTTTGTGAATATTTTGCAGCAATATACTTTAAAATATGTAGATTTTCCTCTCTTGCATAATTAAAGTAGAGGTTTCAAATTACATTCAACAATTCAAAAATAGTATATGGACAATTGTATAAAATCATCTCTAATACTTTCTACAAACATGACTCTCAAGAAGGAAATACACTTTCCCCTCAGAGGAAAATATATTGATTTGCTATTGTTTAGGTTAAAAAATGATGGTTGCAAGAGTCTAGTCAAAAGATAATTATCAAACAATTGTGTAACTAAAAGAAAAGCTATTCCTTCCTTTCTTTGAGGAAGAAGAAGAGAAGATATGGAGAAAAGCCAGAAAGATAGGCTTTTGGAGGGCTCTGTGTGGTGCGGGTGGAGAAAATGGAAGACTACCTGTCTTCCATTCAACAGAATTTGAAGAACATTGTGTCTTTGGGTTTTTTTTTTTAGATTAAAAAATATTTTTTTTATTTATTTGACTGAAAAGAGAGAGAGAGAGAGAGAGAGCAAGTAGGGGGAGCAGCAAAGAGAGAGGGAGAAGCTGGCTCTCTACTGAGCAGTGAGACTGATGAGGGACTTGATCTCCAGACCCTGGGATCATAACCTGAGCCAAAGGCAGATGCTTAACCAAGTAAGCCACCCAGGTGCCCCTGAAGAACATTTTTGAACAATAAAAGAAACTATTTTTTTTTCCTAAATGCTTCCACCTCCTCTAACTAGCCTGGTCAAATAGAATCTCTGATGGAAAGTCTGTATAAGCAGATTTTAGTGTAAATTAAAATGGATTATCATAAACTGAATTATTGTTCTGATTTTCTACTTTCTCCCTGTTATTGACTATTTCTCCCCATTCCCTTCACCAAGTGACACTGCAGGAGCTCCCATTCAAGAAGACGTATGTTATATGCACATGTGTGGTTATGTGTACATGTGTAATTAGGTGTGGCCTCTTGTATTCTTGACCTTCATAAGGAAACATGTCCAAAGTAGGTGCTGGTGCAGAGTAAGACATTTGTGAAGAATGTTTCAACCTGAGCTGGACCCACACCTGTTGGGGGCCTGCTAAGATCAGTCAACCCAAGCTGACCTTCCCCTACCAACCCTTACTAACCTGTACCAGCTATTCCCTACCAACCCCACAACCCTTACCAGTCACTACCAACTCCTACTAATTGCTACCAACCTGAGGCCCAAGAGTGAGAGAAGTGACTATTCACATTGTGTGTCATGAAGATTTGATATTACTTATTACATAGCATCACTGCAGCATTGATGACTGCTGCAAGGGTTAAATTTTACATATACAGGTTCAAGGTATAAAACAGAGAGCATTCACTGAAGTAGGAACTCAGAGATAGAATGGCCTTGTAAGGATATAACTTCCTCCAATTGGCCAACCCCAACCAGAAATCTTAGGTTCCATTCAATCTGATGTATATATCAAGAGGGCTAGGGACTCCAAATGACAAATGAAAAATATATTTATATATACATGTTATCTGTAGAAAAATAGGTCATTTATGTTAAAAAATTATATTTTTTGGTGTATCTTTGAAGTCTATCTGAGATCTATCTGTTATAGAAACAGTCCTAAATGATAATGCTCTTCTGTGGAAAGTATGAAGTCAATAAAAGATGGAAACACAAACTTGCATTATCTTTTCTCAAAGCAAGCCAAGATTTGCTAAAAGCAGTGTAGTTTTTTAAAAAAAGATAGACTGACATAGAGTGAATCACTAAGCAAGAACTCAATGAACCATGTGTCTTTTTAATGTAGAGAATAAGTATTTAGTAGTAGAAAAGAAAGGAAAAGAAAAAGAAGGAAAGAAGCAAAAGAAAAAAAATTATGAATCTCTTCCTTCAGACACACAATGTAGGTAGTCCAATATGTAATCAGAAACTTAAAAAGCTGATAAATTCTCCAGTGAGGATCTCTGAAACCTTTATGAATACATGAATCATATGGAGAGTTGGAGTGGTATAAGCAGAGGTACAACAAGTGGAGAGTCCATTTATGGATTAATGCCATGTCCATGTAGTTTGAGGTTTATCAGTCTATAATTATTTACAAAAAAAAATGGTGATTGTTAAGTGAAATAGAAGCATTAAAAAGGAAAATGAAGCTTAGGACCACCCAGTATCAACTCAGAGCATGAGGTAAAAGCCAGAGACTTCTATTGGATCATTAAAAGGAGCCTTTTAACTGTAGTTGAGGATGGAATGTACTCAACATAAGGCTCAAGATGTAATAATAAAGAAAGATGCATCCACAGCCCTGACACATCTTCTACTCCAACTCAAAGTACTTGGAAGCACTTCAAAAACTTAAACATCTTAATTTTCTGGGACTTCTGAATGAGACATTTATCATCTTTTTATTGCTATAGGGTAGCAGTCTGCTCTTCCCAGGAGATTATAAAATGGCCCCATGTAAAGTAGGTGTCTCACGAGATAATGAACACCCTCCTCAAGATCTATAACTATCCACTTTCACTGCTTTTGTATCAATAACCATGGTCAAGTTGCAGCAGAGCTAATTGCCCCCGCTATGGGAAGAATAAGATTATCTACCAAAAAGGACAGCAGGATATGGTTAACAACTACTGGTGGCATCTAGGGGAATATACCTGAGAATCAATCTTCCTTGTGCTGGGGTAAAGGGAGCAAATTACAGCTCTGAATGACAAGAGAGTTTCTTGATATTTAAGGTGCTTAAAACTGTGGTAAGGACATCTGGAGCTGATCCTAACTCACTAGCAGGTTATTCCCTGATGCTCCAGAAAAACAACGGCTTACAACGAACAAGGTATAAATTCTAGAACTGTCAGAGATTTGAAGAAGTGGTCAGAGACTCAAGGCTATGGGCATTTTAGTATAAGTTTGTTAATGTGGGGTGAGAGAAGACACCAGTTAACTTTGCTCCCCAGGAAGGCCTCCGTAACATCCCTTCCTTGAAGCAATGAAGAATGGCACACCTTGAGTTGCAATGGCATTACCAGGGTATTCACGGGTGGCTTTCCTCTGTAGGCCAAGGAGGGGGTACGTATCCTGCTGCTATGGGACTGTGTTTCTTAGTGTCAGCGTGAACAGCAGAATTCTAGAATATGGGTTCTGAATCCAGGTGACAGTACTCAAATGTCAGAGGCAGATGGAGGAAATGTTTCATAACAATTAGCAAGGCTCGAATGGCAGCTGAACTGCTATGAAGCATAGGAATCGTGGTGCTTCTAAGGCAAGATAGTAGGGCAGCCAACAAGGATAATGCTTGATTTATAGAATCAAAAACTGCCGGGATGCCTGGGTGGCTCAGTGGTTGAGCATCTGCTTTTGGATGCGGTCGTGATCCCAGGGTCCCGGAACTGAGTCCCCACATCAGGCTCCCTGCATGGAGCCTGCTTCTCCCTCTGCCTGTGTCTCTGCATCTCTCAATCTCTCTCTGTGTGTGTTTCTCATGAATAAGTAAATAAAATCTTTATAAAAAAACTGCCAAAAGTAGGTGAACTAAGACTCTTATTTACTATGATCTATCTTCACAGTGATTAATGCATAGTCTAAGTGTGGCATTAAATAACTAATTAAATTAAAGGGTATTAAACACCTGATTTATTGTCCATGAGATTCCACATGGCCATCATTTCAGGCCAAGGGGCTCATTTTATGGCAAAAGAGGTACATTTATGTGCATATAACTATAGGGTCCTAGTTGGCCATAATGTACTGTACCATCCAACAAGGCTGGCCTGGTAGTATTGGAATAACTTCTTAAAGAAACAGCTAAGGGTAGATTTGAGGATGAGTTTCTATAGGGCTAAGGCAGTGATGGCCATTATACAGCACTTTTCTTGATAGGGAAACAGGTGAAAAAAAAAAAAAAAAGACCAGGTGAGAATGAGAGTCAGGGTTTGAGATATGAGTGGCCTCTATCACCATCATTTTGAGTGAACTACTTGGGGAATATATGATTCCTGTCCTTGCAAATTGAGGCTCTGCTTCACCAGAGGTCCTAATTTTTTTTAGGGACAAGAGTCATGCTTCCACTAAAGAGACAGACTAAGGTTTCCATTAAACCTACACTAACAGTTTACCAAGTGTTTTTAGTTCTTTTTTTTTTTTAAGATTTTATTTTTTCATGACAGAGAGAGGGTGGGGTGGGCACAGGCAGAGGGAGAAGCAGGCTCTATGCAGGGAGCCTGACATGGGACTCAATCCCGGGTCTCCAGGATCATACCCCAGGCTGAAGGTGGTGCCAAACTGCTGGGCCATCGGGGCTGCCTGTTTTTTACTCTTTATGCTGGTAGACCAAAAGGTACAGAAAGGAGCTGTTACAGTTATAAAGAAAGTTAAGAACTTCTTAAAGAAAATGTGAGAGAGCTTGCTCTACCACACATCAAGACTTGCTGGGTACAATGGGCATTTTAAAGGTATTAATTCTTCCAATCCATGAACATGGGATGCCTTTCCATTTATTTGGGTCCTCTTTTATTTCTTTCATCATTGTTTTGTAGTTTTCAGGACACAAATATTTCACTTCCTTGGCTAAGCTTATTGCTAAGGATTTTATCATTTTGGATGCTGTTGTAAATGAGATTATTTACTCATTTTGCCTTTTCAGATAGTCCATTGTTAACATACAGAAATGTAATTGATTTTTGTATATTGTAACTTTGATCAATTTGTATGTTAATTCTAATATTTCTTTTCTGTGGAGTCTTTATGATTTTCTACATATAAGATTATGTCATCTGCAAACAGAGATAATTTTACTTCTTCTTTTCCTGTTTGAATGCCATTTATTTTCTTTTGAGGACTAATTGTTCTGGTTACAACTTCCAGTACTATGGTGACTAGGAGAGCTGAGAGTGGGCATCCTTGCCTTGTTCCTGACCTTATTAGAGCTAAGATTTCTGCTTTTTACTCTTGAGTATGATGTTAGCTATGAGCTTTTTATTTATGACCTTAATTAAATGGAGGCCCATTCTTTCTGTACATGGTTTGTTTTTATCATAAAAATATTTTGAATTTTATCAAATTATTTTTCTGTATGTATTGAGAAGATTATGTAATTTTAATTATTCATCTGTTTATGTCGTGGATCACGTTATGTGTGTGTATGTTGAATTCCAGGGGCTCAGTCAAGGTATCATGGTTTATGATCCTACTAATGTGGTAATGAATTTTGGTATGCTGATATGTTGTTGGGGATTTTTGCATCTATATTCATTAGAGATATTGGCCTATAGTTTTCTTTCTTGTAGTGTCTTTGACTGGCTTTGGTATAAGGACAATCCTGGCATAATAAAATGAGTTTTGACATTTTCTCTATTCTTCAATGTTTTGGGAAGAGGTTAAGAAGGAATGGTATTAACTACTCCTGTAAGTGTTTGGTGGAATTTGCCAATGAAGCCACTTGATCTTTGATTTACATTTGACAGGAGTTTTTTGTTGCTGATTACTCTTTATTAATTATTAGATCATTCAGGTTATATTTTTCTTTATGAGTCTTGGAATTTATCCATCTCTTCTAGGTTATCCAAATTGTTGGCTTATGATTTTTCAGTCTCATGACTTTTTGTATTTTTGTGGCATCAGTTGCAATGTTTCTTCTTATCTCTGATTTTGACTTTTCTTTTTTTCTTAGCTAAAAGTTTGTCAATATTTATCTTTTCAACAAAGTAACTTCTAGGATGTATCTTGCAAGAAGTTACTGTGGCCGAATTCAAAAAGGGCCACAGTAACTTCTTGCAAGATACATCCACGAAGGCAAAAGAAACAAAAGCAAAAATGAACTATTGGAACTTCATCAAGATAAGAAGCTTTTGCACAGCAAAGGATACAGTCAACAAAACTAAAAGACAACCTACAGAATGGGAGAAGATATTTGCAAATGACGTATCAGATAAAGGGCTAGTTTCCAAGATCTATAAAGAACTTATTAAACTCAACAGCAAAGAAACAAACAATCCAATCATGAAATGGGCAAAAGACATGAACAGAAATCTCACAGAGGAAGACATAGACATGGCCAACACGCACAGGAGAAAATGCTCTGCATCTCTTGCCATCAGGGAAATACAAATCAAAATCACAATGAGATCCCACCTCACACCAGTGAGAATGGGGAAAGTTAACAAGGCAGGAAACCACAAATGGAGAGGATGCGGAGAAAAGGGAACACTCTTACACTGTTGGTGGGAATGTAAACTGGTGCAGTCACTCTGGAAAACGGTGTGGAGGTTCCTCAAAGAGTAAAAAGTAGACCTGCCCTACGACCCAGCAATTGCACTGTTGGGGATTTACCCCAAAGATACAGATGCAATGAAACGCCGGGACACCTGCACCCTGATGTTTCTAGCAGCAATGTCCACAATAGCCCAACTGTGGAAGGAGTTTCGGTGTCCATCGAAAGATGAATGGATAAAGAAGATGTGGTCTATGTATACAATGGAATATTACTCAGCCATTAGAAATGACAAATACCCACCATTTGCTTCAACGTGGATGGAACTGGAGGGTATTATGCTGAGTGAAATAAGTCAATCGGAGAAGGACAAACATTGTATGTTCTCATTCATTTGGGGAATATAAATAATAGTGAAAGGGAATAGAAGGGAAGGGAGAAGAAATGGGTAGGAAATATCAGAAAGGGAGACAGAACATGAAGACTCCTAACTCTGGGAAACGAACTAGGGGTGGTGGAAGGGGAGGAGGGCGGGGGGTGGGGGTGAATGGGTGATGGGCACTGAGGGGGGTACTTGACGGGATGAGCACTGGGTGTTATTCCATATGTTGGCAAATTGAACACCGATAAAAAATAAATTTATAAAAAAATAAAAATAAAAAAGAAACCTCAAAAAAAATAAAGATACTTCATGTCTGAAAATATTTAAAAAAAAAGTAACTTCTATTTTCATTGATTTTGTTCGATAGCTATTACGTTCTCTGCTTAATTTATTTTTACTCTAATCTTTATTTCTTTCCTTCTGCTTACTCGGGGCTTTGTTCGTCTTTCCTTTCCTAGTTCCTTTAAGTGTAAAGTTATGTTGTATATTTGAGACCTTTCTTTTTTTAATTTAGACATTTGCCATAAACTTCCCTCTTAGTACGCTTTTTCTACACCCCTTAAGTTTGGATATGTTGTGTTTTTGCATTTGTCTTGAGCTATTTTCTACAGTATTGTTTGCTTTCTTCTTTGATTCATTGGTTGCTCAGAAATGTACTGTGCGATTTCCAGATATATGTGAATTTTCCAGATCTTTTTTCCTATTATCAATTTCTAATTTTATTTCACTGTTGTTGAAAAAGTACTTGGCATAATTTCAATCTTCTTGAATTTGTTAAGGCTTATTTTGTGACCTAATATGTGATCTATCCTGGAGAATGTACCATGTCTCATTCAGGAGGTAGGTGTATCCTGTTCCTTTTGGTCAGATTATTCTGTCTGTATCTATCGGGCCAGTTGGTCTGCAGTGTGGCTCAACTCTGCTGTTTCCCTGTTGATTTTTCTGTAGATCTTCTATCTAGAATTGGCAGTGGTCTTTCAAGTCTCCTACTCTTACCCTGCTGTCTAATTTTCACCGTTTACCTATATATTTGGATGCTCTGCTCTGTATGAATTTATATTTATAATCATTATATTATTCTAATGAATTGAACATTTTATCATTCTATAATGACTGCTTTTGTTTCTCATGATAGATGAAACATTGATTAAAAAGACAAACATTGATGAAACAGATGAACATTAATGAAAAAGAAAATAAAGAGGACATAAGTAAATGGAATGACATCTCATGTTCATGAATTGGAAATGTTAATATTGGTAAAATGTCCATCCTGCCCAAAGCAATTAGAAATTCTATTAAATGTCTACCAAAATCCCACTGGCATTTTTTTACAGAAGTTGAAAAATAGTTCTAAAATTATATGGAACCACAAAGACACTAAATAGCCAAAGCAGTCTTGGGGAAAAAACAACAAAAATAGAGCTATCACAATTCCTGATTTCAAAGTATATTGCAAAGATACTAAGCTAAAACAGAGTTGCTCTGGCATAAAAACAGGCAAATAGACCAATGTTACAGAGTAGAGAGGCCATAAAAAAATTCATGCTTATACAGTTACCTGATCTTCAAAAATAATGAAAAAGGCAATGGAGAAAGGCTAGTGTCCTCAACAAATGGTGTAGGGAAAATTGGATATCCACATGCAAAATAATGAAATTGAACCCTATATTACACCATATACAAAAATCAACTCAAAATGAAGTAAAGACTTATAAAAGCTGAAACTGTTAATGCATCTATAAGAAAATATAAGGAAAATAATTGCCTACTAAATAAATGATATTTATGTAGAACAAAATGAAATGAAAGTAGATTTGTCTGTGACATCACATGCAAAGATCAACTTCAGATGACAGACTGAATACAGATAACAAAATAAAGTTTTTCATAATATAGAAGAATGCCTTAAAGATCTAAGG